>NW_022436945.1:30350106-30363511 GCF_009761245.1 Sapajus apella
ATGCAACAAATAATAAGAACAAACTACAATGAGTAGTGAGACAAAGGTATTACCCAAGGGGAAAAAAATGGCAGAGACAATCAAGTTAATTCTTTTAAAGCATTGATTATTTAAACCCTTCATACATCTACATATACAAGGCAAAGGTGCCTTTTTCATTGCCAAACTACCAAAAAAAAGAAAGTCTAATACTGAAATAATCTATGATTTGTGTAAGAATAATTTATAAATGAAAGTCATAAAAGCCAACCTCCAAGAAAAATCAACAAAACCAAGAGGTGGTTCTTTGAAAAGCTTGACAAAATTGGTACTCCTTTAGGTAGACTGACTAAGAAAAAGAAGACTAAAATCAGAAGTGAAAAGGGGGACATTTCTACTGATTCTACAGTAATCAAAAGGATTGTAGGAATATAATTACCAACAGATTAGATAACCTATATGAAAAGGACAAATTCCTAAACACAAAACCTACCAAAACTGAATCATCAAGAAATGAAAAGCCTAAACGCATCCATAACTAGTAAAGACATTGATTAGTAATCAGAAACCTCCCAACAAAGAAAAGCCAAAGACTAGACGGCTTCACTGCTGAATTCCATTAAACATTTAAAGAAGAATTAACATCAGTCTTTCTCAACTCCTCCAAAAATCTAAGAAACACTTTCAAACTCCTGTCAGACAGCATTACCCTGATACCAAAGAAAAACAATTACACTATAAGAAAAGAAAACTACAGACTATTATTTCTTATGAAAATTGATGCAAAAATCCTTAACAAAAGACTACTAAACCAAATTCAAAAGCTTATTAAAAGAATTATATACCATGATCAAGTGGGACTTATCCCTGGAATGCAAGGATAATTCAACATATGAAAATTGATCAATGAAATGTACCACATTAACAGAACAAATAGGAAAAAACACATCATCATCTCATTTGATGCAGAAAGAGCATTTGACAAAATTCAGCAACTTTAATGATAAAAAACACTCAACAAAATAGGAATAGAAGGAAATTATCTCAACATGACAAAGGTCATATATGAAAAGCCCACAGCTAACAGCATACTCAATGGTAAATGACTTAAAGCATTTCCTGTAAGATCAAGAAGAAGATAAGAATGTCCACTTTCACCACTTCTTATCAACATAGTACTAGAAGTCCTGGCCAGAGCAATCTGGCAAGAAAAAAAAAAATTCACCTAGATTGGAAAGAAAAAAGTAAAATTATCTTTGTTTGCAGATGATATAATCTCACGGGTAGAAAAATCTTAAAAATTCCACACACACACACACAAAAAAAAAACTGTTAGAATAAGATAAAAGTCAAATAAATGGAAAAGGCTGGGTATGGTGGCATGTATCTATAGTCCTAGCTACTCAGGAGGACTACTTGAGTCTAGGAATTCAAGGCTATAGAGAACTATGATCACGTCGCTGCACCCCAGTCTGTCTTCCAGACTGAGGCCCTTTCTCTAAAAATAAATAAATATTTAATAAATAAAAATGAATGGAAAGACAACCTGTGTTCATAGAACACTTAATATTGTTAAGTCATCAATACTACTTAAAGCAATGCAATTCCTACTAAAACCCCAGCGATGTTTTCTGTAGAAACAGAAATATCAGCATTTATTTTTTTAAATATATCTTAAAAATTACCAATAATCACCTGTATTTAATCTATAAAGTATATTCAACATCACAAATCAGAAGCTACTAAATCCACTCAGATTCAGTGGATCTAATTTTTCTTTCTCTTTTCTTTTGAGATGGAAGTCTTGCTGTCACCTGGAATGGAGTACAGTGGTACCATCTCGGCTTATTGCAACCTCTGCCTCCCAGGTTTAAGCAATCCTTCCACCTCAGCCTCCCATGTTGCTAGGATTACAAGCATGCACCACCATGCCTGGCTAATTTTTTGTTTTTTAGTAGAGATGGGGTATCAACATGTTGGCCAGGCTGGTCTTAAATCCCTGCTCTCAAGTGATCTACCTGCTTTAGCCTCCCAAAGTGCTGGGCTTACAGGTTTAAGCCACTGCACACAGCCAGGATCTAATATTTTTTTTTGTCTGGTTTTGTTTTATTTTTTGAGATGGAGTCTTGCTCTGTCAGGCTGGAATGCAGTGGTACAATCTCAGGTCACCGCAACCTCCACCTCCCAGGTTCAAGCAATTCTCCTGCCTCAGCCTCCCAAGTAGCTGGGACTACAAGCATGTGCCACCATGCCCAGCTAATTTTTGTATTTCATCATGTTGGCCAGAATGGTCTCAATCTCTTGACATTGTGATCCACCTGCCTCGGCCTCCCAAAGTACTGGGATTACAGGCATGAGCCATCATGCCTGGTGGATCCAATATTTTAAACAGAATGGTATCATCACTAGTATTCAGGCCTACAGTGAGACTTTTTACATAAGACAATCACAGGGAAGACTTACTGAGCTCATCATAATCATCAGAAAACAAGTCTGCCATTGAACTTCAAAAGCACACCAAGAGAGCAGTATAATGTCAAATAATGGGGGCAATAGCCTTTTTCAGCAATAGATGCATGGGCCTCCACAAAACAGCTGCAGTCACAAACCAAGGCAGTGTTAAGAATAGTAACTGTCATCATCAGATACAGACAAGTTGAATCTGTTCAAAACTTATGTGAGGTACTTTTAGGACTTATTATAGATTCATAGAATTCATGATGGACAAGGACCTTAAAAATCATGTTACATGTGAAAATCATTTAATGGGTAAAAAAATGAGGACTGTGGAAGAGGTACCTGATGTCTCCAAGGTCACATAAGGAGGTGGCACAACCATGACTATAACTCAGGTTTACTGTGTTCCTCTATCTTCTCTAATCAAACTCCTGAGCTAAAGGTCAAGAGTACTACCTTAGTCTGTTGGTGAAAAGGTCACCACAAAGTGGTTTCTCAAAGACTCCTGACCACATCAGTATATACCCACTATAGTTAAACAGCTCACCTCTGCCCTTGCAAAGGAACCTCCTAGGATTATACGGGGAGCTTACTAATACTAGTCTTTTTGACAGCTCTGGCTAATGCCAATCCCATCGCTGTAGAAAGAGGTTAGGATCTGCACTATGAGAAGTGGACTTCCCATTGTTAATTATCCTGGGAACAGACAGATCCTGAGATAAGAAATGGGAACTAGCAAGGAAAGATTTGGGAGAAGGAAGGAGGAAACCCTCCCTCTTCCAGGGCGGGCCTCATTCGCTTTGGCCTAGATTCTACACATCTAGCTGTGCTAACAGTCACTTCTGAAAGTAGGGACTGGATGGTCTAAACCAGAGAGGCAGCCTGGTGGAGGACCCAGTGAGAAATGGGTCTAGGCCTGCCATAACTAGCAGGTATTTGGGGTTTTTTCAAGTCATAAACTCAACTTCTATCTTCTCTAGGGAATTAAAGACATATTTCCAGATGAGGGATGAAATGGAAATTGGGAAAGCAGAGTCCCCAAAGAGCTATCACAGTGCTTGCAGCGATGCTTAGCAAGGTGTGCCAAGAAAATGGGAATCACTGAGATAGGAATCAAGTTATGATGTCCAGACTCACCTCACCATATGAAGATGGTTTCTCTTCCTGCTCATCTCAGAGACAGGGGCATTAATATTTATTTATCCAGGCAGGTAACAAAGCTGAGAGAAGGGGCATTAATTTAACTAAGCAATCGACTGGGTTTCCTTGGAAACCATCGTAGGTTAAACACAGATTTCTGGACACTTACCACCCAGGCTGATATCCAGTGGATGGCCATCCAGAACATCTACAGTCAATATCCTTCTGATTGGCCAGAAACTGCTCATTAACTACAGGCTAAATATCCCTTACCCAAAATGCTTGGGAACAGAAGTGTTTTGAACTTCGCATTTTTTGGTGCGTCATATACTTATCAGTTAAGCATTATAAACCTACCAGTTTACCTAATCTTAAAATCTGAAATCCAAAACGCTCCAATGAACATTTCCTTTGAGGATCATGTTAGCACTCAAAAAGTGTTGGTTTTTTTTTTTTTTTTTTTTTTTTTTTTTTGGGAAACTCAACCTGTTTTGAGTCTCACCCTTCCAACAATCACATATTTTTCCATCCTCAGTATTTGCTATTAACTCCTGAGCCTGGGAGAACACCAACCTTTGTGTTATACACTTCATGTTTATCCCAGATTCGGGAGTTAATAAAAATTATATTAATAAGCTAAGCAGCAGATATTAGTATTTCCATTTTATAGGCTAGAAAATTGAGGCTCAGAGGAAGAGCTCATTCACACATAGCCAGTGGAAGAGTCAGAGTGTAATTCAAAGATGAACAGAATTTCCAGATTGTATCGTATCAATGCCTGTACTCTGTAAATCTACCTTCCTTTAAAAGATAATACTGCAGGGTATAAGTCACTATGGGACCTGAAGGCAAATGCATCACTATTTCATAAAATATTAATATGGAAAAGAATGATCATAGCATGTTTTGACCCAACACCCAAGTCTCCTACTGCAATTATTGTCAAGTATTACCTTAACACCGAAAGCTTTTATTTTACATATACTTATATAACGAAACACTAGTTTGTTTCCTCAAATCCATGTATATGAACTATAATGCCTACTATTTAATCCTACTTATTAAGTAAAAAAAAAAGAACATACATTATATTAGTGCCCACGGAGTCCCTATATGAATATCTCATTTGATTAAAACACCACCATTTTCATCAAAAGACACAATTTAACTGAAGATTTAAGGGAAAAATTTGAATCTAACAATTTTCCCTCCAGTCATTTCTTTAAACCTCTAAAATAATCTTTGTTCTAAGAATTTATGCTCTTTTACTTTCTACTTAGGAAATATATTAAAAAGTATCTGAATTAAATTACCACCATTATGGAAACACTGAAACTCTAAATCAAAACAAGCTATGATAAGATTTTCTCAAAGGATGCTAGATTCCCTAAACACTACCCATCATGACAACCTTTAAGTGTTCTTTCTCCTATGGCTATGCCAACAACTGGTTGTAATTAAAGTTCATTTTGTTGAAATCAATTAATTTCTCTTTACAGTACATCTGAGCCTTTTCAGTTACTCCTCATTTTTTTCTTCTACTTATAAGACAGCAGACACTAGTCTGATATGTAACTTTACTGATACTACATCCGCAATTAGTTCATCAAAGCAGTCTGAAGGTTGTAAAGATTTTTTAAAAAGATAAAGAATGCTACAAAATTCCTTTATTAGTAGGGTAGCTATTTAATTTATCAGCCAAACTAGGACATTTTTAATATTAAAAGGGGTCAATATAAAAAATTATGCCAGAACAGCAAGCATAGCTAGGATCATCCCAGCAAGTTAGCATGTATCATCACCCGACTTACTAAGGAACCAAATACTGCATTTAAAAGCTGAAAGTCTCAAAAAATGAAATAAAGACCATGGTGGGGAGGAAGGCATAGAGGGCTCATATGTGAGCAGAAAGTCAGAAGGGTCAGAAGGTCAAAGGAAGATTACAGTCTCTCTCAAGCACCAAAACCCAATGTCATTTCCAGATTACCTAGACACTGCTCCTCCTCTCCTGGTTACTGAAACAGTTTGTATGTGTGAATTAAGTGTGTCATATGCCACGTGATCCCCTTGCTTATTTGTTGGTAAATAAGCAAGTTCCTCACACTCTCCCTAGATACCATCTGAAAACACTTCATAAAAGCTCTCCCAACCAAGACACTGTGGCCTTTTAGGGGGGCAACATATCATATACTCTTTCTTGCATCCCTACTTCTTCCTTGAAACTGGTGAGGGATCGTGCCTTTCCCATCGTTGAATCACCAACACCTTGCAGTTACCCAGAACAACACAGGCACTCCATAAATATCTGCTGAGTAAATGAATAAATGAGGGGCTCATGATTTCTTTCTTCTACAACTCTGTAATTATATATTAACTACTTTTTTCTTAATCTCAACTCCTCAAGATCTTTGCTTCATTGATTATATCCTCTTAAAAGGCAGCCCCTATATAGTAACAGCTTTAAGGTCAGCCAAAAAATCCGAGCAAAAATACCCAGCACTTTAACAGCAACGTAACCTTGAGCAAGTTTTCTAATCACTCTCTGTGCCTTATTTTTCTTATCTATAAAATAGACATGTTTTGCAAGGTTTTGTGGTATTTGTGAGATCTGAACACAAGCCAGGCAGAAATCCAATAAATGTTGAATAAAAGAATAAATTGCCATTCTCTTCTGTGGTCCAGATCAAAATGCGGCCATCAAAATTGAATTTGCCAAAGCTGATCTTCATTCAAACAACAGATATTCACCAAGGGCTATAAGGCACAAGTAAAGTCTGTCTGCTGTTAAACATCAAAGGAAGAGTTTAACATCTGCTTTTAAATGCAGGAAAACAATAATTAGTTCACAAGTAAAAGGGAAAGGTATACAATCCGATCTTATTTGCTTTACCAAAGTATCCAAGTATTAAGAGATTACCAGCTTATAGCAGACTGAAGCTTTCTTGCAGGGATCGCATAGTGGGTGGAGGCAAACCTGGAAATGGGTTTTTAAACTCGGCATTGCTAGTTCCTGCTTTTCACTGTCAAGAATGCACGAGCCACGTTTGCCCTTAGTTTAAAGTGCAAAACTAAGCAGCTACAGACGACAAGAATAAGATTTGGTCTGAACAGAGTTTTCATTCAACTGTGCTTGCTCTTCCAGCAATCTAAGATGTAAAGCTTCAAAAGAGAAAAATATCATCAGCCTGTGTGCAATTTTAAATTCATGAAAGAAAATATAAAACTCTGCTGCAGGCATTACATTTGTTTTTGCTGTACAACAATGTTCTAAGAGACCCATTCTGCTGCTGTTTCACCCTCTCCTTCAGGCCATGGAGAGGCCAATGGGAATAAAGAGCTCCCTTGTGTTTTACTTCCAGAACACCTCAGCTTACTGTGCACTGAGGCTACAAGAGCTATTTTGAGGCCCTTACCTTCCTCTTTTCCAGTAACATCAGCAGAAACAAGCTATAAAACTTTCCCTAAGGTTTGGTTTCCTTTCTCACAGCTCACTTGTGCTGCTCTCCTGGAAGGTGAAAGAACCCCGAGTTTTTCAAAGCCGAGATGAAATGCTGACCTCAAATAATATTTTCCATTTTCTTAAAAGCCATCAGTTCCTACTTTTCTCAGGCACACAAAGCAAGAAGCAAAGCCTAAACTACCTCCTTAGGGCTTATGAGAGTAGATGCAGACAGTAGTTACAAGGGCACGTGAACTCTGGTTTAAAAACAGCAAAGCGTCATCCTGCGATAAACATAGGCTATAATGTTGAAGTGCTAAATTCTGTCCTACAAGCTCACAATTTTGGCTTCCTTTTAAGAGTATCTGAGCAAAAAGTGGCTTCCAAGTGGATAAAGTTTTTTTCTTCCTAAGTTCCTAAGGAACCAGGTACATGAACCTATGATCACAACCTGTTTTCTTACCCATTCTCATTTCCCAGACCTTTTCTTGCCAAGGGTTAAAAAGTTCATAAGCAGAAGAGGTGAAATCCAAACCTATACAGTCTGACTCCAGGGCATCTGATCATTACTTGCCCTTAACTGTCACTTTGTTGTCTACAACAGCAGGCACCAAACAAGAGTGACTGTCAGCTATAAGTACATGAGATAATGCATGTTAATTCACTTAATTTGGCCATGCCACAACGTATGCATATTTCAAAACATCATGTTGTATACTATAAATGTATATAATTTTTACTTGTCTATAAAAATGATAATAATAAGGAAAAAACAAATGACCATTGGCACAGGAGCTCCTCATGAGTTTACAAACTGTAGGAAGTAGAAAAGTTCCTTTTTAAAGTTTCCTTTCTTGTTAACGAATAAGTGTACTAATAACTTTGTTAAGCCCTATCCTGTGTAGCTGTTAAACATGCCATGCTTACAGGCACGTAGTACATTCTATGTCCTTGTACTTTAACCAAGGTATCTGTGTTGTATGTGCTCACAGGCATGTCCCAGCTCTCCATTGCTTTTACCTGTTTAGAAAAGTTTTAAGTTGTTAGCCAATTGGGTTTTAGTTTAGATTGTGAGGTCTGGCTCCAGCCAATGGAGATCAGACACAGCAGTAAGGACGACCCCAAATGTATAAAGGATAAATTTGTGTGTTTTCCTTTGTTCATTGTACTCTTGTGGCACAATGGCTAGTGAGACACCCTTCCTGCAGTCCAGGAAGTAAAAATTACGTTGCTGAAAGATCCTTTGTCTCAGTACTGCTTTTTCTTTGCAGCACTGAGCAACTATTTCCAATACAAACTGAGGTCCTTACTAATATGAATGATAGTAGAATATTTTTTATAAACTCAAAAATATCATTTAAGACATTGAAATTTGATACCTGCCACAGCAATGAAGCAGGAAGCTTAGCTTTGTGGCCTCCAAAAAGGACATCCAACAAGGACTCTTTAGCCTTGGCTTCAGTTTTTCAGTCCTTGACGGCAAGTCACAATTTATTTTTCAGATAAAATGGCAATTAGAAATTTCTTGAAACTTTAACCATTAGTCCAAATATCAAACTAACATCCAACGAGCCCTTTTTAAGTTCTACTGGACTATAACTGCAACTAAAACTTTACCTATAGAATGAAAAATTACTTAATTTTAGAAGACAAAAGGAATCTTAGAGATTATTAATTCTATCAACCACTTTTTTTTTTTAAATAAGAAGAAGTCTTCCTTTGTCACCCAGGCTGGAGTGGTGCAATCCCGGCTCACCGCAACTTCCGCTTCCCAGGTTCAAGTGATTTTCGTGCTTCAGCATCCCAAGTAGCTAGGATTATAGGCACATGCTACCACACCCAGCTAATTTTGTATTTTTAGTAGAGATGGGTTTCGCTCTGCTTGCCAGATGGGATTTGAACTCCTGACTTCAACTGATCCACCTGCCTTGGCCTCCCAAAGTACTGGGATTATAGGCATGAGCCACCGCGCCTGGCCTCTGTCAACCACATTTTACTGAGTCTTATATTGTATTCATCAAGGTGCTATGAAAGACAAAAAAAATGAATAAGACCTGACCTCAGCCCTCAGGATCTTACAGTACAGCAAATTAAATGAAATGTTACACAAGAATGACTCAATTCAAGTTAAAAACAATGTAAGATATTAGGATATGCTACCAGGGAGATGCAAGGAGGCTATTAAAGGAGTGAAACAGAAAAGATCACTTATAAATATGGCAAAATGGTTAAGAGCATAAACATGACAGTCACAGTTGTGGGTTCAAGTACTGACAATGTTACTCCTTGGCTGTGTGACATTAGACAAGCTATTTTACCTGCTAGGGGCTTAGTTTCAAAATCTTGAAAATGGGGTACTGACATCTACTGCTGAAAGCAGATATAAGATCAAATAAAATAAAACAGGTGCACACTCTTGGGGCTAAGCAATGGCTAGCAGCAGCCTCCAGTACCAGATCTACCATTTCTCCATCTCTCATATTTCGCCCCTTCTCTTAACTGGTCTGTTCAGGACTCTGTCAGAACCTATTATTAACTCTCCTTTAAAGATGAGGAAATAGTCTTTCAGAGGATAGAGAACATACCCAATGACATACAGCCAACAACCTAGTGCGCCACCTCCAGACTCTTAAGCCCTAGGGTACACTGTTTCATCTTCACTTATCTAGTCCTACCTATTATTTTTCAACAAATTAAAAGCAAGTAAATCATCCCATTGTGCAAATTACAAAAGGTACTCTCTCTGGGCAGGCCCAGTCCCATTAGTGCACAGCTTCATGAGGAGTGTGCTGGGTGGCTCTAAGTCCTTCCATCTGCTGCTTACACCTATACTTCTGCAGTGAACAATCTGCCCGACCTCACATGGTGGCCCTGGGTCTCCAACCTTCAGTTCTCTCTTTTCCAGACTATATTCCACACTACGGCCCAAGTTATCTTTATAGAACTCCCATCTAATTACTTTTCCTTTTAAAACTCTGGATGGCTATTTATTGTTTCGAAACTCCAAGTCTCTAGCATGGCACACATGTGACCTTCCTCATTCTGGCACGCTTTTTAATCTTAGAGTCCACTATGTACTCCATGCCCCAATACCCTAGTCACAGTGGAGTTCTTGCCACTCTCTGGATATGCCATGAGCTCCCATTCCTCCATGCCTTGGCATATGCTTTTTCTACAGCCCCATGGGTCTCCCCACTTTCTGTCTTCTCACTCAGCCCTCAAGTCATACTTCAGTACCAGCTCTTCAATGCAGTGAACACACTTCCTGATTTCTCAGCTGAAATGACTGCTGAGAAATTGTTCCTCTGCATACCTACAGCATTCTTGAATCGGCTTTACCCACCAGCTCATGGTAGCCAGGAAGACATTGCAGGGCTTTGAAGTTAGATGCATCATAATTGGAAGCCTGGCTCAAACATGTTCTAACTGTATGAATGTAGCAAGTTACTTTTCCTGAGTTTCAATAACACCCATCCCTAGAAGTCCTGTGGACATCAAGAGCTTAATATCAAGTGCTTAATGCTATGGCCTCCAAACTTACTGGGACAACAGAGTCACTCTAAGGGCAGAATACCAAGAAATCTTGATTATTTAATTGTATCACATGAACTATTATTCTACTAGAAAAAAAATGACACTATATGCATACAGACTTCCAAATATAAAACGCGTGTGTACACACAGACATTCATGTCTTTAAAACCACTCTATATTTACCAATTAAATGTTTGTAATTATTTTAACTTTCCTTTTTCCATTTGCTAATTTAACTTAAAAAGTAGCAGGCAGGTACCAAAATTGTAAGATAAATTGGGAGAAGAGACCCTTAAAAATTAGAAAATTATATTCCTAACTTATTTTGAAAGGTAATGGTCAATAAATATCATTACTGAATTTTAGTCATTGAACATCTCATCTAAGAATATAGTAACCATTCCACTGCTTTTCACATGGTACATGCTACACAAATGTTATTTAAATCTGATTTGGAAACTCAAATTAAGTTCCCTGAAAGATGTAACTCATTCATCTTTGAATAATGAGCTCCTAGCACAGTGTCTGGCAAATGTTAGCTCAATAAATTAAATAAAAATTAAGAAAGCACACAAAGATTTATAAAACATTTTGCATCTCCAATTAACCTGGACTGCAATTTGCTCCATAAATAAATTATATTCCAAAATCTATCAGTGTTCCTTCTGTACCCATCATTTTATATGAGCTATTTGGAGTTTCTTTGGAGAAAGAAATAATGTAGGTAAAAATCCTCTCTTGGGCACAGAAATACTGATTAAGACAGCTTGGCGAGAGCGATATGTCACCTGCACTCTTGTATAATTTAACAAAAGAACCAAAGAAGACACAAAGCTTTATACACAGCACCTGTCAGCCACTGACACTTACCGTTTTGAACACATATTCAGACCCATGAGGCTCCTATTCAGAATATGTCTTGTCACAGTACACACTGTAAAGATTCTAGACAGGGAATCCTTTTCTGTTCTCTGTTCTCATATGAAAAACCTACACCACATATTACACATATTTACACTCTTTTCTAACTGAAAGCCAAGATAGCCTAAAATTAAACAAAAGGCTAAGATCCAATTGTTTCCCTTTCACTAAAAATGATGCTGTAGGTAAATACTTATTAGCATGGATACACATTATTTATTGTTAAGTGAAAAAAGTAAATTACCAAACAACTTGCTGCATACTCATTTAGCGTTAATATAAAACCAAATAGATATGTATTAAGTAGGATAATAAAATAGAAAATTTTCACTTCCTTTAAAACAATCCATGGCTAATTTTTTGAAGGTATGTTTATATTTTATCACTGTTATAGACTCAAGTTTCCAAAAATCTACCTCAAATAATAAATTTTCTGAATTGCTTGAAATGCTTGAAACAAGGAAGACTTTGAAGACACATGCAATTAAGAAAAAAGGAAAGTAAAGGACAAACAGAAGTTAAAAAGAAGTGTGGAGGCTGTCTTGGGTTCGGAATTTTCTCTAAAATTGTGTGTTTCTCTAAAACTGGGTGTTTGCCTTTCCAAAAAGAAACCACCAAGACACCAAGTATCCCTTACAGTTTTCAAAGTGCTGTCAGAAACACTTTCTTATGACTTTAATGAATATCAGAAAAGACAGCTTCCCCTCCCTTCCCATTCCCTCTCATTAATTTCCATATAACTAGTTTTTCAAAATCAGATTGATGTGCAGTACACTTCTGCATTATAATGTTCTCTCTCTTTTTTTTTTTAACCTTAAGGTACATAATAAACATCCTTCTGTGTATATAAATACTTATAACATCAACAACATTTTTACTAATTTTATTTTAGAGTCAGGATCTCACTCTTTCGGTCAGGCTGTAGTGCTGTGGCGCGATCATAGCTCACTGCCACCTCAAACTCCTGCGCTCAAGCGATACTCCCATCTCAGCCTCTGGATTAGCTGGGACTACAGACACTCACCACTACGCCCAGCTAATTTTTTATTTTTTTTAAAGACAGGATCTCTTTTGTTGTCCAGGCTGGTCTTGAACTCTTGGGCAAGG
This sequence comes from Sapajus apella, assembly GCF_009761245.1. NCBI lineage: Eukaryota > Metazoa > Chordata > Mammalia > Primates > Cebidae > Sapajus > Sapajus apella. The sequence goes on from NW_022436945.1 coordinate 30,362,684, forward strand.
AATCGTCCCACCTCTGCCTCCCGAAACATTGGAATTACAGGCGTGAGCCATGGTGTCTAGTCTTAACACCAATTTTAGTACACAGAGATCTTTTTGTCAAAGTCCCTGTAGTAACACAGGGCTGTCTTTAGCTTACTACAAACACACAAGTCCCACAGATGCCTTCCCTCTACAAAATGGAAACACAACTTTTACAACAATGCCACAATGTATACCAAAAGGGAATATTTTAGTATAATGTAAAGAAAATATTGCACTAGAGACTATGCACAATTTTAAAGAAATGCTAAGTTATTTGAAAAGCAGCTTAAGTAGCTTACTTTCTGAACCGAGGTTATATTTCCAATCTAAACACACTGCAAATATCTAGACTCTGAAGCCCAAAGAATCAATTGTTTGACCTTTTTGTTCTATTTCTGTAGACAGATTGGTGGCCTCCAACATAATCCTTTTTCAAATATCTTCCAAAATGGAATAACAACTACAACACAAAAGCTTTCTTTTAAGATTAACATGCGATTATAAGACAACAAAATTCAACTTATAAATTTCTATTTTTAAAAAATTCCACTGACAATAATATTTCACCATAACAAAAAAAAATTGGGGGTGAGATTTTCAAAGTCCTTACTTTCTTTTTTTTTTTTTTAGACGGAGTTTTTCGCTTGTTATTCAGGCTGGAGTGCGATGGCGCGATCTCAGCTCACCGCCACCTCCGCCTCCTGGGTTCAGGCAATTCTCCTGCCTCAGCCTCCTGAGTAGCTGGGATTACAGGCACGCACCACCATGCCCAGCTAATGTTTTGTATTTTTAGTAGAGACGGGGTTT
>NW_022436945.1:30363611-30378397 GCF_009761245.1 Sapajus apella
TTCATATTTTAGCAGAGACTTGACAGGCCTCAGAAATCATATACATGTGTATGTGCAGTGTATACATGTGTGTGTTGCACATACACATATATGTATTTTTTTCAGTACAAATATTTAACTTCAAATGAGCTTCAAAACTGAAGAAAAATAATACCCAATTTAATAATAAAGTTATAGTAAATACAATAACAATAGAGCTATAAAATCCAATCTTACTATTTAATGCTTTCATAGAACTAGAGCAAAGTTCTATTCTGTCTTGTTTTATTTAAAACATGTTTCAACTAGCTTATTTGTACTGCCAGAAATAGAGGGAGCTATAAAACACAAAGCATAGAATGTTTAGAAGCTATCTAGTAATTTAATGGAAAAACAGTTCCTATTGTCAATAATGTTTCTGGAGAATGCTAGAAAGGATATTTGTGTGTGTGTATATGTGCATGCACATGGATATTTTATTTTGTATATATTCTTATGGGCATTTGGTCATTCATAATTCCAAGTAGTAGCCATTAAAAAAATAGATTGACTTTATATAACTGTAAGGTCCATTTTACCTTTTCAAAAAGATAAGGAAATAAAACTGAACTTTCCGGTTCCAAGCAATTTCTTCTAAAAGACAGCAAAAACATTCAACAAGTGTCTCAATAAGAATATCTTAAAAGTGCCCTCAAAAAAAATTCTCAAATAAAACTGAGAGGTGCATCAATTCTTCCAAGACAAAGCTACATGAGGAATTTATTGGACAAGCAATTCCACATTTTGCTTTCCTTTCCAGACGAGAAAAGAATCAAATCAATTTCATCCTTATTCTAAAAATTCAGAACCAAAAATCCTATCCAAAATATCTAAAAGTCTAAAACACATGAAGCTCAGACAACTGGACTCACTTTTCTGTCACATATTACATTGCCTTGTATTTAATGTTTAATCACCTGAAAATCTGATAAAAGTTTTATCACAACCTTAAGGACTCAGTTTATGAAACTCAAAAGAAATGTAGAACAACGTAGAACACCATCCTAATGTCTTGCAATGCTTTTTTAAACAGGTTTCTTGAGTCCCCTTCCAATGTTACAAATCCATGAAAACATATAAAATTTATTGAGCCAGGAATGAAAGAAAGTAGAAAAGCCACAGACCTATTGTTAACTTTCTGAGAGCACTAAAACAGAATACATTAAAAGCAAGTTTATAATTACTTACTTTTCTCAGGTCTTTGGTACAAAGCTCAGAAAGCAAGCTCCGTTTTTTCTCCACAAAGTCTGTTAATTAATAGCAATCATCCAAGGAAGTCAGGCAGCCAAAAGAGATTGATCTAGAAATTGTGTAAAGATAAAAATTTTAAATTCACAATCAGATCAGAAATGAAAAATCAAAAAACCCTACTGCAATTCGGAGTATCTCTGCATCAATAAAGATGTCATTGGGATCCTTAAATGATGAGATATGTCAGCTATCTTTCTTTCATAATATACTAACAAGGCTTTCTAAATCTAGATGGCAGTTCGATCTGTCGCCTTATCAAAGTTTCAAAAGCAGGAACTAGCCAGGCTTCTTGGCAACCACTCCCGTTAAAAATGTCTTTCTCGGGGAGTCATAAAAAGGAACTGAGAGAGAATCTGGACTTCTAATTATATTGTGACTTGGGAAGGAAGGTCTTCCGAAATCACACTTGCCAGCTCCCACTTCCAAACATGAGCTCATCTTATAAACACAGAAATAGTTGTAAATAGAAGTGAATCACAACTTAAGGAAAATTATCATCAACAACTTTTAAATACTCTTCAAAGGTATTAAGTACACCTTACTTCTGCAGGTGAGAATGGGAAGAGAGAGCTGTGTTCGTTTTTTCCTAATAAGACAGAAAATCTGAAAATTCTGCATGATTACTAACCTGACTTAAAACATGTTACTTCCCCAACAATCGTGCAAATGGATTCCAAGACAATAAAATCATTAATAAGATAAAACGGTTTAAGTAGGCAGAACAGATGCCATATGCAACCTATAACCTAAAGTCTGCATACACCTCGGACTCTCTTATTACAGGACTTATACTAGATGTAATTCTAAGAAGCATGATACACTCATTTACAAGCCCCAAGAGATTGAGAAATCAGTCAATTAGAAAGAGGGCACCGTTACAGCAAGTAGTAGTAACTAAAAATCAGACAGAACCCTATAAACACCATATATATCATTTATTATTATTGTCATTGTTACTTTACTGCCAACATTTACATAATGTTGACTCTTACGCCAGGTTCTTCTCTGTGTCTTACATGTATTAACTTTACTTCAGATAGGGACAGGCAGAGTTTCACATTTCACTTATCCCCTAGGTATCACTGTATTACCATACAGCACACTCAGTTCTGCTATAATGCTTGTGTTTGTTTCAAGAGAAAAATTGAGTGTAACTCAAATTTCATGTTCCTTTATGCATGATTTCACTGCAAGAAACACTAGGTTATCGCAGAAGGCTGCACTCGGGCCAAACTCAGCTGCATACGATTACACAGAATGAACACAGCTCATGCCTCAAACATCTAAAAGCAACCTCAGTTTCCACCAGACATCAATCCATATCTGGTGTCCTGACTCCATCTGATTTCAGGTAACCCCTCTGCTACCACTTCACAATAACTCATAAGTGGCAACTCTTCTAAAGCACCAGTTCACAAGCAAATGTCAGGACGTTTTCAAAGTGAAGTACCATATTTATTGCACTATTTATGTATTTCACTGTTTAATATGTGGGAAAAAATTGTGCAACAGTATTTATTCAGTTCCCATTCCTTTTTAATGTGTCACTGATAGTTTTTCGAGTATTGTGTCCCCAGCTGCATTCCTCTCCTAAGCACTGTGAGTTTTACTGTAGGATTATGCATAACGTGGTTTTTAGGAGCATATATATCATGTTATCAGAATTGACTGTATAATAACTAGTGTTTGTAAAAGATGCTTGCTATTTATCCAGAAGGAGTGAAATTGTGATTTTCACATTTTGCCATTATGTTTAAGAGGACAGCAATATATTGTAATGCAATTTTGGAAAGATTTTCTTTCACAGTGCTTACAATTACCAACTATGGACACTTAAGGGAGGGTCAGCTTCAGTTATGTGATCAGTTTATTTAGGAAAAGTTCCCTAATGGTGTTAAAGGAGGTTTTATAGCACGATTTTGGACAGATCAATATTAGAGTGTTATAAAGATAGATTCTTGCAGACATGACAGTTTAACTGTAATTTTTGGAAAGGACAAACTGAATGGAGTTACTTTCCATTCTTAAAAAATGATAAATTGAAGACTCTAAATTTTCTTTTAAAAAGTTCAAGATAGGCATAAAGATATATATAAGGATGTTTTCTACTATAAGTAATACTATTATAAATAATTTTTAAAACACAATACCTAACAATGGATAGTTTTTAAAAATCTGTAGAATATTTAATGAAAGGACAAAATGCTCTTAAGCAGTACTAACTGAGAAAGTAGACTATAATGTAATATACTCATTATTATCCCAGTTTGGTTTATAAGTATCTATATCTAGAAAAAAAGACCAGAAAGAAAAAAATGCCAACATTTGAAAAGCTGCTAAGTATAAATCATAGAATTACAACAGAGTAATTTTTACTTTCTTTATATTTTGCATTTAGTGGGAACATCCTCTTTTTACCCCCACTTTAACTTCACAGGTGAATCCAGCCAATAGAATGAAGGCTAGCCCAAGAACAAAGAACATCAGGAGCTTCCTCGTCAATCACAGGAAGCTCCTGATTAATAGGTCCAGCCATGTGGCTGAACCTTTGAAACGTTTTCTATCTTATAATTCAAGGACAAATACAGTCCATCCCAATAGGGATGTTTAAAGTTTATAAACCTGTTACAGAGGCCAAAATATAATTTGCTGTTACAGGCTAATACAGTCTGGATTTAGTAAAACCCAGTTGGAAGATTCTTAATTATATAATTGTATCAAAGCTGCCCTAATATCTGAAAGAAATTTCATTCTGAATAAAGAAATTGTACTCTGGATAAAGTTCCTTTCAAACAAGATCAAGATTAAACAAATACAAAGAGGGATGGATTTGGGCATGGGGATGAACTTCCAGTCTGAGGAGTTTTAAATAGAAAGTAAGAAAAGAGACACTGATCTTTATAACCTCCAAAAGAACATGGCTATATTAAAACTTTTCCAACAACAAAACTTGACTTTAAAAACTTGCCAAAAACGGTGACTATTTTAATCATGAGTGTGCTTAGTTTAATCCCACACTCTGACATGGCATAAGAACCGAAGGTTGAGGACGTACAGGGATCGAGGGCCAATTTGGGACAAGTTGGCCACCACACATGTGAGTTCACTACACTTGGCTAGCAGTACATTTATTTTATTTTTAATCTATTTATTTATTATTTTTTTCCAACTATTATTTTAGTTTCGAGGGCACATATGCAGGTTTGTTACATGGGTAAATTGCGTGTTGCGGGGGTTTGGTATGCAGATTATTTTGTACCCAGGTAATGAGCATAGTACCCAATAGGTAGTGTTGCAATCCTCACCCTCCTCCCACCCTTAACTTTCCCACTCTCCACCCTCAAGTAGGCCTCACTGTCTACTGTTCCCATCTTTGCATCCATATACACTCCATGTTTAGCTCCCACTTATATGTGAGAATGTGTGCATTTGGTTTTCTGTTCCTGCACTAATTCTCCTAGGATAATGGCCTCTGGCTCCATCAATGTTGCTGCAAAGGCCATGATTTAGTTCTTTTTTATGGCTGCATAGTATTCTAGTGTGTCTATGTACCATATTTTCTTTCTCCAATCCACTGTCAAGGGGCACCTGAGTCGATTCCATGTCTTTGCTATTGTGAATAGTGCACTAACAGCAGTTTAGCTTTTCTGGCATACCTGCACAACCAGTAACTATTTGGTATAGGGAAGTTACTTTAATAGGACTCCCATTCTCAAGAATGTGCTGAGGATTGAAAGTCAGTGGTTGTATGTGTAGGGAGTGGGTGAGTTTTGTTTCATAAAATTATAAAGCAGTTAACATTCAGCATACATAGCTGAATAATAACTATATCCCTGATATACAATGCATAGTCTATTTTTGTTTTGTTTTGTTTTGTTTTTTACTTCCAAAAATGCTGACAAAGATGAAAAACAAAAACAAACCCTTATGTTTCAAATGTGCTTTTGTATTTTTTAGCATTTTCATATAGGTTCTCTACCAAATTACTAACTTCATCTTTTGTTTCATTTTAGCAAACAGAAAAGGCAAAAATAAACATTTTAATTATGCTTTGATATATATAAACATCATGGAAGAAATACTGAGCTCCAGAAAAATCAGTCAGTTTAAGGTCTAGAGTCTCCTCAGAGACTCTATCATTATATCAAATGCACGATGATTGTTTTGGAAATTTTGGGATTCCTGGCTTTTGTGTCTCACAAGTTGCTGCCTAAAGCACTATGCATGTGCACCTTTAATAATTAACCAAATATAATCAATAAGTAAATTCAGAGACTGTATACAATTATGAATATTCAAAATAAAAACTACGAATCTTAATTTTTCGAAGACATGCTGAAATATACTGAAATATACATCCACATACACATACCTTACACTGACCCTGAAAATACAGAGCAGTTAGGAGCTCTTGGTATGGAAGCTATATATCTTAAATTGCTTTAAGAATTAGCATAAGTATAGCTCAGGGGAATAAATCATCTTACCATTAAAGGATATAAAAAAGGGCAACCAGTTTTCAGAGTCTACCTAGAAAACATACAGAAAATATTTTCTCAGGCTCTAAGTCACTTCTGGGGTAGAATTCCAATGTTATCTAAGTTAGTCTTTGGCACTATCTCATTTCCCTTTGTGCATTCCTCTTCAACCTCTAGTCCAAAGCCCAAAGACCCACACTTTGGATGGCCTTCTCCCTTCATTGGTGAACATCCAAACATCTAAAACTCTTTTGTTTTTTTCACTTCAAGGCGGGGTTTCGCTCTTATTGCCCAGGTTGGAGTGCATTGGCGTGATCTCAGCTCACTGCAACCTCTGCCTTCTGGGTTCAAGCAATTCTTCTGCTTCAGCCTCCTGAGTAGTGCCCACCAACACACCCAGCTAATTTTAGTAGAGACGGTGTTTCATCATGTTGGCCAGGCTGGTCTCAAAATCCTGACCTCAGGTGATCCACCCACCTTGGCCTCCCACATCTAAAACTCTTAATGCCACCATGTGAATGATCTTGAGAAGTGGGAGGGGGAACTTAAATAATTAATGACTTTTAACTTTTTCTGGATTAGGTAAATTTTTTTTCCCCGAGATGGAGTCTTGCTCTGTCACCCAGGCTGGAGTGCAATGGTGTGCTCTTGGCTCACCACAACCTGTCTCCTGGGTTCAAGCACTTATCCTGCCTCAGCCTTCCAGGTAGCTGGGATTACAGGTGGGCGCCACCACACGTGGCTAATTTTTGTATTTTTAAGTAGAGACGGGGTTTCACCATGTTGGTCAGGCTGGTCTCGAACCCCTGACCTCGTGATCCGCTGGCCTCAGCCTCCCAAAGCGCTGGGATTACAGGCATGAGCCACTGTACCTGGCTAGATTAGGTACATGTTTAAAGAAAATCCTAAGTACCCAGATCTTGGTTTCTAAATACTTTTGCTAACTGGAGAAATAGTTGAGTCTGGGCAAAGAAAGTACAAGATAAGTCTAGAACATCTTACTGTGCCAAAAAGCAAGGGAATGATCAAATGCTAATGCAGACATGACAAAAGGACATAGGAGGAAATGCTTTGAAGGGGCTCCTGCTAGCCAAACGTGGGGCAGTTTGAATAACAAAAAAGAATGATGTTGGCTGGGCACGGTAGCTCATGCCTATCAACCCAGCACTTTGGGAGGCCAACACAGGGGGATCACTTGAAGTCAGGTGTTTGAGACCAGCCTGGCCAACATGGTGAAACTCCATCTCTACAAAAAAAAAAAAAAAAAAAATACAAAAACTAGCCAGGCCTGGTGGCAAGTGCCTGTAGTCCCAGCTACTTGAGAAGCTGAGGTGAAAGAACTGCTTGAACCTGGGAGGCAGAGGTTACAGTGAGCTGAGATTGTACCACGGCACTGCAGCCTGGGTAACTGAGTGAGACCCTTTCTCAAAAAAAAAAAAAAAAAAAAAAAAAGAATATGTTGATGAACTATAATACATTGGGTTAAAAAAGAAGCCATAAACCCACAAATATTCATTGAAAAAATAACGGGGGAAGCTCTTCTTTATAAAGGATGCCAGCTAATAAATATCAAAGGAAGAACAGAAGAAAATATTACTTTGAAACTGTCAAGGCAATCACTGATTCAGTCAACAGTCATTAATAGATGCTAAAACCATTCCAGAAAGGGTTGTTGTAGGACAGAACACTCACAGTCTCAGAATATCACCCCACAGATTATCTAAGAGAAAAGGCGTCTTTACAAATGGAGAATTCTGGCAGACCAGCTCATCCAAGTGGTGCTTGGCATAATCAGTTCCAGGACAACGGAATAGTAGGTATTGCCACAATCACTATGTAGCATTTTTGCCCAACATGTTTAATCTGTATCTAATCATAAGGTAACAATCAGACATTTAAAAAAAACATTATTAAGATAACAGGTAAAATCTGAAGATGTATTCAACTATTATCTATATATCAGATAATATTTCTTGGTGATAATCTTATCATAGGCTATGTGGGAAAATATCCTTGTGCTTGAGAAATATAGGCTAAAGTATTCAGGGCTAAAAGGTCATGATTTCTACAACTAACTCAGATGGTTCAGCAAACATATTTTAAGTGTGTGCATGTAAAGAGACACAGACACAAAAAGACAGAAGAGATGGCAATAAGGCAGATTGGGCAAAATGTTAACACCTTATACAGCAGGCTAGTCATAACCTATAAAAAACAGTAACTGTAAGTTACTTGTGGGCTATACCCACCCTGTATAAAGAGAGATCATAAAGGAGTTAATGGTTGAAAAGAAACTGATACAACAGGAATATAGTTACTCAGTATTATAACATTTAGTCAATTTCTCAAAAAAAAAAAATTCCATTTCTCCTCTGAAGCAATTAATGGTTCTTAGTATGGACGAAGAACATTGAGAAGAGAAAAAAAGAGAGACCCATGGAAGAGGATGACAGTGGGTAAAAACTACACAGATAAGTTCAGTTCTCTACCCATTCTGAATAAGAGGTAGGTCTTCAAGGTTTAAAAACTTCTGCCTGTGTTTCCCATCCTAGTGAGAAACACTGTGTGGGTGTGGACATTTCCAAGCCAGAAAGATTCCCTTTTCCAGATTTACACTGACCAAACACCCTGCCTAGGGAGGATCAAGGACCTCATTCCTCATACTCCTGGCTAAGCTGCATCAGGGGCAGTGTCTGGCACACGCACTCCAGGTCTATAGCTTTCAGCAGTCCCTACAACCTGACATGTCTAAGACAGGCGTCACTCCCAACAAACCCAACCCCCTGTTTCTCCTCTCTTTCCTTAGCCTATCCAGTCTCAAAACTGCAGCTTCATCTTCTGCATCTCTTCTCACTGGCCCATTCTTCATAGCTTCCCTGCCTCATCAGCATCCTCAAGGCCACACCGGCTGCATGGCCTCCACATTCCAAGTCAACACAACCTCTCTTTTCTCTGTTATTCCTAAATTTTCAGTCCATGGTGCTCACTTGGCATTTTTTAAATATCCATGCCACACAGCATTGATTCCACACCCACTGCAAGCCAGTGCTTTGCTATGTAATCTCACTTTAAAAAGTACTTCAGGCCCCACACCATGGTTCACGCTGTAATCCCAACACTCTAGGCGGCTGAGATGGGGGTTAAGGGTGAAATCCCTTGATGCCAGGAGTTCTAGGCTGCAACGGGCTACAATCATGCAATGCACTCCAGCCTAGGCGACAGAGCAAGATCCTCTCTCTACGTAAACAAAAAAAAAAAAAGAAAGCACTATAATTTTGTGAAGGTGTTTATATCATTTTATCTCTATTTTACAGAAGAAATGGATGTTCCAACATGTCAAGTCATTTGTTAAAGGTCACAGAGTTGTAAAACTAACGTTCAGACCCTTGTCTTCTGGTTCTATCCTAATACCAAGGTGCTTTGTATTATTTTGTTTTGTTTTGGGTTTTTTTTTTTTTTTTTTTGGATAGTGTCTTGCTCTGTCGCCAGGCTGGAGTGCGGTGGCATGATCTTGGCTCATTACAACCTCTGTCTCCTGGGTTTAAGCAATTCTCCTGCCTCAACCTCCCAAGTAGCCACCAGGCACATGTAACCATGCCCAGCTAGTTTTTCTATTTTCAGTAGAGTCAAGGTCACCATGTTGGCCAGAATGGTCTGGATCTTTTGACCTCGTGATCCTCCTGCCTTGGCCTCCCAAAGTGCTGGGATTACAGGCATGAGCCACCACGCCCGGCCTGTATTACTTAGTTTTCAACATTGTCTCCTGTCCTTTAACCAAGCATAAGGTCCTTGAAGGATGAGACCAACTTTGTGCTCTCTCCAGAACCTGGCAATACTCATATAACTTATGCTCACTGATTTATACATCAAGACTCCACCCTGAGACCACCTTTCTTTCTAACCTCCAGCCCCCATCCCTGCAGAAGCAACCACTCCCCTCTCCTTGCCCTCTGCATGTTTCCACAGCAGCACATGCAAGCCTGAATGCAAGGCCTACGGCCACCACACATGTGTCTGGCACACAGGAGGCACTTAGTGTTTACTGAATCAAATGATTATGCATGGCACAGTTGGATTTCTCAACAGGGCTGCTGTACCTTGTTAAAAAATCTGACCTCAGCCGGGCACGGTGGCTCACGCCTGTAATCCCAGCACTTTGGGACGCCGAGGCAGGCAGATCACGAGGTCAGGAGATCGAGACCATCCTGGCCAACATGGTGAAACCCCGTCTCTATTAAAAAATACAAAAATTAGCTAGGTGTGGTGGTGCACACCTGTAGTCCCAGCTACTCGGGAGGCTGAGGGAGAATTGCTTGAACCTGGGAGGCAGAGGTTGCAATGAGCCAAGATCGCGCCACTGCAATCCAGCCTGGCACCTGGCGACAGAGCGAGCCCCTGTCTCAAAACAAAACAAAACAAAACAAAACAAAACAAAACAAAACAATTTGACCTCATTTTTATCCTTATCATGTACTGAGTAAAATTACTGTAGGCAAGACTGACAAGAAATGGACAAGAGAATATAGGTCTGAGCCCCTTTGCATCCCCTCTACTTTGTGTCCTCTCTACGTGCTGCACTGGGTATAGTATGTTCTAGAGCAATGGTCCCCAATGTTTTGGCACCAGGAACTGGTTTTGTGGAAGACAGTTTTTCCACAGATGGGGCAAAGAGGGGCTGGGAGGGTTGGGGATGATTCAAATGCATGACGTTTATTGTGTACTTTATTTCTGTTATTACATTGTAATATATAATGAAATAATTATACAACTCACCATAATGTAGAATCAGTGGGAACCCTAAGCTTCCTTTCCTGCAACTAGATAGTCCCATCTGGGGACGACGGGAGACAGTGACAGATCATCAGGCATTAGATTGTCATAAGGAGTGGGCAACCTAGATCCCTGGCATGTGCAGGTCACAAGAGGGCTTGTGCTCCTATACGAATCTAATGCTGTTGCTGATCTGACAGGAGGCGGAGCTCAGGCAGTAATGCAAGAAATAAGGAGCAGCTGTAAATACAGATGAAGCTTTGCTCACTTGCCCGCCACTCACTTCCTGCTGTGCAGCCCTGTTCCTAACAGACCACCAGTGGTACCACTCTGAAGCTTAGGGGTTGGAGACCCAATTTCTAGAACAGGGCTCCAAATTTTAATGTATGTATAATAGCAATCAACACAAATTATGATTCAGTATGTCTGCGGTGGAGCCCAAGATTCTGCATTTCTAACAAGTTCCCAAGAGACAGCAATGCTGCTAATCCACGGAACATTCTTTGGAATAGCAAAAAATTCTAGACATTTATAGTGAAACTATGCCCATTTAAAGAGTATATAACATGTAGATTGAAATGACTAGACATAATTTCACAGAATGTTAATGTTAGTTTTCTTCGGGTTTCTTCTTTCTGCTTTTCTATAATTTCCATGTATTGTATAATGACTCTTGCTGATGGAAATAAAAAATTTAAATGTTCTCTCTATATATACATGCCCAAAAAAGCTGTATATTTGGACATTTCCATTCTGCATAGCTCCATCTTTATTTAAGTAACAAATATACTTAAAAGGAATAGTCTTGGGAGATAACAGGTTGGTGAATTTAGCAATTCCCTATATTCTCATTTTAACATGCAAATTAACATGAAGCAGCAATTACCCTTAACAAGAAGTCACCATCACAAGTATTGTTTTTCTCAGGTTCCTTTCCCTTAAAAGAAAAAGAATCCATTCAGCTGGAATACAATAAAAGGCAAACCAAATTAAGGGCAGATAGAAAAAAAACAAGCAGGCACTACACTGGAGCTCTTCCAAGTGGGTCAACAGAACCACATGAAAGCTGAAACAGAGATGGAAATACTTTTCTCACAGCAGAGGTGGGGTAGGCTGAGTTCCACAGCAAGGTGAAATGAAATGAATTAAAGCATCACTCACTGTGCACTTGCAGGTGAGGTGGAAAAGAAATGATCCTTGGAGGAGCTCCACCTCCAAATGAGAACGAGGAGAAATCATTAGGAAAAGGCAATTGGAGGGCACATATTTGCAAGAAAACACTCCCAAAGTACCCGACCTCTCTTCAGGGCAGTTCCAATGAATAACAAGTTATATTCCCTGAGTTGTAGAAGATATAGCCCCAGCTCGTGGGCATTTCACTCCCACTCCAATGCCTGCGGCAGTTCTAGGCACTCACTTGGCCACAGGTGTCTGGGATACAGGCAGGGCCAAAAAGAAGGTGCCCAACCATCCCATGGCCTATGCAGGGCACTCCTGGTTACAGCAGGCCTGGAAGTGCCCTGCACGCTCTGCATTCTACTCCCTTCCCTGCTTCCACGTAAGAGTTTCTCATTGCAGGCTATGGGTTTTCATGCTATGGTTCTACCCACAGTCCTACCTGATGTTTTTCCTTAAAGAAAAATTCTGAGATTATGAAATTCCACTAAGGTTGGAACCTAGGGTCCAGATAACCTCTAGATTCAATGATGCCAAAAATCACTTCTGTAGGTCTACACGGCATTATTAAGAATGTGGTTTCATATCTGTGAAAGCTATACACACTAGACATTCAGCTCAACAGAAAACAACAAGCCACTGTATCGCTATTGAATTCTATGAGTCCAAGGCTGGGTTATTTAATTCAAGACAAGCAAGCATATGCTGACTTTAAAAATAATGATTACCAGCTGGGTGCAGTGGCTCACGCCTGTAATCCCAGCACTTTGGGAGGCCTAGGCGGGTGGATCACGAGGTCAAGAGATCGAGACCATCCTGGGCTTTCTTTAGAAACCCTGTCTCTTACTAAAAGTAGAAAAATTAGCTGGGCGTGGTGGTGCCTGCTTGTAGTCCAAACTCCTCAAGAGGCTGAGGCAAAATAATTGCCTGAACCCAGGAGGCAGAGGTTGCAGTGAGCTGAGATAGCGCCACTGCACTCTAGCCTGGTAACAGACCGAGACACCGTCTCAAAATAAACAAAAAAATGTGATTCCCTGAAACTGCAAAACTAGTATCAAAGTCACCAACCTGGTGAGAGAAAAAATATCTGACTTATTTGGACTTCCTTATGCTTACTTTGAAATTCAGTATTGTTTCTATTTTGAATTATTTTGGTGTTAAATAAAGATATCTGAGTTGGTGGGAAGCACCATAATCTTTTCAATGTTCCAAAGCTAAAAATCTCAATATCATAGTTGGAATTTAAGATTTAAAGAGATGTAAGAGGCATAACAACCAAATGCAATACAAAACACTTCCTTTTGCCTGGATTCTGGTTTAAAATTTTGTTAAAACACTAAAGACCTGGGGAATGAATTTAGAAAGTTTGACTATGAACTGAAATTAGGTAATATTTGGGGACTACTATTAACTTTGTTGGGTATGATAATGGTGTTGTACTTTCATAAAGAAACTTCCTTATTTTTGGAGATGCATGCTAAAGTATTGAGGGTTAAAAATGTCATGATAGGCTGGGTGTGGTGGTTCACGCCTGTAATCCCAGCACTTTGGGAGGCCGAGGCAGGTGGGTCTCCTGAGGTCAGGTGTTTAAGACCAGCCTGACCAACATGGTGAACCCTACCTGTACTAAAAGTACAAAAATTAGTGCTCGCTTTGGCAGCACATATACTAAAATTGAAACGATACAGAGAAGATTAGCATGGCCCCTGCACAAGGATGAAGTGCAAATCTGTGAAGCATTCCATATTTTCCTGATGAACATCAATGCGAAAATCCTCAATAAAATACTGGTTAACAGAATCCAGCAGCACATCAAAAAGCTTATCCACTACGATCAAGCTGGCTTCATCCCTGGGATGCAAGGCTGGTTCAACATACACAAATAAATAAACGTAATCCATCATATAAACAGAAGCAATGATAAAAACCACATGATTACCTCAACAGATGCGGAAAAGGGCTTTGATAAAATTCAACGCCACTTCATGCTAAAAACCCTTAATTAGCTAGGCATTGATGGAATGTATCTCAAAATAGTAAGAGTGATTTATGACAAACCTACAGCCACTATTATACTGAATGGGCAAAAGCTGGAAGCATTCCCTTTGAAAACCAGCAGAAGACAAGGATGCCCCCTCTTACCAGTCCTATTCAACATAGTATTGGAAGCTCTGGCCAGGGCAATCAGGCAAGAGAAAGAAACAAAGGTATTCAATTAGGAAGAGAGGAAGTCAAATTGTCTGTTTGCAGTTGACATGATTGTATATTTAGAAAACCCCATCATCTCAGCCCAAAATCTTGATAAGCTAATAAGCAACTTCAGCAAAGTCTCAGGATAAAAAAAAATCACTGCAAAAATCGCAAGCATTTTTATACATTAATAATAGACAAACAGCCAAATCATGAGAGAATTTCCATTCACAATTGCTACAAAAAGAATAAAATGCCTAGGCATACAACTTACAAGGGATGTGAAGGACCCCTTCAAGGAGAACTATAAACCATTGCTCAAGGAAATCAGAGAGGACACAAACAAATGGAAAAACATTCCATGCTCATGGATAGGAAGAATCAATATTGTGAAAATGGCGATACTGCCCAAAGTAATTTATAGATTCAATGCTATCCCCATCAAGCTGCCATTGACTTTCTTCACAGAATTAGAAAAAAACTACTTTAAATTTCATATGGAACCATAAAAGAGCCCATATAGCCAATAGAACCCTAAGCAAAAAGAACAAAGCTGGAGGCATCATGCTACTTGACTTCAAAGTATACTACAAGGCTACAGTAACCAAAACTGGTACCAATGGAACAGAACAGAGGCCTCAGAAACAACGCCATACATCTACAACCATCTGATCTTTAACAAACCTGACAAAAACAAGCAATAGGGAAAGGATTCCCTATTTAATAAACGGTGTTGGGAAAACTAGCTAGCAATATGCAGAAAACTGAAACTGGACCCCTTCCTTACACCTTAAACAAAAATTAACTCAAGATGGATTTAAGACTTAAATGTAAGATCAAAAACCTTAAAAACCCTAGGCACCATTCAGGACATAGGCGTAGGCAAAGACTTCATGACTAAAA
>NW_022436945.1:30378497-30379210 GCF_009761245.1 Sapajus apella
AACAACAGATGCTGGAGAGGATGTGGAGAAACAGGAATGCTTTTACAATGTTGGTGGGAGTATAAATTAGTTCAACCATTGTGGAAAACAGTGTGGTGATTCCTCAAGGATCTAGAACCAGAAATGCCATTTGACTCGGCAATCCCATTACTGGGTATATACCCAAAGGAT
Organism: Sapajus apella; assembly: GCF_009761245.1. Lineage (NCBI taxonomy): Eukaryota > Metazoa > Chordata > Mammalia > Primates > Cebidae > Sapajus > Sapajus apella. The sequence goes on from NW_022436945.1 coordinate 30,378,669, forward strand.
TATAAATCATTCTACTATATAAAGACACATGCACACGTTATCTTTACTGCAGCACTATTCACAATAGCAAAGACTTGGAACCAATCCAGATGGCCATCAATAACAGACTGGATAAAGAAAATGTGGCATATATACAGCATGGAATACTATGCAGCCATAAAGAGATGAGTTCTTGTCCTTTGCCAGGACATGGATGAAGCTGGAAACCATCATTCTCAGCAAACTAACACAGGAACAGAAAACCAAACATCACATGTTGTCACTCATGGGTGGGAGTTGAACAATGGGAACACATGGACACCGGGAGGGGAGCATCACACACCGGGGCCTGTCGAGGGGTGGGGGGCTAGGTGAGGGATAGCATTAGAAGAAATATCAAATGTAGACGGCGGGTTGATGGGTGCAGCAAATCACCATGGCACATGTATACCTGTGTAGCAAACCTGCACATTCTGCACATGTACCCCACGACTTAAAAGTATAATACAAACAGATACACACACACACACACACACACACACACACACACACACACACACACA
>NW_022436945.1:30379220-30491224 GCF_009761245.1 Sapajus apella
ACACACACACACACACACACACACACACACACACACACACACACACATATTAGCTAGGCATGGTGGTAGGTGCCTATAATCCCGGCTACTCAGGAGGCTGAGGCAGGAGAATCACTTGAACCTGGGAGGTGGAGGTTGCAGTGACCCAAGATCCTTCAATTGCATTCCAGCCTAGGTGACAAGAGCAAAACTCCATCTCAAAAAAAAAAGGTCATGATAGCTACAATTTATTTTTAATGATTTGTTGAAAAATAATATACTTATTTCTATACAGAAGGCAAATAAAGAATGTTAATAATTATTGAAATGAGAGAGGAGTTATCTGGGTGTTCATTGTACTATTCTTTTTTCTATACTTGAAAACTTCTAGAAAAGCTAAATATATATCTGTCAAAAGCATTTATGGCCTTTTAGCTTTCTCTCTCTTGTCCTGTTGTCTTGCCAAATCAGATTATAGTTCACTTATATTGGGTGATTTTCTTTCCTCTAAAAGACATTCTCACACTTTCCTACCTCTGTACATTTGTGAGATATACACTCTTTTGACCTGGTGTTTTATTCTCCCATCACTGTCCCTCAGGTAAGAGCAGATCAATTATTTTGGGTCCATGAAAAATGCTGCCTTCTCTAGGAAAGCTTTCCTAACCTCCACCCCAATTTTAGGCCATCCCCCCTTTTCTGACTCTCAGTGACATTTTGCAGCTCACATCACAGGTATCACACTCTAACCTGCGTGGTAAGACTTTAAGAAGACATTTACTGAGCGTTTCTCATGGGTGAAGCCTGAGTCTGGAAACTCTCATATGTGTTCTTTCAGTTAATTCCTACCTCAATGAGGGAGGAATTATTTTATTTTATTTTTTGAGACACAGTCTTGCTCTTGTCACTCAGGCTGAAGTGCAATGGCATGATCTCGGGTCATTGCAACCTCCACCTCCTGGGTTTAAGCGATTCTCCTGCCTCAGCCTCCTGAGTATACCATATTAATAAAAGAAAAAGAGGGGTGAGGGAGTATTGAGGTACCCTGTATTATCTGCTCAGTTTATCTGTAAATCTAAAAGTGCTTTAAAAAAATTAAGACTGGCCGGGCGTGGTGGCTCACACCTGTAATCCTAGCACTTTGAAGCAAGAGCACCACTTGAGCTCAGGAGTTCAAGACCAGCCTGGGCAACACGGTGAAACCCCATCTCTATAAAAATAGAAAAATTAGCCCGGCGTTGTGGCGCGCATCTGTGGTCCCAGCTACTCAGGAGGAGAAGGCGGGAGGATGGTTTGAGCCCAGGAGGTTGAAGCTGCAGCAAGTTGAGATCACGCCACTGCACTCCAGCCTGAGTGACAGAGTGATGCCTATCTCAGAAATAATTAAGCCATTTTTTTTTTTTGAGATCATGAACATGAGCTCAGTTTTCTTGATTCACTTATAAACTACCTCTTAAATTAATTCTAAAGAAGAGTAGTCCTGTTGTCTTTAGCCAAGGTGGTGGCACTGAAACGTGTGAATGGGACCGACTGGGGGAATGAGTTTGAGCTAGGATCTCCAGCTAAATATGTGGCACGTGTTTTTTAAACTTAATCTCGTGCATTTACATTCCTCCTTTTATACAACACTAACATGTTTCAGGCTCCAAGTTCTCCAGCTTAATTCACTACATTTTAATTAACATACCCAGGAAGGAATTTACCACACTTCCTACTCCTCTAAGTCAAGTAAAGTAAGTCCAAGAAAGGCTCTAGGAAGTTCCATTTAAAAGAAAAAAGTTGGCAATTTTAAAATCACAGTCTCAATTCCCAAGTTCTATAGACAATCTTAAACCCAGAACTTCAAGTGTCTGTCCGTGCATTAACATGCTCCACCATATTATACCCGATTCTTGCCTAAAGAAGGGAACTCAGCCGTTTACACTTTCACATACCCTGTCCAGAGACTTCTCTCCACTGTAACAAGATACTCCACACTGCATTTGTGAGATCTGCACATATAAAAAGTCTACCACATATAAAAACCTTCCTATGTGGAGCTGGCCTATGAAATAACCATCAGTGACAGTTACTCTTTTTTTAGATCAAACTAGAAAACTATAGATGTGATAACAAGCATCACAAATACATAAATATTTAACAGAAGCCATTTGATAATATTCATGGCAATAATAAGTAACAGCATTCGGGTATTTTACTGTTTGTGATGCATGGTGTAATGCAGCCTCATAAAAATACTGTGATATGGGTAGTAAAGATGTCATCACCATTTTATAGATGAGGAAAATGGAGGCTTACAAACTGAAGTCAAGACACAGAACTCATTCAAATCCACAACTAGTGACTCTGTTCCTCTGGATCCTCCAAGGCCTGGCTCTGTGACAGTTCATTCAAATCCACAACTAGTGACTGTGTTCCTCGGGATCCTTCAAGGCCTGGCTCCATGCCAGCTGTGTTTTCACACTCTTCAGCCAGGAAGACAGGATCCCTCTCCTTTAATAATTTTCCACAGTCCTCCTGTCATCCATGGAGAGGTTCTCTCTTTCTCTGCAGGCCACATACCTGTTCATGCCTCCAATCTCCTGAGCAGAATTAAATAAACCAACTCAGGCCTAGGACCTGGCTCACTCACTCAGGTCCCACCCACTATGTGAACACAGTGCTTCACACGCAGTGGAAGCTCCTCAACCCCAAAGGCCCCACAACCACATGACTGACCCTGTGCTGCGAAACTGACCCATGAGCAAAAGCCAAGAAACAAAAACAGACCTCGTTCCAGTGCCTCAAAACTTATGGGAAATTCAAGGTGACTTATTTTCCTTGACCTTAAAATAATGTTTAAGTTTTACAACATGACTGATAATCATAAATGGAGTTTTCTTTTCCCCGGGGTCCCACAGCCGGCCCTCCAATTGAGGGCCAATATTGTTCAGAAAATGTGCCACGATCCCTGATTTTGGGCCAGATTCCAGAAAAAGTAGGGGAGAAAAATGAGTTTTATCATCTATACAACTTGGGCTGCTTTCACAGGCACCATACTCTTGCAAAATAAGGCCTAAAATTGACTTCTGCATATTTCTTTCTACAGCCTTGTCAGCGAAGTTGACCATTTTGTTATTAGAACCTTGGATTCTCAAATCTAAATCAAATGGAAAGTCAAATATTTTTAAAGGATCAAATTATTTAAAAACTTCAGTTCTGCCTCAGTACAAAATATAAAGCTCCTGACTTTATATACACAGATAGTGACTAATTCACTAATTGTACCTGAAAGAAAAAGGAAGGCTTCCAAAGCACCAGGATATCACTGATGTTGCTGAAAGAAGCAGTTTACTGAATGGTACTTCTGTGTCTTCACAGTTTTAACATGCTCAACGGTGGAAAACCAAAACTGTTTGGACTCAAGTGGCTACAATTCAATGCTTGCTTTGATATTAACCAGAATAACCAGAACTGAATATAGTTCCCCAAGATTTTTAACGTGCTGCTTACTATGTTTTTCCTTCTGCAGCCAATTCGAAATGATACTTTAAAAAAATAAGATGTTCAACTCTAGTGTCAGTAACACATGTGCTTTGAATTTTTATCAGGAATGAAAAACGGGATGTGCAGCGCTATCCACATCTTCCTTGTCTTGCATATACTGTAGCATCAAACACCACGGAAATAATGAGAAATATCTTCAAATTTCACAGTTACTAAATAGTTTCTCTGTCCTGGTCAGAAAAGCAATGGCAGAATACCAAAGGGGACTTGGGAGTGCGTGTGTGTACACGCTCATGTGTGCACATCTGTGGTGTGGCTGTAGGTGGGAACGGGAGTAAGGGAAGGTGACATAACTGGGATGCAGCTAAGACTCCTGAGGTGTCCCCTAGCATGGAAATCCTCCACCTGCTCTCCACTCTGCCAGCATGTTGTGAATTCTGGGAAGCTGACCCATTTATCAACAGTCTGTCTTACCCACTGGCTCCCATTTTGGTTCAGCCAATGGGGGGACTCCTGCAGGAGACAAGAAGAAAGAAGAAGAATGGTTCCATTCCTTGTCAGGTGGCCCTCTACAGGGTCCCCTGGAAACTGTTCTCTCCCTCGCCCCTCAGGCCTAGGAGTGGGAGAAGCGTGGCTGTTACTAGCCCCAGGATGCAGCCACTTCTTTTTGCCCCCAAGTACCCTGTCCCCAATTCTTTTTTATGGCAACATTTGTAATATATGGTTCCCTTTACTTGGTTGTAGGCACGTGTGTGTTTGTGTATGTGTTTGTGTTTCTGAGACAGGGTCTCACTCGGTCGCCGAAGCTGGAGTGCAGTGGCGCCACCTTGGCTCACTGTAGCCTCAACTTGTCAAGTTCAAGTGACCCCTGACCTCAGCCTCCTGAGTAGCTGGACCTACAGGGCACACCACCACGCTTGGCTAATTTTGTTTATTTTTTGTACAGATGGGAGTCTTACTAAGTTGCCCAGGCTGGTCTCAAACTCCTGGGCTCAAGCAATCCTCCTGCCTTTGCCTCCCAAAGTGCTAGGATTAAAAGTGTGAGCCACTGCACCTGCTTGTTTTTAATGACAGCTGAGGACAGTACAAGTATTTTCACTGTTAATGACTGGGGTCTGTATAATAGTTTTCCTCTACATTAGAAGCTGACTCCATTTTTTAAAAATAATTTTTATATAATTTAATAATCTATTTGGTCTCCCTATCTTCTTCCCCTTTGTTCTTCAATCCATTCTAAACAACACTAGCAGATTAATTGACCTGAAGCACCCAGGTAGGAGCGGCATTTCCCTCCACACTAGAATCCATTGTCTTCCCATTACCTACCATGTGCCATCTGTTTTCTTATGGGATCTGGACTGATACAGAGACCTGAAGCTCTGAACACTCCCCTAAGAAGATACTAGCCTGTAATTACTATTGTTTTGATCCTACTTTTATGACAGCCTTAGAGCTAACTGTTGTGGCTGGTGAACTGCTAGGATTTTTGTTTCTTTTAATCCACAAGATGCCATTATCTGCAATAAACTACAAGGTAAAGGATATATCTTGTAATCTAAGTGATTTAAAAAATAATAATAACCAGATCAAGACAGTTCTTTGCTCAAAGCCTTCTCGTCTCTCCCAGAATTAAAAACATTTTAAGTCCTTATTCTGCTGTGCCATGTCCTCCATAACCTGTCCCTCGCTCCACCCGTATTTTTTTTGTCTTCATCTCTGCCCTGGTCTCCAGGACAGCATTCCCATTCTCCAAACGTGCCACACTGGCTCTACCCGTAGCCCTTTGCTCCTGCAGTTCCCTCCACCTGGAATGCCACCTCCTGGGTCTTCACGTCATGAATTCCCACTCCTGATTCTTGTGGCCGAAGGCCTTGGCCCAGTACCTTTTCTCCAGCAGCCCTCTTGCCCCAGCTCTCTCTCTCCCTTTGTCTTTTCTTCCTTGTGCTTCTTCCCCCAGTGTATATTTATTTGCTTATGATCCATCTCCTCCCATGAGAATGGAGGGTCCCCAAGGAGGAACTCTGTCTGTTAGGATCACCATTCATCACCACTGCCTGGAACTGTGGCAAGCAGACAGCCAGCACTCACTAAATATTTGTTGAATAAGTGAATGATTCGGTTGGTTAGAGAGGGGAAAAAAAAAGAACAGTTGGTCTACTTTCTTAAAGGTTGCAGCTCAATTTCCAGTGACCAAGGAGATACTCAGTGGTTATCTGTTGCAGATTACATTGAAGGGATTCTGTTTCCATTAAAAGATGAGCTTATGGAATAACCTGCCATCCAACATAAGGATATTTCACCCTGCATATCAAAACCAACACTTTGTACAGTAAACAATCAAAAATATGATCAAATGTAAATTCAGAGGCTGGGCGCAGTTATGCTCAAGCCTGTAATCCCAGCACTCTGGGAGGCTAAGGTGGGTGGATCACTTGAAGTCAGGAGTTTGTGACCAGCCTGGTTAACATGGTGAAACCCCATCTCTACTAAAAATACGAAAATTGGCCGGGCGTGGTGACGCCCGTCTGCAGTTCCAGCTACTCAGGAGGCTGAGGCAGGAGAATTGCTTGAACTTAGGAGGCAGAGAGAAATGGCACCACTGCATTCCAGCCTGGGCAACAGCAAGACTCTGTCTTATTAAAAAAAAAAAAAAAAAAGTAAATTTAAATGACTGCTAATACTAGCAGGGGAGGGCAGAGATTTCTATAAAGGATCACACAGTAAATAACTGAACACTTTGAGTCTCTGTGACAATACTCAACTCTGCTGCTGTAACATGAAAGTTGCTTTTCATGGTCACATAGAAAGCTGTGCTGCCTCAGCAGGAAGACGCTGGCCACACAGCTTTGATATACAGTGTGGAATATCCTCATTCATGGATGAACACAGCTGTGTTCCAATACAACTTTATTATAAACACTGAAATACAAATTTCATACAATTTTCAGGTGTCATAATCATCTTCTTCTTTTGACTTTTCTTTACATTTTTAAATAAAATGTAAAAACCATTCTGGGCTCATGGGCCATATAAAAAAACAGGTGGCAAGGGGGATCTGGCCTTCAATCTGTAGTTTGTTGATCTCTGGTTTAAATCATTTCTCAAGGTGGCTATTTTTATCTTGATAAAATACATTCTAGCCCATGAATCTGTTGGATATTCTACAAACTAATTCAACATGGAATAAATACTTTTGTTATAATAGGCTGGAAAAAGTTTATTTGGGTAAATAAACATCACTAATTGACTCTCTAAGACTACCTTTCCACCAGATTTTGGTCATCTTCTCACACAAGTTCTGTTAGCATCTCTTTCCTCACCTAAGTACCTTCAATCTATCAACCTAGTGAAGAAACTCCATCAGACTCTTTCTTCCTTTTCAGAAATGGGAACTATAATAAAACATTAAAATGTTTTTTAATGTGATGCTAACGTGACTGTGATGCTGAAACCAGGCTTTGGGGTAACACGAATTCCAGGATAATGTTTTATGACTAAGGGTACAACATGTTGCCTACACTTTGCTTTCAAGTACTCTCAAACACACCCTGTTGCGTGGGCCCTGGAATGAGAACTATTTTGATTGCAGGTGCTGCTGGAATTCAGGGTCATCTGTCCCCACAAGCTATAAAATTTGCTGAAAAGGCCAGATTGCATGATGGCATAGCCAAAACATGTTATTTCATAACTTGAAGCAGAAGATTTTAAATTTCACTCAATTATAATAGTCTCATCCCTCTTACATAATAGCAATATGTGAAGATATGGAATCTGAAGAAGCACTTTTCACGGTATTACTCAGACGAGTCAGCCACACATAGTGAAGAGGTGTGATTAACATCAAACGCATCTATGTGGCTCTAGAGACACAGTAGAGAATAAGAGTACTTCACTTTAGGTCTCTAGATATTTTAAATATCCTGAGGTTCAGTGTCCCAGCCACCCAATCAAGAAAGAATTCAAGAAGATAGTTCTCAACAATTATGCCTCTCATATTCTTCAAACCTAGGATACATGGAACAACAGCAAAATTTACTGTAACCTAATTAATCACAGACTCCACTTGCCCTACCCATTTTGAAAACAGATCTACTGGAATGTGAAATGAAAATTTTTTAAGTTCTTTGGAAGACCTCTAAGTGCTCTGCTTCTTGAAAAATTTCCAAGTAAATCAAATTCAAATAAATAGGCCAGAGGAAGCCAAGGGCCTTCTAACTCCTACTGTAAGTGGCACACACCCTACACATTTACTGTGAAAACCAGGGATTAAATTAAGCTTCACTTAAATTCCAAGCTGCCGGAGACAGTCTCTTGAGAAAGCAGCCTTGGCTTGAAACCCTGGCATCCCATGCACATGGTCCAATTCACACCAAAGGCAGCCGTCCACAAAGCTGTCCTGCCTCAGCAAGAATCTCATCTAGTCAGCTAAGCTTGGGACTATCCACATAAATAAAACCTGAGGCCTCCAATCACAGTAAGTTGTAAGATAAGCACTTCAGCTCCATCTCATAACTTTAATTGGAGTTTCAGAAGGAAATAAAAATGCTGACAAGGTATGCAGCTTCAAATAAAAATGATCAGAAAGGCCAGGTAAAGTGGTTTGTGCCTGTAATCCCAGCACTCTGGGAGGCAGAGGCGAGGGGAATGCTTGAATCCAGGAGCTCAAGACCAGCCTGGGTATTACAGTGAGATCTTGTCTCTACAAAAAAATTAGCCAGGCTTGGAGGTGTGTGCCTGTGGTCCTAGCTACTTGGGAGGCTGAAGCAGGAGGATCACTTGAGCCCAGGAATTCAAGGCAGCAGTAAGCTGTGTTCACACCTCTGCACTCCAGCCTGGGTGACAGAGCAAGACTCTGTCAATAAATAAATAAATGAATAGATAAATTAAGAGAAGAAAATGATCAGAAATGAATGACTAGGGAACAACAGACAACAGCAGTTGCCTGGCAATCCTGTGAGCATTCAAACTGACACATCCTTCTTGGGATACCCAGAGCACTACTGAGTCTCCTGCTTCCTGACTTTCAGGGAGACTACGATGCTGAAACTGGGTGATGGAGCAAGTTTCCCTGAACAGCCTGGGCTTCCTGCTTGTAGTAGTTTGATAGGGCTGCCATAACAAAGTACCACGAACTGGATGGCTTAAACAATAGAAAGTTATTTTCTCACAGTTCTGGAGGCTAGAAATCTGAAATCAAGGTCTCAGCAGCACTGGTGTCTTCTGAGGCCTCTCTCCTTGGCTTTTAGACAGCCGTCTTGTCCCTGTGTCTTCACAGCATCCTCCCACTGGACATGCCTGTACCTAATTTCTTCTTCTTGTAAGGCACCAGTCCACTGCACTAGGTTCCTCCTTAATAGCCCTTAAATTTATCTTAACTACCTCTTTAAATACTCTGTCTCTAATGTACTCACATTTCAACATATGAATTTGGGGGAGACACAATTCAGTCCATAACACTGTTGGAATCACTGACATGGGAAGGCTCTATTTCCATTTATTCTTACCAGTGCCATGAGACTAGACTCAATAAACCCACAGTTCAATTCTCACTTACTTAAAAATTAGCTACCTTTCTAATATAATGAAAGGATATTACATTTTACAGTGTCCCAATTACTACAAAAAAATTTTGACTACAAAAAAAAAGCAACATATCTTTTTCACTGTCTTTATAAAATACTTGATAAATACAAACGCCAAATCCAACCATAATGAAAAGTCTTTTGGGAAAACCCAAAAGATTTCTAAGCACTAGTTACCAGTCCACATTTTATAAGCATGTGTACTGCGACAATAATACAACACAAGGAAAAAAAATCAAAGCATTCACTTGACATTCCTCATAAATAGAAGGCAACTGCAAACAAATTCCATTCTCACTCATTTCACATGGGCCTTTCATGTAGCCGTTCACTTCTTTGCATGAAAGGTCACCTATTGCTGTGTTAATCTAGATTGCCTGCTTCCAACATCAAACTGGCTTCAACAAATGATAACACTATCATAGATCAAGATGTCTATTCAAGCCAGGTATGTGCTACAGAATGGGAGAAAATATTCATAAACCATGTTTCTAACAAAGATCTAGTATCCAGAATCTATAAGAAACCTAATTCAATAAGAAAAAAAAAAAAAAAACTCCATTAAAAAGTGGCCAAAAGTCCAGGTGCAGTGGCTCATACCTGTAATCCCAGCACTTTGGGAGGCCGAAGAGGGTGGATCACTTGAGGTCAGGAGTTCAAGACCAGCCTGGCCAACATGATGCAACCCCATCTCTACCAAAAATATAATAATTGTCCAGGTGTGGTAGCGAGCATCTGTAATCCTAGCTACTTAGAAGGCTGAAGCACGAGAATCACTCGAACCCAGGAGGCAGAGATTGCAGGGAGCCGAGGTTGCATCACTGTACTCTGGACTAGGCAACAGAGCAAGACTCCACCTCGGAAAAAAAAAAAAAAAAAGTGAGTGAGCGAGTGAAAGACATGCGGAGACACTTCTCAAAGGAAGACATACAAGCAGCCAACAAACATACGAAAAAATGTTCAACCTCACTAACCATCAGAGAAATTCAAAGCCACAATAACACAATGATATACTGTGATATATAATGATATACCAGCCAGAATGGCTATAATTAAAAAGTCAAAAAACAATAGATGCTGGTGAGGCTTTGGAGCAAAGGAACACTTATACGCCGTTGATGGGAATGTAAATTAGTTCAGCTACTGTGGAAAGCAGTCTTTGGAGACTTCTCAAAGAACTTAGGACTACCACTTAACCCAGCAATCCCATTATTGGGTATACATCCAAAGCAAATATGTGACCAGGAATATCATTAGTAAAAATTAACATTTTTAAATTTCTCAACAGTCTAAATGATCACCAAAGCCCTGCAAAAGAATATCTAAAATAATATCATTTTAATCACTTAAGTCTCATTTTAAGCCTTCTAACAACTTATGACTCCAATTTTGTCCTCCAAATTCAACTACGTTATTCATTAATTCCACAAGCGTTTGCTGAGATTGTACTCTGTACCAGGCAGGGTTCTAGAAGCTGAACATACAGCAGTGAACAAACCAAACCCATGCCCTCATGGAAGTGACATTCTGGTAAGATACACAAATCACTTCCCTACTATCCTACAAACACATTGTCTCTTCCAACTTTCCTGGTGGGGGCACTTGTATCTCCAGCCTCCTGGATTCCCAAAGATAAAACTAACGGGCTATAACATATTTTTGATTTTCCTTCATATTCCTCCTGGGATCTCTGATTGGCATTTCCCACCCCTTGCCTCCTCTACCTGCCTTTTCTACTACAGACAACACTGTCACCATCTATCTACCCCTAAGCTCCGGTGATGAAACAGAAGACTCTACTCCTTCCATCACGTGTCGTGTCTTTGACTAAATCTTGTTAATCCTACCCCAGATTCCCTCCCCTGTCTCTCCTGGCCTCTCCATTCCCACCACCACAATCCCAGCCATTTTTCTTCTGACTAACACTACAGCCTCTCTGTAGAAGATGAAGCCCAGAAAGTAGGAAGAGCAATCTACTCACCCTTGAATCCCTAGCACCTAGCACTGTTCTTGGCACATAACAGGAGCTTGAAAATTTGGGAAGTCAAGACTCCTGTGCAGGGTATTCAAGGCCCCTCTCAACCTGGCCCCACTTTCCATTACCTTTCCTCGTCTTCAGTCACTCTCCAACGCCAACACCGTCCTGACTACACAGTTGGCACACACCTGTCTCCACATCCTCTCTCACACTGCTCCCTCTCCCTGAAACATCATCACCTCTCCCCCACCTGTGTGCCTTGGGAAGTCCAAATCAACAGTCTAGAATTACTTGCTTTTTCACTTGTGTTTGCACAAAAGTTTGGATACATTGTATTAGATCAATAGGCTTTGTTCTCCTGCTGTTGTGCCCCACTGGACCATGTGCTCTGGGGCAGGGCTTGTGTCTTTGTTTTGTTTGTTTTTAACTCTCAGTGTCTGACATGTGGTATATCTCAAGTGCCTCTTGAAAGCCACTTATTCATTCCTTCAACAAATATTTATCAAGTAACCACTCCCCACCAGACAGTATTCTAGGTGACAGGGATGTATCAGTGAACAAAAACAAAAATTCCTACCTTTTGGAATTTATATATATAAATAAATTTATATGTATATAAATTTCCCTTGGCATTTATATTCCAGTGAGGAGAGAGAGAGACAATAACTTAAAACATAAGTAAAGTATGCAAGTATGTTAGAAGGGCTAAAACCTACAGGGGAAAAAAATTAAAAGGTTAAGAGGGATTTGGGGAGGAATGACAGGAAGGTTTGCAAGTTTTAAAACATAGATCAAGGTAGGTTTCACCAAGAGTAAATTTGAGCAAAGAATTAAATGAGACCTATCTCATTATCCAGGAGGGTATCTGGGGAAGAGAACACAGGAAGAAGAAACAGCCAATGCCAGGCCCTGAGGCAGAAATCCTCCCACTGTGTTCAAAGGCCAGGGAGGCTATGATGGGGGCAGCATTCCAACATCAATCCTGCTGTAGTTGTAGGATGAAAAGAAAGGAGAGAATCAAGAATGAGGAGGAAAATTTCTAGAATTTCACAGTTATTTAGGAATGAGGAGAAGGGTCTAGGCTGTGGCTTGGTCACTATGAATGAAAAGAAAAGAATGAAGACATGTTTCCAAGTTCTCATCCACCAGAAAACCTCACTGACTCCATTGCTGCCCCTTGCCCAAGCCCCCATTCCTTTTGCCTGGATTACTCCAGTGACCTCCACACTGCTTGCCCTGATTTTATCCTCACCCTCTACACTCTATTCTCAACAGACGAATCCTGTTAAAACTCAAGTCACACCACAGCACCTTTGCTATCAGAACTTGCAATGACTCTTCTCTTTCCCCACAGGAAAACCTGAAGTCCTTATGAGTGCCTAGAGGGCCCTAGAGGGCGGCCCCTCCTTTCTGCTCTAACTCCATCTCATATTCTCCCCACTAGCTAACTCTCCTCCAGCTCTGTGAGGAGCTCTTGAGAGCACAGACCCACTGTGAGGCCTTCCACTGAGGCCAGTCTCCTCGAGTCCCTACCACTGCCCCAAGACCGTGCGCTCCCCTCTTCTGCTCCCCATCAGCCCTCCCTTCTCTCCGGGACCCTAAATCTTAAGGCCCTATAGGCCAGATTCCCCTCCTCTACGAAGCTTCCCAGGATGGTCTGACTCACACCAGTTTCTACCTCCTTGGGGATCCTGTGGCCTTCGGCACCCGCACCACTTATTTCAGCCCTTCAACTACTCCACATCATAAGGGCCCAAATACACTGTATGTCACCAAAGAACAAGCGCCATCCCCTATGCTTCTCAGGCCCTGATGTACTGACACGGAACATCATAGCAAAACACGCAAGAGTACAATGTTTTAATTTTTTTAATGTGTTTCCAATACATTAAAAGTATGGGGGCACTCACAAAGCTCCACATTTCTGCCTTCTCTTGAGGTAGCAGCAGATCATGCTACACTGGAGCCTCATTCCTGAACAGCAGAAGCGGGAAGCTGAGTGGTAGCTGTGCCCTTTTTCTCCACTCTATGCCCAAGTTCACTGGTTTACTTTCTGTTGGATCCCTGTCTTGTTAGCATTTGAGTTTGCTAGCCCTGTATTAGGTACTGATTATCTTGAATTTTTAAATTATCAGATTCTTTTGGGAACTGAGTATGTACTGAAGATAATATCAGTTTTTCCTAATTTATGATATCAAGTGACAATGGTGGTATTTTAGACTTTGCTATATTATAATTAATTACATATAAACACATACATATATATGTATTTTAGAAACTGTCTCCTCAATCTCCCTAACAGATTAAAATTCCTATACTATGGTTCACATGCCTTGAAATATAGGGGTTATGATTCCTGGCATGACTAAGTTTAAGGTCAGATATCAGCACAGAAGTTATAAAGAGAAGTAGATACAGCAAAAATAAATATTGCTGAGTTGGATGAGGTATTTAACAAACCATTTTAGGAAAATACGTTTCTAAAATTTTTATAAATTAGAAAAATAACATTGTTTACTGATTTTTAAACATAAAGCTGGGCACTGTGGCTCACGTCTGTAATCCCAGCAGTTTGGGCAGCTAAGGCAGGTGGAACACCTGAGGTCAGGAGTTCAAGACCATCCTGGCCAAAACGGTGAAACCGCGTCTCTACTAAAAACACAAAAATTAGCCAGGCATGGTGGCACAGGCCTGTAGTCCCAGCTACTCAGGAGGCTGAGGCAGGAGAATCAACTTGAACCTCCTGGGAGATGCAGGTTGCAGTAAGCTGAGATCATGCCGTTGCTTTCCAGTGTGGGCACAACAGAGCAAGACTCCTTCTCAGAAACAAACAAACAAACAAATAAACTTCAGGTATTACATATTGAAATATGGATAAAGGCTAGCATAATGCCTTTCTTCTCCAGACTACCATCATCTACATTCTAAAGAAAAATTTCCATCTTCATATCTATTATTAAATTTCAGCATTCAAGCTAAGACCAAAGGAGGTAAATCACACCACAGAAAAACGAACACAACCGTCTCCAGACAAGTGTATCAGAGTTGAAGAGTTAAGCAGCTATTGCTACCAGAAGAGTTTAGAGGAGTCATCTCCTTTGACCTGCAACCTTTGTCGAAGAGTTTTAATTAAGAGAAAAGCAAAATCTGAACACAGAAGTCAAAAGACATTTAAAAAGTCACACTGACTTTATCTGTGCATCAGTCATCACTTCAAGTCCAAACAGGCAGGCCTTTCTTAGCAAACAGCTTTCTTGATTAGCAATCAGATTCTGGAGGCTTCCATGGCCTCTTCCAGCCCTGCAGTCTGAAAAGCAAATACAATTCAGTCCAAAGCTCCTTTGAAAGCAAACAAACAGAGCATAAAGGTACACCTTCAAACACACTTCAGCAAGATCAGATTCTTTGTCCTTCAAATTACATTTGGGAAATATCTTTTTCCTTTCTATTTTTCAACTCCATCCATGTTTTAATTAATAAGCTCTCATGAGAACATTTGCTAGCTATATGCTTAACCACTCTTCCCATAAAAATTGCTTACTTCCTCTGAACTCCAAGAGGACAAGAAAAATTGACAAATGAACATTAGAAAAAAAATTGCAATGTTTTAAAAAAACATTTAGTAGGGTTTTATAAAATACTTTAAAACTAAAGCAAAACAGTACATAATCATACTGCCTAGCTAGCCCCTGATTTTTTTTTAAAGGAAAGAAAAATAAATGAATATAGTTAGAAAATTCAAATTATACAGAAAAGAAAGAAAAAGAAAAGTGTTCCAGTTTATTAACAGTGGTACTGTACATCTTTTTTAGGGAAAAAAATGCATGCACCAGCATATATACCTTTTTTTAAAAAAAATATATACAAAAGGGAATGGTAACCACATGATTCTACAAAACATTTTTTTCATTTTTTATATGTATGTATATGTGTGTGTATATATATCTTATAAATTTTTCCAAAGGAGCATACATACAGAACTACTTCATTCTTTACAAACATGCTACAATATAACATATAAATATCTTGGCACAGTTTTAAGTGAACATATTTATGACATTGCTGGTGATTTTAAGTTCTGAAAGACATCACCAAATTGCTTTTGTGTGTCTATTTCAGAAGATAATTTAATCTCAAACAGAAGTTCCTTTTTTGCATGTGTTGTAAGTATCACAACTGACCTGCTATGCCTCAAACTGCATCTCAGAACTGCCAGACAATCAACCCCTAGCAGAACAAGTCAAGCTCTTCTAGACAACACAGACTCTGTGAATCAAACCAGAAATGTCTATAAAAAGCTGAAGGTTGGCAATCACAGCTTTGGAAAGGGTTCTGTGTAGCTTAACCTTTCCATTTGTTAGTTTCTATACTTTATGTGTAAGAGGCAGACACAGCGGCTAGAAAAGGCAGAAAGGGATTAACATCTACTAGGTACTTAACTAAGAATACTATCAGTTGAGATTACTAGGAAAGCAGCAGATTGACCAGACTCTCAAATCATCATAGAGGTAAATACCTTGGTCCCTCTCTCCCCACTGAAAAATTCTAGGCAGCTCCAAACAAGGAGTGCAGAGTAATGGGGAGGGGAAGCCAGGAATGTCCAAGGCGTATCTTCTTCCTTCCTTCTCTAAGCAGCTGCTTAGGAGTATCTGATTCCCCCAGCCACCAAAATACCTCTGAGTAATTCACAGCAAGTTGATGGAGTGGATGGCTGGGCCACATACCTAGCTATAAAACCCAGAACACACTTTCCTTTTTTCTAGAGAATCTTGCTCTGTCACCCAAGCTGAAATACAGTGGCTCCATCATTGCTCACTATAATCTTGACCTCCTGGGCTTAAGCGGTCGTCCACCTCAGCCTCTTGAGTGGCTAGGTTTATAGATATGTGCCATTATACCTGACTATTTTTATTTTATTTTATTTTTTGTAAAGATAGGTTCTCTCTATGTTGTCCAGGCTGGTATAGAACTCCTGGCCTCAAGTGATCCCCCTCCTGCCTCAGCCCCAGAAAGGGCTGGGATTACAGGTGTGAGCCATCGTGCCCAGCCAGGACAAACTTTTTAAACATTCCCTGCATTTCTCTTTCTACCTCTAAGGGTCTAATGAGATGTTTTCTCAGGCAAAAATGCTTGAAAATCCACAAAATGCCACTTTTCCAAATTAACCTATATTCAAATTAACTAACCTCCTTGAAAATGTCAAAGCATTCTATTCATACATTATGTTTAGGATTTTATTATCTTATTACTTATAATAATAATAAAAATATATAAAGAAAGATACATATAGAGAGAGTTTGCTCTGCATGAACCACTTCATGGGCAGTGCTTTGATTTAAACAACTATATCAAGGAGTTTCTGAATATCTGGATTCAAGTTTAAATTAGTAGATGTAAGACTTGAACAAAAATTGATCTCTCCAATCCTGAGCTTCTCTAAAACTGGGTAACACTGTCTCTCTCAAAGGACTGTTGTGAGGATGAAATGAAGTCTGCCCCGTCCCCTCGCTCCACCCCCATAAGATACTGACAAAGTGCTTAGTACTTAGCAAACCGCACATGCAACCTCTCTCACTTGGAATTTTAACTGATTTGCACTGAAATAACACAAATTCAACATTCCTTATCACTCATATGTTAATGTATGCCCAAGACTAGTGGTCATTTTCAATCCTATCTTAGAATAATTCTATTTTAGAATAGTCAAGGATCTAAAGTCGTGATTGGAACTCCAGACTTTTTACTTCTGAGAGAATTCATTCCTGAAGTCACTAATTACTGTCTTACTTTTCATAGACTCTGTGACACTTTAACCAGCCACCAGAAAAAGGCCACAGCAGTAACAAATTAACTATATTCTTGAGCCCTCAAAAAAATATCACCCTTATGAGAACAAGCACAGCATAGTTACTATGATTCTAAAAGCTGTCCTCAAAGGGCCTCAGATGCATGATGATTACATTGAAAACTATTTTCTTTCATCCTTACAGAGAGTACACTAGCAAACTGCAAACAAAGATTTTTTATGCAAGCCAGACCAATGTTGATACTTGGTTTTTCATAAATTGTTAGGTGCTTTTACATAGACACTATCCAAACTAGTAGACTATTTTGGTTTATGAATGAAACCAAGGATCAATGCTCATTTGAGTAGATAATAATCAATTTGGAAATTTCAGAAACTTTGAATAGTTATCATGTCATTCGTATAGATCTTATTTGAATAATATAATCAAATTAAATATTTTATGCATCACAGATTATGAAACAGAAAGTACTGTTTGTTCTTGTATCAGTAATTACAGTAAAATAAATAACTGTAGGTCACTCACATATGGTATCTTTGAAAGCTTTTAAAGGAAACCCATACTTCATAGATTATTTAACATAAAAAAGACAAGTAAAGTATTAAAAGATATATTATTCCAAACTCCGTTAATGTATTTATCATAAACATCCTCATTATAGATGTATACTAAATTGTGGTTGTACTAAAGAAGCAAGTTCCAGGCATTCTTTTCTTTTTGAGACAGGACCTGGGTCTTACTATGTTGCCCAGGCTGTTCTCAAGCTCCTGGGCTCAAGCAATTCTCTTGCCTCAGCCTCCTGAACAGCTGGGAGTATAGACACATGCCACCACACCCAGTCCCCAGACACTCTCTTCATTCTGGTGTTGACTCAGTGAATATAACTAGGTTGATCTGATTTTGCTTCATCTGCAACAAATGATCATAAACAGGCCAAAGCCTTCATGAATGTAATTGTACCACAACTTAAACTTCAGTGGTTCAGTCATTCTGAATCCCAACTTCAGTTGGCAAAAGGCTCTACTCAAAGTAAACGACGGTTAAGAGGTTACCCTCACCCAGCCATATTTTGATTCAGTTCTCAAAACAAAACAAGAACAAGAAGACCATATCTACACTCCTCATGGAGTCATTCTGTGAATAGGTCACAAAGATGTTAAAAGGGGCAACAGAGAGAAAGAAAAGATTTAAAGAAGTAACTGGGTTAAAAGTTTCATAACACCTATTTCCAGGGACCTAGAGTTATAAATGAAAGCTTGCCTATGGCTTTGACTTTAAATGAACAATAAAAAGAATAATTCCACATTGCTCTATAGATATGGTTTTAGGAAATAATATTATCAGCCAAAGGACTTCCCAGGAAAGTAAAAGGGCCAGGTAACACACATGTCAGTTGCCATCAAGCTGGTCTACCCAGGTTGAAATGAGAAGATTACAAAGAAAGCAGGAAGCCGATAAGCCATCCTGAGAACTAAGCCATCCTGAGAACTGAGCCCTCCGGGAACTAGGAGGCATAGCTTGACCTACTAACGGCACTGCAGAAAACAGGTTCCAAATCTAATAGTGTGACTGTAATCTCCAATTAAAGCCCAGCAGCAATAGCTCAGCTATATACCAGAGAAAGGAAACATCTCTGCATTTCGCCAAGACTACATTTAGATTTTTTTCACATTAAAAATAAGTCATGTCCTAAACAAAATTATGATTTTATAAGAAAACAAGACAAAATAGTCAACTAGATTCCAAACATCACAATAAAGCACTGACTTTTAAAAAATTTCCTTTTCAATGTTTATGTATTCATAACATAGTTATAACTAAATAAAATATACAAATTTGCAATCTTCACATTTCTAATATAATTATTTTAATGTCTTCACAGTTAGCTATTGAGAATCATACTAATACAAAGATAAAAACAGAATAGGTAAATATAAAAATACAGCCAGCATTTTATGTTATGACAAATGTCCAACTTTCATAACACACATAGAATTATACTATGTTACCATACCCACACAAGAGATTTTAATTCATAGGTTTTCTATTTAGTAAAATAATAGTTTTGTGATATAAGACCCAATTCATGTCAACATTAATGAAAATACTTGAAATAATATGCCAGCCTTGTAAATCCTTTATTTAGTAGTTACTGGCAATGATTAAGACAGAGATAATGAAAAACTTAATGTGTTTTATTCAAATGCAGAACAGGCATAAAAATGATTACCACTTTTATGAAAAACAAAGCACTTCTTAAAGTCATATATATAGTAATCTGGAAAATGCATCTTGATTGATTCCACATAGTCATCTACCACATTAGATTTCTATAATTATCCCAAAGAGAAATCACCAAATACTAGTACTTCTAACAGACTGACTCATAAAGAACAGAGAGGAAAAGTAGGAAAGGTACAACAGAATTTTTTAAACGGAGACATTGCATCTGAAGTCCAATTCTTAAACTAATTTTTTTCATAGAAAAATTGCATTGCAAAAACCTAAGTACAGTGTGGTACTAGCAAAAGGATAGATGGTAAACCAAAGGAACAGAATTGAGAGTACAGAAAGAAAGCCCTTACATTTCTGGTCAATTGATTTGCTACAAAAAAAGTCAAGTCAGTGGGTAAAGATTAGTCTTTTCTGCAAATGGTGCTGGGACCTATATGCAAAAAAAAATTAAAATAAAAAATAAATAAACCAAATAAAATAAACATAGACCCAAACCTCACACCATACACAAAAATTGACCCCAAATAAATCAAAGATCAAAATGTAAAGGGTAAAACAATAAAGTTTTAGAAAGAGGCCGGGCATGTAGAGACAAGCAGATCACAAGGTCAGGAGATCGAGATCATCCTGGCTAACACGGGAAAATCTCATCTCTACTAAAAATACAAAAAATTAGCCGGGCATGATGTCAGGTGCCTGTATTCCCAGCTACTTGGGAGGCTGAGGCAGGAGAATCGCTTGAATCAAGGAAGTGGAGGTTGCTGTGACCCGAGATCACGCCACTGTACTCCAGCCTGGTGACAGAGTAAGACTCCATCTCAAAAAAAAAAAAAAAAAAAAAAAGTTTTAGAAACAGAAACTTTTCAAGAGCTTTGATTCACTAATGAGTTTTTAGAAACATCAAAATCTTGAGCTTTGAAAGAAAAATAATGATAAACTGAACTTTGTTACAATTAAAAACTTCTAAGCACCAAACAGCACCATAAAGAAAGTTTATAAACACACAGTTTCCCATATTGATGCAATTTATCAATAATTAAAATTTACAGTATTTCACTGTTGGAGGGAAAGACACCATTAAACAACTAGAGCCTAGAAGAAAATATGTGGAAATCATATATCCAATAAAGGGCTTATGTCCAACTATATACAAAGAGAGACAAATAACCCAATATAAAAATGGGCAAATCTACAAAGAACTTAAACAGATTTACAAGAAAAAAATAAACAACCCCATCAAAAAGTGGGCAAAGGATATGAACAGATACTTCTCGAAAGAAGACATTTATACAGCTAACAAATATATGAAGAAAAGTTCATCATCACTGGTCATTAGAGAAATGCAAATCAAACCCACATTGAGATACCATCTCACGCCAGTTAGAATGGAGATCATTAAAAAGTCAGAAAACAACAGATGCTAGAGAGGATGTGGAGAAATAGAAATACTTTTACATGGTTGGTGGGAGTGTAAATTAGTTCAACCATTGTGGCAATACCGCAAGGATCTAGAACTAGGAATACCATTTGACCAGCAATCCCATTCCTGGGTATATACCCAAAGGATTATAAATCATTCTACTATAAAGATACATGCATACGTATCTTTATTGCCACACTGTTCACAATAAGAAAGACTTGGAACCAACCCAAATGTACATCAATGATAGACTGGATAAAGAAAATGTGGCACATATACACTATGGAATACTATAAGGCCATAAAAAAGGATGAGTTCATGTTGTTTGCAGAGATGGGGATGAAGCTGGAAACTACCATTCTCAGCAAACTAATACAAGAACAGAAAACCAAATACCGCATGTTCTCACTCCTAAGTGGGAATTGAACAATGAGAACACATGGACACGGTGGGGGGAATATCACACACCACTGGGGCCCGTCAGGGGTGGAGGGCTAGGAGAGAGGTAGCATTAGGAGAAATACCTAATGTAAATGATGGGTTGATGGGTGCAGCAAACCACCATGGCACGTGTATACCTAAGTAACAAACCTGCACATTCTGCATATGTACTCCAGAACTTAAAGTAATAATCATAAAAAAAGTGATCATCTGTCCAAAAAAGATATAGGAGTGACTAAGAAGCTCAATGGCTGAATGAACAAGTCAACTACAGGAGGGACAAATTTCATCTTTATCATCTTTTGTTCTTATCAAAAAGCTACGTGACAGAATGATTTCACTGGAAACTGTAAAGCACCTAACTTTGTATTTCTCACATCACAGTCAAGTTTTCAAATCACTGCAAAAATAAATAATACAACATACAGATTGGATAAGAAATAAAACTGTATCTTCAGACGACACAATCTGGTATATAGAAAATACTAGGAAAGTCATACACATAAAAAACTATCAGTGTTGATAAACAGGTTCAACATGGTTGCAGGAAACAAGATCATTATACAGAAACCAATGCATTTCTATACATGAGCTACAAATACTTTGAAAATAATTACTTTCTTGATTTATAAAGGCATCAAAAAGAAAACAAATTACTTAGGAATAAATTTAACATGGAAGTATTAGACTTGTACCCTAAAAGCAATAAAACACTGTTGAAAGAAATTAAAGAAGACTGAAAGAAAACGAAACATATCCCATGTTCATGTATCAAAGCTCTTAATACTGACCTAGAAAGTCAACATAACCCCTATCAAAAGGCTGGTTCAACATTCAAAAATCAATTAATATCACCCATCCTATGAATAAGCTAAAGAAGAAAATCATGATCATATGAATAGTTGCAGAAAAAGCACCTGACAAAATCCAACACTCTTTCATAATAAAAAGTCTCAGCAAACTAGAAATAGAGGGGAAATTTGTCAACTTGATAAAGAACATTTACAAAAAACCTAGAGCTAACATCATATGTAATGGTGAGAAACTCAAATGAGTTAAAAACTTATCCACATAAAAACCTGCACATGAATGTTTCCAGCAGCATTATTCACAACTGCCAAAACTTGGAAGCAACCAAGATATCCTTCCATAGGTGAATGGATAAACGGTGGAACAACCATATAATGGAATATTATTCAGTGCTTTAAAAAAAAGTAAACTATCAATTCATGAGAAGACATGGAGGAATCTTGAATGCACATTGGTAAGTGAAAAAGCCAATCTAAAAAGTCTACCTATTGTGTAATTCTAACTATACGGCATTGTGGAAAAAGCAAAACTCTGAGGACAGTAAAAAAGATGAGCAGTTGTGATAGAATATTGTTTGCTAGGAAGAAAAGAAAAAAAAAAAGAAAAAAAAAAAAAAAAAAAAGAAAAAAAAAAAAAGACAGGGATTAGACAAGGAGAAAGAGGTGGGGGAGAATGTGGGAGTTTTTTTTTTTTTTTTTTTTTTTTAATAGAGTTTCACTGTGTCCCCAGGCTGGACTGCAGTGGCACGATCTCAGTTCACTGCAACCTCTACCTCCTGGGTTCAAGCAGTTCTCCTGCCTCAGCCTCCCGAGTAGCTGGGACTACAGGCACAGGCCACCATGCCCAGCTAATTTTTGTATTTTTAGTAGAGACAGGGTTTCACCATATTGGTCAGGCTGGTCTCGTCTCTTGCCTCGGCCTTCCAAAGTGTTGGGATTATAGGTATGAGCTACTGCACCTGGCCAAACGTGGGATTCTTTTCTGCCCGTGAAACTATTTTGTATGATACTGTAATGGAAATACAAATTACATATTTATGAAAGCTCACAGAGCATATAAGACAAAGAGTGAACCTAATATAAACTATAGATTTTAGTAATGATAATATATCAATATTGGCTCATCAATTATAATAAATACACCACACTAGTGCAAGATATTAATAATATAGGAACTGGCAGTTATATGGAAACTCTACTTTCTGCACAAATTTTCTGTAACATAAATTTCCCCAAAACAAAATGTAATTACAAAAAATAATAATGAAAACTCTATCATTAAAAAGAGGAAATAAGTCTTTAAATTCATTTAATTATCCATAGAACAGAAAGCTGACTGAGGTTCTGGTGAGAACAGCAGCTGTTGCCTTGTCATGTTAAAATTAACTCCAGACGGCTTTCTGATAACCTCTCATTTGGCTAGGCCTTAAACAATTGTATTCAGAGTAAATAAACAAGATTCTACTACTACCAACCTCTGAAATTATCTTCCTTATCTGCAATTTACTTAACTATAGGCTCTGGAAAGCTTTCCCTTCTGTTAGACTCAAAAAGCAAGTAATTGAATTAAATCTATTTTTTTAAATGTTCCTAAAGACTTAATCCTTTTTCTCCCATGTTAAATAATTGCCCACTCTGCTAGTCTACCACCCAACAGAATTCCTAATTCCATCTCTGTTCCCATAAAACTTTGTTCTTATCTCTAGAGATAAATTGTCACACTGCTTATTAGCCATGTGAATACTTATCTGGCCTATCCCCTACACCAGGAGTCCCTGGTACCAGTCCATGGCCTGTTAGGAACCAGGCTGCACAACAGGAGCTGAGCAGTGGGCTAGTGAGCAAAGTTTCATTTGTATTTACAGCCACTCCCCATCACTCACGTTACCTCCTGAGCTCCCACTCCCAACAAATGAGTGGCTGCGTTAGATTTTCATACAAGCACAGACACTACCATGAACTGCACATGTAAGGTATCTAGGTTGCACACTTCCTATGAGAATCTAATGCTTCATTATCCATCACTGTTTCCCATCATCCCCAGATGGGACCATCTAGTTGCAGGAAAACAAGCTCAGGGCTCCCCCTGATTCTACATTATAGTAAGTTGAAAAATTATTTCATTATAGAAAACAATGTAGTAATAATAGAAATAAATGTAATGTGCTTGAATCATCCTGAAACCATCTCCCCACACCCCACCCACCATTTGGAAAAATTGTCTTCCACAAAATTAGGCCCTCATGCCAAAAAAAGTTGCAGACTGCTACCCTACACCATGAGTCCCTAAAGACAGGGACTATGCCACAGTCATTTTACACTAAGACCTCACTCCTATAAGGCAGCACCAATTAGGATATTTTGGATGTAAAAGACAGACACCTAACTCGGATTCACCAGCTATCCTGCCAGGAAAGGGAAACAGGAGATGCTGGGTTTAGGCACTGCTGAATTGTGGACAAAAGTGAGTGAGTGAGTGAGTGAGTGAGTGAGTGAGTGAGTGAGTGTGTGTGTGTGTGTGTGTCCGTCCCTTCACTTCTCTTCCTCCCAATCTCTTTTCCTCCATCTCCCTGCTTTGATTTCTCCTGTGTTGTCATTTTCAGTAAGGTTTTCCCTAAGACATAGTAAAAACTGCCACTAGCAGCTCCAGCTTAACAAACTCCCAAAAGGCAAAACCGCTTCAATAGTTGCAATGAGAGTACTAGGGCCTCTCCATAGACAGGTGTGACCCTTACTGGCTGTATTAGTCCATTTTCACACTGCTGATAAAGATATACCTGAGACTGGGCATTTTACACAAGAAAGAGGTTCAATGGACTTACAGTTCTGTGTGGCTGAGGCAGCCTCACAATCATGGTGGAAGGCAAGGAGGAGCTAGTCAGGTCTTGCATGGATGGCAGCAGGCAAAAAAAGAGAGAGTTTGTGCAGGGAAACTCGCATTTTTAAAACCATCGGATCTCATGAGACTTATTCCCTATCACAAGAACAGCGCAGGAAAAATCCACCCCCATAATTCAATCACTTCCCACCGGGCTCCTCCCATGACATGTGGGAATTGTGAGAATTAAATTCAAGATGAGATTTGGGTGGGGACACAGCCAAACCATATCACTGGCCATGCTTATGTTACATGTCCATAACTGAGTCAGCAGGGTCACCTCCTCTAACTACACAGGGTGAAAATGAGGCAAGGGCAATTGCCCAGGGAAAATCTGGATGATTTATTAAAAGATAGAGGAAGGATGCAGGGTGGACAAAGTCAACCTTCACTACTTCACAGATTCTGACAGACTGCTTATGTAGAAAGCTGACTTACCCACTAAATGTCCAATAGAAATGGTCTGCAATGTCTGTCCCTGTACAATATATGTTTTCAAAATGAATTATATTCACTTTTCTGCTTCATATGGGGTTATCCATGCTGTTTCATTCTCCTGGCCCACAGTGAGGCTATTTTGCATTTATTTAAACACCTATGTTTTTCAGGACATTTCTCCTCCCCTGTCACACGTAAGTATCTTAATGCCAAATGCACACACTGCAGAAAATGAATGTGTTGGTGACTTTTGTTTGGGGAAAGATAAGAGTATATAAAATCTGGCCAAGCAGACCAGAAGCTCACAGCCAGAATTACCCCAACAGAAATGGCAGGTCTCCATGCCCCACACTTCAAAGTGTGAAAACACAAATGAATGCAAGTCTTTGAAAGTACAAATGCAACTCCAGGAAGCTGGATGCATGCAAAATAAAGCTTTCTCTCCAAAATAAAGCCAAGATAATTGAGGTTGGTATAGGTGGCTTCTGGTTGTGGCTTCTTTCAATATTTCTGCCAAGGTTCTCCTCTCTTCTCTGAGAGAGGAGAGGAAGATGTGGAGGAGGATGGGACAGAGGAAAGGAAAAAGGAAAGGAGGAAAAGGAAGACAACATTACACTATACACAAAAGGCTGTCAGACTATATTTGCAATTTACACAATGCTGGGACTCTCACAATAACTGAAAATAATCATTTGGGGTGGGTCTCCACAATGCGCATGGAAGGAACAAAACAACTTTTCCCTATCCAGCCCAATCCACTTTATCCAGCCTCTCTTATCTTATACCAACCTGATTTTGCTTAAATTATTGTCGGCCTCAGCTTTTCACAGGAGCTTTCTTTTATGGATTTTCCATCCAGCAAATGTTTCTGTTCCACGGCTGGGCAGATCTAACCACAGCATGCTTGGCTACAGACCGCAGCAGCTCGCCCACAGCAAATCCAACCTGGGGGGGCAAAGGCCAGAAGCCATTATAAGGACTCAAAGTCACCAACTTTCTCTCTCTCAAGGGCACATATTTGGCATGATAACCTCAAACATCTTCCAAACATTCAAAATCATTAATGAACACAGACCACAGCTTACAAGGTATCCTAAAGACAAGTGTGGGCTATTCTGAGGGGAGGATTAAAGTATTTAATTATTTATTGAAAAGGTTTGGCCTAGTGATTATGCTCTGTTTGTGGAAAACTGAAAAGCCAGATGTTTTAATTGACCATGGAAAACACAAGCTACAACTAAAATTTCATGAACACACTGATCTGCCCCGTGGAAAACCACAGGAATGTTCTGGCAGGGTTCAGTCTGAATTCTTGGGACACAGAGGGCTGGAATCATTCCCCTTAGGAACTCAAACAGAAAATTAACTTGCTCAATATGCTTTAAAAAGTAAAGTGAAACCCAGATTTAATCTCAAATATAAAACATTTCAGGACTTCAAAGGGTACCACAAAAAGACACAGAAGTGGGGGCTATGAGAAAATTCTAATGTGGTTCAGGATTTAGAATATATTTACATTGCAACGTGAGGGTGTAACAGAAAATATTAAAGGTTACATAATCCAAAGCGGAAATGAATAATCTTTCATTTCCTAATAGAGGAAATTATATACGAAACCAATATTCAACAAGTAAATCATAAATATTATCAAATGTATAATATGACTGGGCAAAAGGAATTCCTTAACTATCCTACTGCCAAACATGTGGCCTAGCCCACAGGTACTACCATGCTTTAGCCAGAGGAATCGGGGCTTCCAGAAAACCAGTGTTGACATAACTTATGCTCACTGGTGGTGCAGCTAGCAATTCTGGCACAGAAAACTCAATCAGGGAATCGTATGCAAGCAATTAGTGAATAATAAGCGCTAACAGATTAAGAAGTCTTCATTTGTTAATAATAGTAAGTTATGACAACATCTATATATGCCAAATATTGAAAGCCTATTCAAGAGGGGACAGGAGAAATGTTATTTTCAGATACAGGGTCCACAGTTCTATTTCTGTAAGTCAAAACAGTCCTCGTCACAAGTGTGCCAAGCATAATATTACATTAATCTCTACCTTCAGTTGAAACCTCAGTCCCAAAAATCATCTCAAAAGGAACATAGCAGAAAAAAAGCAAGATATCAAATTATATGTGTATGGTATGATCCCAATGTTGTTCTACAAGTTGAGTGCATATAATCTAAAGACACCTAAGAGTGAACAACAGCACTTCTGAGTTATGGAATGGGAAGCTATTTGTATTTTCTTTTTGGTGTTTTCTAAATTTTCTACAATTAACATGTATTGCGTGTAGAATTAGAGTATTTATAAATAAGGGGTTTCTTTTAAGACTGCAGGAATACAAATCAGAAATGGGGTATCTATTGCTGCATTAGCCCAATCCTTGGTCTGCCTCTTATCTGAACAGTTAATAAATGAAGAAATACTTGTCTGATCACTGAAGTTCTTAATTTAGATGTTCAAAACCCAAGTATCCAGTAACACTTGCAGTTATGAAAAACACTTTCCTAGAAATAAAAAATTATTTTTTACTCTGCAAACTTGCCACGACAGAGAACCAGTTATTTCCCTCCCTTATCTATCACATCCTGGGCAGCGGTGGCTTACGGCTGAGGGAGGCTGAGACCAGAGGATCATTTAAGCCCAGGCATTCAAGACCAGACTCAGCAACAAAGAGGGACCTTGTCTCTACAAAAATTTTAAAAAATCAGCCGGGCACACACCTGTGGCCCCAGCTATTTAGGAGGCTTAGGTGGGAAGATCACTGCAGCATGGGAAGTCAAGGCTGCAGTGAGCCATGATCACGTCACCATATTCCAGTGTGGGAGACAGAGTGAGACCTTGTCTCAAATACATAAATAAATTAAATCAATAAAGAAAAGATTACCTCCTGGTGTTACCTACTCACAGGAGCAGGGCCCTTAATGACCCCTGCCACACTCATTTCTGCTGCTCTTAGCATCCTGAAAAACACAAGACACAGTGGCGGAATCTTTACACTAGGGGCCTTGGCAACCCATTGCTCCAAGAAGCCTGTGCCCAGAGAGGTAAAATCTTTCCCTTAGCCACACAGCCAGCAAAGCAGGAATGAGATTCCAGATCATTTGCCTCCATTTTGACCAAGTGCTCTTTCTACCACTATGACATTTTAGCACACACTCTTGGAAATAAAATTTGTACAAATCACGTGCAGGTATTAAATTCATACCTGCAAAACCAGCAGAACAAGACAGAAATTCATTCTACCAGAAATGAAATGCATGCAGGAGAAAAAGTGAAGACTCAATCCTAGGCTAAAAAAGGCACAGCTCTGCCCAGAACATGTTCAACTGAAGAAACAATGAGTGCACTGTGCTTGGGCAGCAGGTGTCCTGAACAGAAACTGCCTATCATACCGAAAGCTTTCTGGTCCTAGGACTGGCCCTGTTGATAACACTACAGTCCCACTGCTCAAAGAAGAACAAAAGGCTTTCAACAAGATAAAACTACACCTGCACCACCACCTGTGAGAGACAGGAAAGATGCATGCACACCAGTGTTAGAAATAATAAGTGTCTGAAGGCATCAAGTCCGGCCTTTTACTTCCAAAATGACCCAAGTCTTAAGGGAAAGACATTAGTGGTCTCAAAAATTAAGAGATGCCAGACACGGTGACTCATAACCTGTAATTCCAGCACTTTGAGAGGCTGAGGCAAGACGATTGCTTGAGCCCAGGAGTTTGAAAACAGCCTGGGAAACATAGTAAGATCCTATCTCTACAAAAAATTTTTAAAATTAGACTGGTCACGGTGGCTCAGACTTGTAATCCCAGCACTTTGGGAGGCTGAGGCAGGCAGATAACTTGAGGCCAGGAGTTCAAGACCAGCCTGGCCAACATGGCAAAACCCTGTCTCTACTAAAAATACAAAAATTAGCCAGGCATGGTGACACATGCCTGTTATCCCAGCTACTCAGGTGGCTGAGGCAGGAGAATCACTTGAACCCAGGAGGAGGAGGAGATTACAGAGAGCTGAGATAGCGCCACCGTACTCCAGCCTGGGCAACAGAGTGAGTCTGTCTCAAAAAAAAAAAAAATTAGCTGGGTATGGTGGCATATGCCTGTGGTCCAGCTATTCAGGAGGCTGAGGTGAGAGGATCCTTTGATCCTGAGTGTTTGAGACTGCAGTGAGCTGAGATCTCACCACAGCATTCCAGCCTGGGCAAGAGAGCAAGACCCTGTCTCAGAAAAACAAAAGAAATAAAGAAAACAACACAGTCACTAGTAATTAAAATAATCCTAATCCTTCATCTCTTATGTCCACATAGCCCTGGAGAATGAGGGGGCCTTTTTCTCTTTTCTTCAAGATTATTTCTTTGAAACATTGCTTACTTCCCCTTTTGCTTAGCGTCTACCTATGGTGTCCACGCCACACCAGTCAGAAACCTAGGAGTTGCACAAAATGGGAAAAGCCTCAAAAGCCAGGGGAGAGAGGAGGACAGATGGCAATGACAAACTCAGAAACACTCCCTGAAAGGCCTTTATTGAGCTCCCTTCTCGTCATCCTTTCTCGACTGTGCAGCAAGGCAACAAAGGCATGAGCTGTGAGGCCGCTCATAAAGCCGCAGCCCGCGCTGATGTGATCTGGCTTTGTGTGAGAGCCCGAACAAACACAATGGCTCTGTCCTGCCTCAACTGAGAAGTCAGGCGCTGCGTGAAAAAAGAAAATGCTTTCCTCCACCCCAAACCACTTCTCAAATCCCTGTCATATATTCCCAGGACTGGATCCTGAAGGCAACACAATGTCAACCATTTACTTATTCCCTTCGATGCCTCAGTTCTAACACTAAACATCAATGTCCACAGCAGGCAAACGGAATCAGGTTCTTGTTGGTATTTTACAATGAAATAATAGCTTTGTGGTGAATATTGTTCCAGTAACACTTTAAAGTCATTTGTAAAAGAATGAGGGTTAAGTTTAAATGTAGCAATCTGATAAAATAACCTCTGACCCAAGAATCACAAAGTAGACTGAAGCTTGCTGAAGTCACCAAATTATCTTTCTCCATAGAAGACAAAACAGAAATGAGAACTGGATTTGATTCATAGATTGTGAAATCCTTTCTTACTCAGAACCTTGGTCATATGTCACTTAGTCTTTGGCTTCAATGAATGGCTCTGGCAAAATGTGCACCCAAACACTGCCATCATTTGAGGCTCTTCAATGTTTGGCCAGCATTTCTTTTTCTTTGAGATGCAGTTTTGCTCTTGTCTCCCAGGCTAGAGTGCAGTGGCACAGTCTCATCTCACTGCAACCTCCACCTCCTGGGTTCAAGCGATGCTCCTGCCTCAGCCACCCAAGTAGCTGGGATTATAGGCGCATGCCACCACACCTGGCTGATTTTGTATTTTTAGTAGAGACAAGCTTTTGCCATGTTGGCCAGGCTGGTCTTAAACTCCTGACCTCAGGTGATCCACCCAACTCGGCTTCCCAGAGTGCTGGGATTATAGGCATCAGCCACCGTGCCGGGCCTACTTAATTAGTGAGATTTATCTACATGTTTACCAATTTACTTTTTCATCATTCCTTTTTGCGTCTCAGCCCTTCCTCCTAGAATCTCTCCTTCCTGAAGTACATCATTTAAGAAGTTTCTTAGAAAAGATCTTCAGTGGTAAAAACAGGTTTGGGTTTTTCTGAAAGCAGATTTTGCTTTTTCCTTGAATGACAGTTTTGTCGGCATACAGTCAATATTTTCTCTTAGCATTTTGAAGATATTTTTCCACTAATTTCCAGCTTCCATTGTTGCTGTTGGAAAATCAGCTCTCAGTCTGATAAACAATCTGCCTTTTTCTGGCTATTCTTAAAAATGGTCTTCTTCTTATTTTTTTTTAAGTGAAATAAGTTTCCTTATGTCTAGTATGAATTTTTTTTTATATGTTGTGCTTCCCTTATCTGCCCATAAATTACTTAGATTTAAGGAACACTGGCCATTTATGTCATTCATAAACTCTCTCTGGAAATTATGTATACATTAGATCTTCAAACAGTACTCCACACCATTTGCTCTTATTACCTTTCTGGAACTCAGAAGAGATCTCATCATGATAGTTATATCCTTCAGCTACTTTCATGTTTTTCTTCTCCCTTATGTTATTTTCTGGTTAATTTCATCAAACTTTTTTTTTCTAGTTCACCTATTTCTAATCTATTTCATTTTTATTTCAACAGTTCTAGTATTTCCTTAGGTCTTGGTTTTCCAAATCTGCCTGGTCAATTTGCACTTAGTTGTGATTACATGTTTTCTTTCTTAAAACATTTCACACCTAGTAATTTTATATTCTGTATCAGATAATTCTAATATCTAATGTCCTCAGGGTCCAAAATCTATTGATTTTTATTTGTTTCTGATGACTCACATTCCTGGTGGCTTGTTTTCTGACAGGACTGGAGATCTTTGATTCTGAATGCCGATTTGGTTGATGTTAGTCAGGAAAATCCTAAGGTCTAAAGTGAAGATGCTTTCCTCCTGAAAGGATCTGCAGTTGCTTCTGCCAGAAGCCAAAGGGCATTATCTTCCTAGGGCTACTTTAGCTCCTGTCACAAATAAGTTCTGGTAGAATGTAGGCTCTTATACCTTGCCACTGACCCAAGGCTTAGTCTGTAACCACAGTGGTGATATTACAGGTAAAGTATTCCTTATCCAAAATGCTTGGGACCAGAAGTGTTTCGGATTTCGGACACTTTCAAATTTTGGAATATTCTGCAGAATATATACTGGTTGAGCCTTCCTAATCCAAAAATCACGAGCATTTTCCCTTAAGCATCATGTCAGTGCTCAAAAAGCTTCTAATTTTGGAGTATTTTCAGTTTTGAATTTTCAGATTAGAGATGTTCAACCTGTAGCATTTGCTCTCTCGGCAACCTACCTGTTGTGTTTGCTTACACATAAAGCTCTGGTTTTACTTTACCCTTTGATGCTTGGTTGATCTACTTGAAGTGAGAGACTTTGGAGATGTCTTAGTTCTTGTGACCTTAGAAGTATATTAAAAAATGTTTTATCCAGAATATAATGCTTTAGTGGAAAAGTATGTTATTCAGTCTACCATACTGCTAGGAACCTGAGCAGTACTAGTCTTAAACTAATCATCTTCTCCCAAAACCTACTTTTCCTCCGTTGTTACACATTTTGCTAAATGGCACCATTCACTCAGACCCAAATCTGCAACCCAAAATTACAGGAACCAGTGACCCTTCTCTTTCTTCTACTATCTCATTTGTAACTAGCCAACAAGTCCTGAAATCTTAATGATCAAAAGGTGTTTCCGTTTATGTTTCTGATCTTGGCACCTAGTAGTACAATCTTAATCTTCAAGGCCAAATCAAGATAAATGAAGCAGAATTAAAACCTAAATCCTGCATTCTTGTTAAATGAAAGAGCTTTATATGAAGGAAGCATGGAATACAGGAAAGTGGAGGAATTGAGTTTCAGGCAGATCTCAAAAAGAACTGACACTCTGGCTGTCAGAAACATAATCACATTTCGAGGAGGGGTTTAATTTTAGTGAAATAAAATTATCTGTCATGATAAATTAATATTAATTTAAATTTTATTGGTTTTGTAGTTTTGTTTGCTCTATAAATCTGTCACTGCCTTTATAGTTAAATAAGAGCTAGAAGCATAAGGAGTTTATACCTAGTTTATATTAAGGCTCCTTCATAATAAAAATATTTATTACTAAGGATTTGTGGGAAATTTTTTCCTGGTCCATAAATTACTGAGAGTTAAGAAACAATGGTCTTTATATACTTCACCACCCTTAATACATTTATCATTCTCTCCACAAACAAATGGAGAGAAATGGAACACAACTGTACATGCAAATCATTTGCTAAACTCCGAATTTCTCCCCAGTTCACCAGCTGTTTGAATTATATCACTAATCTTTGGATGCAGCAGGCCTTGTTTTTTTCCTCCAATAGAGATGGTTTCTAATATGTAAAATGACTGGAAACACTGCTCTGCCCAGCTTCTGCCATTATAACCCGCTTCTACTAGAATTTGTAAAATAACACAAATGTACCTGACAATAGTACAACAAACCAAATGTGTCCAACAAAGGATGGTCCTTGCCTTAAGGAAGTCCATTTCCTGGTCACGTTTCCATAACCAGGAATGTGGGGAAATATGGCATTGATTTCCTGATTGAATAAAGAAACTACCAATGATTTCTTTTAAACTTTTATATTTTTATTCTCTATGGACTGTAAACTTCCACATCTTCATTTTAAAAGTCCTGTGCCATAATTTTACCCTACAACTCCTGTCTGCCTGAAATGTGTAAAACCAAGCTGTAACCCAACTCTCTCAGGCATACTTTCCTAGGATCTGTTGAGATGTGTAACCCAGACCACAGTCACTTACACTGGTTTAGAATAAACCTCTTTAGACATTTTGGCAGAATTTGGATTTTTCCATCATCAATATTTCCCCAAATTCAGTGTTTTTTGGTCCCAAAAACGATGAAAAATTACCTTGTGTTTTAAAAGTCCTATGCCAAAATAAAACTTTCTCCCTCCAACATACACGTCCATGTGTCAACATCTATGTTTTTCCTCCCACAAGGTCCAACTCAATCAGAGCCAAAAGGGAGATCATAGCATATCTATGCAATCCCTGGCTGGACAGAGGGGGCACCCTAGGCCTGGAGTTACACAGCTGACTGGCAGCAGTCAGTACCTAGTTCTACCCAGTGTGGCCATCTGATCCAACACTATGACTCATTTTAAATCATAAGTAGTTTGAACAAAGACTTAAAATTAATGGGGTGGTCATTATTAATGTTTATATTTAAACATCAAGTAATTTGACATTTTGCTAACAATGACTTCAGGATATCCACAGTGTATGAAACACCAACTCTTGCTTCAATAAAAGTCTAATGAAAGTTTCTCAAATTCTGAAACCTAATTCCAGGATTCTTATTTGGAACTTTTTGTTGTTTTTGTTTTTTTAAATCAGAGTACATTAACACAGGGGAAAAATAAGATTATCTTTTGATTCAGAGAGAAACAGAACATTCTACTGATAGTTTAGAAATAACATAGTGACCACAGGTAACTCTAATTCATCAATTCTCAAATTCAGATTCTGGGTCACGGCACAAGGTTATGCGTCTTTAACAAGCACAACTGATTATAATGCTGATGGTCTAGAGGAAACTTGATGGAAACACTGATCTAGTCAACATTTTTTAAAAGTAAACTTTAGTCCTATACGTACCTAGTCAAGAAAATAAAAGAAAGAAGGAGAAAAGAGAATGAGTAAGAGAGAATCCAAAAGACACACTATCCAGACAGACTACTCAGACTAGACAGGCAGGCAGACATGGTGCTGCCTGTCAAGCATGCAAGAATGCAGCTTTTATGGAATAACATTCCTAAACTCTGGCCTAATAAATTATGCTGAGAGCTGCTGGTAAGAATTTTTTAAACCAACTCAAAGTAAAGATGGAGCTACTCACCCAAACAACTGGTGAAATCAAGTCACAGACTAATATAGGGTTTGGCAGATTTCAGGCCCTCCAGAAATATCCGTTTAATTAAGAAGCAACTCCAGCTCTAGCTAGAAATCTATTTAACCACAAAAGTGAAATCATAATTAATATGATCGTATCTTATTTCTCCCGTGTTTGTTTCCTCAGGGCATCTATGATGGCTGAATTGGAATCGTAAGTATTATAACAACAACATTTGTTGGAAAGTTCATCCTGTATTTTAGTAGTACATAAGTTGACAGATACGGCTTATGAATTGTTCTCAGAGACTTAAAAAAAAAAAAAAAACCTGAACTTTATAAAAATGACATCCATTATCCACCAAGTAACATTTGCAAGCAAAACCTTCTACTAGAAAGGATGGATGCAAAAATAAGAAAAGGAGAAGAACAGGAGGTACAATCAATTGAGGGGAAAAAAATCATAAGAAGTCGGAAATAAATGTAGCTAAAAATACAAATGGCTACTTTATAGTCCAGATATTGTAATATGTCATTTTTAACATAAAAGAAAAACAACCTACAGACTTCTTCAAAAGGAAATTTTAAGAGTTCCCGAGTACAGTGGGAATGGGGGAAGAATCTCCGTGTGCTCTGTGTATCGACAGCCAGTCCAGCTTCATTCACCTTCTTTTATTTCAGGAGAACATTCAGCAGTGTTTTGTTTTATTTATTTTATTCAAAAGGGAATCCTCTTGTGACACCAGCAGGGAAAATAACTTGTATTTATAAGTTAATGTCTGCTGTAAATCTGAGTACACAATTTTCTTTCACAGAAGATGTGGAGAAATTTCTTTCACAGAAGATGGAGCAAAGTATTATGGAAGGTTCATTGACTTCTGAGTCTGAGAGAAATGGGCTGAAATCCTGAATACATTCCTTATCTGTATGATCTTAAGACTCAACATTTAACATTCTGAGTCAGTTTCCTCCTCTATAAAACAAGGATCAAAACATCTACCTTCCAGATGGTGTTGGGATTAGGAACAGAGTGTTTTAAAGCACTTAGCACCGTGCCTGGCACACACAGTGGTGATTTCGTTGTTCTACACACCTGCTGCAGTCCCTGTGGGCTCCAGAATTTTCTGGTTCAAGCAGGTCATATAAGGCAAATCTTCCCCTGGCTATTTTTCCCTAGACTACTTTGCACTCTGTTCCAGGCTGCCAAGAGCTCCTATATGAAAGCCCTCTTCAAATGACCTTCTAACACTGGGCTTGGGAAAGCCAACAGGCCCTTGGAAGCAAAGAGAACTTTGTCTAGCATTGAACTAGAATGAAAGAAGCCAAAGAATTCACCCCTAAAATTTTCACCCCTAGAGCAAGCTAATCCCAAACGCTCTACCAACACGTGGGAGAGTGGAACGAGCAAATATGAGAGGTGGGGTTGTAAATTTGCTTTACCACCCACACCAACCCACCAGCACTCACAACTGTTATGATGCGTGGATCCTCCTGAAATCCAGACAGACCAAGATATGCCAAGAAACAATATAGGGGTAGTGACGAAAGAAGCAGCCAGTTCCTCACAAATTGCTATGGCCCTTAGAT
Source organism: Sapajus apella (assembly GCF_009761245.1). Taxonomy (NCBI): domain Eukaryota; kingdom Metazoa; phylum Chordata; class Mammalia; order Primates; family Cebidae; genus Sapajus; species Sapajus apella. The sequence continues at coordinate 30,415,361 of NW_022436945.1, forward strand.
AAGAGCTATGGACTCCAGACCAGGCATGGTGGCTCATGCCTGTAATCCCGACACTTTGGGAAGCTGAGGTGGGCGGATCACTTGAGGCCAGGAGTTGGAGTCCAGCCTGGCCAACATGGTGAAATCCTGTCTCTACTAAAAATACAAACAATTAGCCAGGTATGGTGGCACACGCTTGTAATCCCAGCTAGTCGGGATGCTGAGGCAGGAGAATTGCTTGAACCTGGAAGGCGGAGGTTGCAGTGAGCAGAGATTGCGCCACTGCACTCCAGCCTTGGTGACAGAGTGAGATTCTGTCTCAAAAAAAAAAGAGCTACAGACTCCCAAGTCCATTAATTACAGGTAATCCTACCTGTAATTAAGAGAAGTAGGATATTTGTGGGGACAAAAAAATTGACTCTGGAGCCAGACTGCCTGGGTTGAAAGCCTGGCTCCACACTCTCCAAGCTGTGTGACCTCGGACACATCATGCAGGATAGGCTTAAAGATACCACCTAACTCATCGGGCTGCTGTCAGAATTAAATAAGTTAATACATGCAAAAGTGCCTGAGTTGCCTATTATTACTGTGAAAATTTTATCCACTTCCCATTAATGAGACAGAGGTTAAAAGAGCATATTCTTTTCTCAGAAAAGAATTCCTGTATCTTGAAGACGCTATGTCCAAATGGAATCATATTTTAGACACACTAAGAGGTCATTCTGATTTATTGAAAGCAGTAGATCTATACTACAGTGGCATCAGGAGTAGCTGGAAAACTTTTCCAAAAGGTGCATGTCTGGGCAGCAGGTCTGCTTTGGAGCCCAAAATGTGCATTTTGACAAAGCAATGTCATTCTAATGCCCACATGGAGGTGAGAAACCCTGATTGAAACCAAGTCCCAACTCTGTAAGACAGGCCTTTCCCCGGAGGACAGAGATAGTTCAGGGGTGTTGAGGGGTACCACTGCCCACAAAAGTGCCTCTGCAACCAGTATGCTGCTGCCTAAAATTCTTTTATAAGGATTTTTTTTTTTTTTGTAGCATAAACCAGAAATACATTTTAAACTAGAAAAGGAACTAACATCGATTGAGCACCTACAACATGCCAGGCCCTTTACCGATCTGTCCTGTTTCTCAAGGTCACCCCACAGCATGGTTACTGTACAAAGAAGGAAACTGAGGAGTAGAGATGTTCCTAGAGCAGCCGAGATTCCCTCCCAGGAGTGTCTGCCTCCTGCACCGCCTTGCCTCCTAGTCTATGATCTGGGCTCAGGAATCCTGGACACAGTTCCAAATCAAGGACAGTGAAACTGACTAAAGAAGCAGCTTTACACACACCCCACCTCACCCCCAGGTTCTCTCAGGTTGTACTGAACCAGGATCAGACCTGAAGTTTAAAGATGTAGGAAGGAGTTCTCCACTCCACCTTGCCACCTCCTCCACGGGAGGATGTAGGGCAAGTCTCAAGCTCACTAGGTCTTAATGCTGCATCTGTACAAGGGAAATGTATCAGCCTTAAACTGATATTTCCTTTTCTTTTTTTTTGAGACAGAGTCTCACTCTGTTGCTCAGGTTGGAGTGCAGTGGCACGAACACAGTTCACTGCAACCTCCACCTCCCAGGTTCAAGCGATTCTCCTGCCTCAGCCTCCTGAGTAGCTGGGATTACACATGCGTGCCACCACACCCGGCTAATTTTTTTGTATTTTTAGTAGAGACGGAGTTTCATCGTGTTAGCCGGGATGGTCTCGGTCTCCTGACCTCATGATCTGCCTACCTTAGCCTCCCAAAGAGCTGGGATTACAGGCACAAGCCACCACGCCTGGTCAGTTGATCTCTCTCTCTCTGTCTCTCTCTTTCTCTCTCTGATAGGAAACAGGAAGAAAAAAAGGGAAGGGAACAGATGAATTAATATAAAGTCAGATAAAAATGGGGAAAATAACCCAATCTACCGCAAAAGGGCTATTTTTCTATGAAGCTCAACAAGATCACAATATACACAGTAATATTAGCACTTACTGAACTTATTGGGTAAATCTGCCAAGACAACAACCCATAGAGATGGGTATTAACATTCCCATTTTTCAGATGAGAAAACTGAAATGGAAAACGGTAAAAATAATTTATCCAAAGAACCACAGTTTGTGAATGGAAATTTAAACCCAGGATTATATCTAAACTTTTCAACTGTTAAACCTAGTATCCCATCTCATAGATAAAATCACTAAGTAATCTGTCAAGTCTTAGAAAGATCTTCCTGTTTCCTTACCAGGAAATTTTCATGAGCTATAAAGTGCCTCAAAGCTGCAGAAAAAGCAAAGGGATGTGAATAACCTATAAACTGCAGGTTCATCCCTAGAATAAGTAAGAGAAGCTTGTAATACTATTTTCAGCTTAATGAATAAAAAATAAATAGAAGGATCCAAAGAAAATGAAGGCAAGCAAGAAATAACATTAAGGAAGGAAGCGATAGGCTTAAGGGCAAAAAAAGAAGAAGATGATGAAAACACCACAAGATGCTGTTTTGTGAGTACTGGAGAAACAATGCTTTTGAGAAAACATCAAGGATGAAAAACAAGGCCACTGGAGGTGATTCAGACACCAGTAATGCAGTGATCCAGAGCCCCGGGCAAGCTGGCTGTAAGGAACGGGTGGAGGTTTCACAGGTGCTGCCGGCCTGGACAGGGAAGACAAGGGCCTGGGATCATCAGGCCTTGGAGAGGAAATGACGATGCCCATAGCTTATGAAGTGATTAGTCAGAGTGCTTGAGGAACACCATGTGCATTCCCATTTCCCTCCCTGCAAATGCTAGGACATGACCAGAGATTCCTTAACAGAGATGACTTTTTTAATTTTAGATAAACCAGACACAGGGAAATTTTCTCTCCAGAATACACTCTAGTCAACAATTAGGATGACAGAGGAGACTTCAGGGAGCTGATAATTGCAGCAGAAATAACCAGCATTTAGGAGACCCAGGTTCAAGATACTCCACCACTAATGCCCTGGGCTTGGCTACCTTAGGCAAATCCCTCAGTGACTCAGCCCATCAGCATCCAAGGGAAGGGTGGGACACAATGACCTCTAAGAGGCTTTGTTTGGTGACTGACTCCCTTCCCAGGTTACCCTGGTCTCCCTCTCACACTCTTTCATCTCACACTGCAGTAAGCTCTCCAATATACTTGTAGCTCAAAGAGAGGGAGGAAGGAAGGAAGATACTAAGGATGACAAATGAGCTTAAACTTCAACATGCATTACAAGAACTGAAAATCCAAAATATAAATCAAACTAATAAAGCCATTGAAAATGATATCTACCATTTATTGAACTATTACTATGTGCCAGACACTGTCCTAAGCATCTCACTTATTCCTTATGACAACCCTCTAAGGAAGGGGGTAGATAAGTAGTTGTCCAAGTGACACGGCTTGTAGTTAAGCTGAGGTGTGAACGTGGCCTCCCGAGACTGACCTCTTAATCATTATACCCACGGCATTAACTTTGGGGATAAGACTACCTCAGCTAATTATAATATGATGCCTCTTTGCTTTAGAATGAAATTATACCAATTCAAACTGACAGCGTGTGTTACAGAAATAAAAAAAGGTGATGAGTTTGGAATTGTGATTTGGTGAAACCATGACTTTCATAGACACTGCTCATTGATTCTGGAATCTCCGAGTCCAAGACCAAAGTCTCTCTCAAAAGCATAGCATTCAGCCGGGCATGGTGGCCCATCCCTGTAACCACGGAACTTTGGGAGGCCAAGGTGAAATAATTCGTTGAGCCCAGGAGTTCGAGACCATCCTGGGCAAGACAGCAAAACTCTTCTCTACACAAAACTTAAAAATAAGCCAGGTGGGGTAGCAGGCACCTGCAGTGCCAGCTACTCAGGAAGCTGAGGCAGGAGGACTGTTTAGCTCAGGAATTGGAGGCAGCTATGAGCTAAAATCGCACCACTGCACTCCAGCCTGGGCGACAAAGCAAGACCGCACCCTTACAAAAAATAAAAGTAAAAAGTAAAGTACAACATCCAGACAACCAGGGGAAATGAGGACCCCACCCAGCCAACTTCTTATTTACTCAGGAGAGTAGGTAAGGCCCAGAAATGTTGAAAGAGTGGCTCCAAGTCACACAGGTAATTAGAGAGAAAGCCAGAGCTAGAATGTGGGCCTCCCAAATTCCAGTTTAAAGTTCTTTCAATTCTTTAAAAACAAAACTCTTGTCTCCTATCCCATATTTTTGTCTTACCATTTATTATAGAAACTTTCAAACACATACAAAAGTAGAAAGAATGAATGAACCCCCATTCAGCCATCATCCAACTTCAATGATTATTAACTCAAGGCAAATCTTACTTTACTTCCACATCTATCTACTCTCCCCACCTCATCACCACTGGTTGTTTTGAAGTAAAATCTAGCCATCACACACCCTTTCATCCACAGATGTTTCAGCATATATCTCTTAAAAAGATAAATTTTAAGAGACACTCTGAAGCATAACCACAATAGTATTAACACATCTATAAAAATTAACAATAATTTCTTTATTTCAATTATCTGATCAATGTTCAAATTTCCCCAACTGTCTTTTTTGTTTTTTACAAATTGTTGAATCAGAATCTATCTATGTATAGCCAGTCTGTACATAGTAACTGGTTAGGGTATTTCTTAAATTTATTTTAATCTCTGGGTCTCCTATTTATCTCTCTGTCTCCTTTTTTTCAAACAATTTATTCATTGACAAAATCAGATCAATTGTCCCATGGGGTTTCTCAGAGTCTGGACTTTGCTTTCTTTTTATCTCCCCATAATGCTCTTCATTGTACCCTGTGCATAAAGGAAGTGAGCTTAGACTCACCCATATGTGTTCTTTCTTTCTCTGTCTCTCTCACCGTCTACACACATACACACATACATGTTCATCATAAACTAATATAAGAGAACAGGCCAGGCACAGTGGCTCAGGCCCGTAATTCTGGTACTTTGGGAGGCTGGGACAGGAAGACTGCTTGAGCCCCAGAGTTTGAGACCAGCGTGGGCAACACACAGACCACGTCTCTATAAAAAAAATAAACAATATTAGCAGGGCATGGTAGCACACACTTGCGGTCCCAGCTACTCCGGAGGGTGAGGTTGGGGGATGGCTTGCTAGAGCCCAGAAGGTTGAGGCTACCATGAGCTCTGATCATGCTACTTCACTCTAGCCTGGGCAACAGAGTGAGACTGTTAAAATAAATAATAAATTTTATTTAATTGTTGATTCAATTCAACAAATACCTACTGAGTATCAATAAGGGCAAGGTGTGTGGAATAACAAGGTGACTAAGAAATGATCCTTATCTCTGGGAAGACACAATCCAACAAAGTTGATAAACTTCATAACGTTAATTCAAGGAAGACAAGTGAGAACTATTTAAGAGGACTCCAGAAGAATTTCCAGGATGAGGTGGGACCTAGGCTAGACCTAGACCACTGCACTACAACCTGATGACAGAGCATGCAATGTGACATAGAGGACAGCTTGGGTAATGCCAACAAGGCAGGGTTGATTCTGGCATATTTTAAACTGACAGCAGCACAGGTGAGTAAAAGACTTGGCGGGAAAAGAGTATGGTAATGACAGACTGCTATATTTGCTGAGAGATTTGAGAATCATCACACATTTTTGAATAGGGGAATAGCCCTGGATCTGTATTCTAAAGCATTAGTGAGTGTATTAGAAGTAAGGATTCCAGTTTGGATTTCAATAATCCAACTGATGAGTCCCTGCAGTAGGTCAACGGGAATGATCAAAGAGAGAGGGAAGTGACATGGTTTGTCAACTGAATACCTGGGGCCAGGAGGCAAGGGGAGTAAAAGAAAATAAAAGCTGATTTTCAGCTTTCAGAGAAAGAAGGTTTTCTCGAGAAAAAGAAAAATTATTTCTATAGTACCTCAAGAAAATATATACACCTTTCAGATCATAAACAAACGTCAGTCAAAAATTCTTGTCAACAGTGGCAATGGGCATCCTGGACATCTTGACTTTAAGATCCTAAGAAACACTGGATCACTCCACTTACTTCAATATGGTCATAAATCTTATTTTGATTTTTCTGAGGCCCTCCATACTCTGGACATGTAAGTCTAAGGCAAATGTGTATTTTCTACATTAATTCTATTTTTTAGAAAATGAGAAAGAAAAAGAAATTCAAGCCTACAAATTTTGAGATCACCTTTAAACTCTAAAACCTCAAATAACATACTTCTATAGCTTTGTATTCAATCTACGTGAAATATAAATGTTCTCTAATGTTCAAAAACAAGGAACACAGACAGAAGGAAATTAATTGTAAAGAAAAGTCTATAAGCTGTATAAAGGCTGAGCTCCCTTAGACAAAATGCTTGGGACCAGAGGAGTTTCAAATTTTGTATTTGGAAACATTTGCATACACATAAGGAGATCTCTTGAAGATGGGGTCCAAGTTTCATATACAACTTATACACATAGCCTAAAGGGGTCCAAGTTTCATATACAACTTATACACATAGCCTTATACACAAAGCCTAATTTTATACAATATTTTTAATAATTTTGTGCATGAAACAAAGCTTTGACTTTGGTTTGATCACAACCCGTCACATGAGGTCAGGTGTGAAATTTCTCTCTTGTGGCATTACATTGGCACCTAAAAAGTTTTGGATTTTGGAGCACTTCAGATTTTCACATTAGGGATACTCACCTTGTACACTGAGATAAAATGCAAGTAGTGTTCACATTACAATCTCTGACTCCACAACCGATTTTGAAAATATACACAAGGCAGGGCGCCTGCCTGTAATCCCAGCACTTTGGGATGTCGAGGCAGGCACGAGGTCAGGAGATCCAGACGTGGCTAACATGGTGAAACCCCATTTCTACTAAAAATACAAAACATTAGCCGGCCGTGGTGGCACGTGCCGTTAGTCCCAGGTCCTCGGGAGGCTGAGAGGCAGGAGAATCGCTTTAACCCGGGAGGCGGAGGTTGCAGTGAGCCAAGATCGCGCCACTGCACTACAACCTGATGACACGGCATGACTCCATCTCAAAAAAACAAGAAAATAAAATATATACAAATAATGATCAGTAGTTTAGGGCTACAAATTTTCAAGACACTGACAAAGGACACAAAAGAAGTCTCCTTTGATTTAGAGGAGATCCCTAGATATATATTTCCCTTTTATCTAACTAAGCGACCACAATAGTTTCCCTTGGTACTGGACAGCACAAACTCAATTAAGTTTTTAATAGATATTTGCTGTGATAAGTACCTTTTAAAAAAAACAAAAACAAAAAATCTTATATAGATTGCCTGAAAAAGTGAAGTAGTATAACTTCTCCTTAAATGTTAACCTTTAAATAACTAAAACAGCTAGTTTATCCTCTGGACTTAAAATTCTACATCACACTAGCTTTAATATACAAAGAGTAAATTCCAGATGTTCTAAGAACCAACAGAAGGTTATGACTTAAGAGGCTGATTATTTTAATTTATAAATATTTCTAAGTGATCTTTTAAACCTGGCTATTTTTTAGAGGGCTAGACTAAATCCAGGTGTTAAGTACATATTAAAATTAACATAAAGTCTCTCTTCAGAGTGGAATTCTGGATTTCATTTTCTTTTTTAGCTTTTATTTTATAAAGGACTTTAAACGGGAATATTTTCCCTTTAGCCCCATTTGCAGAGAGATTCACCATCAGAGCAATAAACCATTTCCCAAAGCCAAGAACCTCTAACACTTCCCTCACAAAAATATTGATTATTTTATATTTTATGTGACCATTTGAGATGTCTGCAAGACACCCATGTGAGAGAGACAGTTTGAATCCAAAGAACTCCAGTGCCATTTTTAGTGGTGTATTGTTGAGCAAGTCACTTAACTGTTTCCTCACTGCAAAGAGGGTCATAAGAGTACCCATCTTTCAAGGATGCCACAAGGACTATCTTGGCTTCTCTGATCCTCCAACACAAACTGGGCATCCTACCATCCAACGTTATTCTCACACCAACTATCCAGAAGGAGTCAGAGGCCACAGGTGTAAGGGCTCAGTCCCACAAGACTGCTCTCACACAGGGGCCAGTCATAAGTACTATATACCTAGGTTACCCATGTAACTGAGTACCCCGATATTTCTCAGAAATACTTTATTTTTTCTCTCTCTTCTTTTCTCCTTCCTCTGTTTACTCACTTCCTACCTAGCTCTTTAGAAATGCAATTATAGCCTTTTACCTCATCTTTACCAGACACTCCCTACAGCAAGTTCATCTAACTATGTGCTTAGAAATTCCAGAGCAGAACTATCACCCACCAGAAGGCTGCCTCAAGAGACTGACGTCAACTTACAGCCCAAGGTATGCCCGCTATGAAACTCTCTTCCACCTGGGGAGTTTTCAGCCACTTTTACAACACAGTTCAGTCCATGAAGGTACCAGCAGTCACCAGCTTGATTGCCCAGCAGGTAAGACACTGAAAAAGGAAAATGAACTCCCCCAACCTGCTCACTTCCTCCCCTGCAAGCCATTCATGCCAGCATGTTAGGCCCCCTTTTAAAAGTACCCACTCTCTGCTCCGAAAGGGAAGCAGTACTCGTAAAACAGGAAGCCTGTACTTCTTCCGCTAAGCTAGCTTTGGAATAAAAAGTCATTTTCAGCCAGGCATGGTGGCTCAAGCCTGTAATCTCAACACTTTGGGAGGTTGAGGCGGAGATCACTTGAGCCCAGGAATTCTAAACCAGCCTGGATCTATATTCTATGGGCAACAAAATGGATCTGGATCTATGGGCAACATAAATGAGACTTCATCTTCATAAAAAAAATTAAAAAATTTGCCAGGCATAGTGGCATGTACCTGTAGTCCCAGCTACTCAAGAGGTTGAGGTGGGAGGATCACTTGAGTCCCAGAGGCGGGAGAATCACTTGAGTCCCGGAGGTGGAGGCTACAGTGAGCCAAGACTGCACCACTGCATTCCAGCTGTGGCAAAAGAACAAGACTCTGTTTAAAAAAAAAAAAAAAGCCAGGTGCGGCGGCTCAGTGGCTCATACCTGTAACCCCAGCATTTTGGGAGGTCAAGTTGGGCAGATCATTTAAGGTCAAGAGTTTGAGACCAGCCTGACCAACACAGTGAAGCCTTGTCTCTACTAAAAATACAAAAAATTAGCCAGGTATGGTGGCACATGCTTGTAATCTCACTATTTGGGAGGCTGAGGCAGGAGAATCTCTTGAACCCAGGAGGCAGAGGTTGCAGTGAGCCAGGATCACACCACTGCACTACAGCCTGAGCAAAAAAAACCAAGGAACTGTTTTATACCAGACCTTACTCTTGTTAACTAGACTTCACAAGTAGTGGGCGACTGAACCTGTATTTTGGGGTTATACCCACACTTCTGTCTTGGCTACAAACTTGGGGGTTCCCACATAAGCCCTCCCAGGTTCAATTATTCACTAGATTGGCTTATAGAATCCCGGAAGACACTTATGTTTATTTGCATATACATAAAAGTTTAGCTTCTGAACAGCTAAATGGAAAGGATGCACCAGACAAGAGGCGGGGGCTGGTGCACAGTTTCCAAGCCCTTTTGGAGCATGCCATCCTACCAGCACCTCCGTGTGCTCACCAACCCAGAAGCTTGCCAAACCTTATTGTCTGCTATGGGGAGGCTCCATTATGTACGCATGATCGGTTAAATCGTGAATCCCTCTCACCTCCCTGGAGGTCTGGAATGGAGCAGAAAGTTCTAACCCTCTAGACATGCTTTGGTCTTTGTGGTGACCAGGCTCAACCTGAAGATATCTAGCCACAGCAACCCCAAGAGTGAATGATTAGCACAGGAAAGATACTCTTACCACTTAGGGGACTCGGAGCATTTTAGGAGCTCTGTGACAGGAACCTGGGACAAAAACCAAATGCTTTTTTTTTATTCTATTGCAGACTAAATGTAAAGTGCAATGCACCATATGAGTGGTGCCTACGGTATTTTTATCAATCTAAAACAGTAGTGAGTAATGCAAGTGCCTCCTCAGCATTGTATGGAAGTCATATGGACTCAGTGAACCACCAGCCCCCAACCTCATGGCCATATTTCTTCAAAAATGGACAAACCCTCTGGTCTCAGTGACCAGCTATGAGCTGGTCCTAGTATGGGGCTCAATGCTTAGGAACAACACTGAAGAAAACTCTTTCCCTAGATGAGAACAAAAACGCACATCATTCTGGAAACTACTGGCAGTCATCTCGCCACAATGACAGCTGCACTGAATCCAGCTAGCAGACGTCCTCTAGAGTGAGAGGTTTCAAGTTCAGGTTCTCTGATATACTCATGGGCCCACTTTACCTTGTTTTCTGCACAAGTGCTAGATGGGTGCCATCAGACCAAAACCTAACACACCTTTGAGTTGAAATATGAAATACTGATCTAAAATGCCGCTTAGCTGGAGGATGAAGTGAAAATGTGTGAGATGGCAGCAGTGTGTGTGCTCCCGCCAAACTAGGAATGTGAATGTTTAGAAATATTGACAGCAATTGGCAGAATAATTTTGTCTGTTGAACTCAACAATTTTTTATTTTTTATTATTATTTTTTGAGACAGAGTCTCACTCTGTCACCCATGCTGGAGTGCAAGTGGTGATCCTCCTGCCTCAGCCTCCTGAGCAGCTGGAATTACAGGTGCCCAGTGAAGTCAATAACTTAAAACAATGGGCTTATATTTGTCTTTTATACTTTTGTTTTCCTAGTAATTCATTTGTTTTCATACTAATTTATTTGTATTTTACAAAAGTATTGCTGTGCAATGGTATAGAAATTTTAAAAAGAAACAGTTCCATTCCTCAGACAGCTTGAGAACTGGCCTAAAGATCTACAGAGAAATAGAACCACGGCCCTGATCAAACCTAAGCCTAACTCTTAATCTCTACTCTTTAGTTAGGTAGCCAACAGATAAACTTGACTGCTTGACCCTGGCTGAGTGAAATTTTCTGAGATTTACAATAGAAAGTTTGTCACCTGATACAGGAAATGAACTGCCAGACCAAAGAAAGGTATGGAAGAGGACAGAGAGGGAGGAAAGGCAAGGAAGAGGACTGAGAGGGAGGTTAAAGTACAGCACAGGCAAAGGTATAGAGAATTCCAAACATTACCTAAAACTACTCAAGGAGAGACTGAAGAGGAAAACATCCACTCAAAGAGGCACAATCAGATAAAGGTTTTTCACATCCCTGCAATTAAATGGCCACCTGGAAGGCTTTCCTTCCTTTAAACAATGAACCCATGCAAACATTTCTTTGTTCCACCCATTTCAGCAACTGCCAATTTTGAGCCAGATGAATTATCCTCAAGCAAATGTCACACACAGTGGGTAGTGATTTCATTTTCCTAAATGGTTGTCAAAGCTTTGCATACTAAAGCTTCCAAAAAGGAGAACTGGAAAAATGACAATTTAGAGGTGGGAAAGAAACATGAGTTATTTCAAAGCAGCAGCCTGCGATATGGTAAAATCATTCTTCTAAAATGCCTCCATCGAATATTTTCCAAACTGTAATCATTTCAACTGCTGGCTTTCACTGTATTTATGCTAAAATGGAGCTGATTTCTTTTTATAGTATTTTACCAGAGTAAAGAGCCAAAAATGAATAGGGGGGGAAAAAAAAGGAAAGAAAATATTACCGTAGGTTTTAAGAAGACAAGATCTAGAAACAGGAAGAGTTAGGAAAGAAAGAAAAATGAACTCTGTGAAGAAAAATGTTGACTACTTTCATTTCTATTAATCTAAGAAAATTCTAAAACAGAATGAGGTTACTCTAAATTCAAAATCCGCATATAATACTTACAGTGAGTAGACCATGACAGGGAATACTCCGTCTAAATAATCAGTTCAAGGCCAGAGAACTCCGAAGTCTTACCAAGATGGCACAGTCTCTGCTAAATGAGGTGTTAAAATGGGTAAAGTTATCCAAAGCTTTCCTAACTGGAGTCCAGGGACATTTTCCCCAGTGTCTGCCTGAGATCTAGAAACTATTTCTTTTTTTCTTTTTATGGTAATTTTAAAAATTAATATATAATAATGTAGGCATATCCTAGGCCATCCAGAAAGCAACCTTATTATAGCTATGTAATCTCAATTCCCATATTTGCATTCATAATTCAGTGGCACCAAGATCACTTAAAATAAGAGCAACTTTCATTTCATGTTTCTCAAGCTATGGTGCCCCTAATCAACACTGGCTCAGGTTTCAGCAACTTGAGCCTAGTAAACTGTATCACATCCATTTGGAAGCAAAAACAAGTAAGTGATGGTTACAAACAAAGAAGGGTGATATCCTCTGAGAAGCACACATCACTTCCATAATATTCTCAACAAAAATGCCTAACTTTTATTCAGTCATGAAGAGACAACCAAAAAATTCAAACTGAGGGACATTCTAAAATACAAAATAGCTGTCCCATACACTTTAGAAATGTCAAGGTTATGAAAGACAAAGAAAGAGTAAGACTAAAGAAACAACCAAATGCAATATCTAATCCTGGACTGGATCCTAGACCAGAAAAAGAACTTTAATGGGACCTTAACTGGCAAAGTTTGTATAAGGTCTATAGATGATGGTATTCTACCAAAGTTAATTTCCTGATTTTGGTAACAGTACAATGATTATACAAGATACTAACATTTAGGAAAACTGGGTGAAGAATACAGGGAATTTTTTGTACTATTTTTGCTACTTTTTCAAAAGCCTGATATTATTTCAAAATTAAAAAGTATAAAAAAGTTAAAATAAGGGTCTGGATCAATAAAAAGGAGGCCTAAATAACTAGACTGTATTAATCTGTACAATGTCTGACAACGTCCAGTGACTCCAGTATCCAGTCCCCTTGGCAGTTCTGCAGGGACAGCCCTTAAGAAGATCTAATCAACTTGCCTTGTCAGTTTCTCCTTTGTCTTTCCCTGTAGGCTTGCCTCCAGAATTCCTGTCTAGACCCCTCCCAGCTCTTGTTTTTACTCAGCATTAACCACCTGGCACTTAAGTTACATGAGTTTCTTGTGATTTGGGTTAACAAGAATCTGCTCCCCAGAGTTTAATCACTTTACCCATGTGCTGAGAAAATAACTGATTTCCAGATCATCATAGCTGAGAGCCAGCCCCTGGACTACCATGGTAACTACTTGTCCAGCAGTCCCTGCCCAAGGACCATTCTGCAGCCTGCAACACCTATAAATTGTTTCATTCCACAGCTTCCTGCAAAGGTAAACAGGCAGCTCTAACAATAATAGCAACAAAAATATAGTCTTCTGTAAAGCAGGAAAGGTGTCAGTAGCCAACTTTGAACCTTGTTGAATAAACAGAATTTTGGAAGACAAAATAGGGCCAAGAGCCAAACTTACGCCCAGCTCAGCAAAGGTCTAGTGAGTAACCATTTCATAAGGCTCCATGAACACCTACCTGTATCCACTGTGACCCAGAATGAGTCTTATAATTCAATACATCTATCCATGTCTTTACTTAAAACCCTTTAATAGGGCTGGGTGTGGTGGCTCACGTCTATAATCCCAGCACATTGGGAGGCCAAGGCGTGACAGAATCGCCTGAGGTTAGAGTTCAAGACCAGCCTGGTCAGCATGGTGAAACCCAGTTTCTACCAAAAGTAGCAAAAAAATTAGCTGGGCGTGCTGGTGGGCACCTGTAATACCACCTACTTGGGAGGCTAAGGCAGGAGAATCACTTGAACCCAGGAGGTGGAGGTTGTAGTGAGCCAAGATCATAGAGAACCTGGATGACAGAGCAAGACTCCATCCCCCCCCAAAAAAAAATCCTTTAAAGTTTTTAAAGTTTTCCATTACCTCTAAAACAAAGACCAAAATCCTGCTCACTGCCTGATGCCCAGCCCCTGCTGGCTGCTCCAACACCTCATCCAGCATCCCCCGCCCCAGGCACACTCCAGTCCCGAGCCAGCCTCGATCATCACTTCAAGGGCTTAGTGCAAACTGTACCCTCGTCTACACTGTCATCCCACTCCCATCCACCAGTCCGCTACATATACACTTCGGCCTGCCTAACTTCCACTCATCAAGATCTATTCGGGTTTTGGCTTAAATACCACTTAAACTGGAAAGGCTTCTCTCACCAACCTTGGGGACAAGATTAGCACCCTTTATGTTCTCATAGTACTCTATTTCTCTTCCTAGAACTTACCACCATTTCAAATGATTATTTGTAAAGGCTCTTGGTCTCCCCAACTAGATGAAGAGCATCCAGAGGGCAGGGACTAAGTGTGGTTTTATAAGCCCTCATAACCCAATGCCTAGTACTTTGCACTTCACACAATGAGAATGGACCCTGCCCACATCCTCAACTTGAAATGAAATCCATATGCTTGAAATAGTATGAACACAGTAACTATAGAGTAACGCTCAAGTAAGAGCTACTAAAATTATGTAAAAATGGCTTCCCTCTGAATATGCCTGAAATTTACCACTGCTTTTTCATTCTACCTGATGGAGGGGGAAAAAGTCAGCCAGGCAAAAGATGCCAAGCTGTCATTTTTTCAAGCACACTTTTTGACTGTCAAATCAGCTCATTTTAGGATATTGAAAAACTTCTAATTGCAAGGTAAAACATCAAGAAAGGAAATGCTTCTAAAATTAACACACTACATTTTTTTTTTTACTCTGAAACAAATCTATACTCATCATCAGTACGTTTTTACTTCCCTCTGCAGCCTCACTCTCACCTTCTCTTTCAAAATCCTGGTTATTACCACTACAAGGATATTCAGACCCTTTCTCAAACACCAAAGATTCTACTAATAACTTCCATGGGAATAAATGTCAACTATGGCTAAAATTTCATTTGCTTAAAAAATATGAAAAACTCGCTTTTATCTCCGCTATGAACTAATAAAAGCAAGCTAAATTACAGATGTCCTAAGTAGTCCCTGTTCACAGAAGGATTACCATTTAAAATCATAAATTAGTTAACAGATAAAAGTGGGGGATTTTCAGGGAGTGTTACACTGGAACAGCAGCTAAATTCTCCTGGTCCCAGGCAATATTCTCAGGCAAAGGCTGAAGGAACCAAATACTAAGATTTCTTCAGAGATAACGAGACAGATTCCTATTGGCCAGGGGAGAAACTTGAGAATTCAAGAGTGTGTTGGTTCTTAGGTAGAAAACTACACTTCAGAAAAGTACCTGGCCGTATAAAATGTCTCCACAGAAATGGCTACATTCTAGGTGCACATAACAACATTTCGGTCCATGGCAGGCTGCATATACAATGGCGGTCCCATTAGATTACATTACTATATTTCTACTATACCTTTTGTATGTTTAGATATTTTTAGATACACAAATACTTACCATTGTGTTATAATTGCCTATAGAATTCAATAGAGTAACATGCTGTATAGGTGCATGTACCTAGGAGCAATAGGCCATACCAGATAGCCTAGGTGTGTAAGCCTAGGCTATACTACCTAGGCTTGTGTAAGTACACTCTACAGTGTTCACACAACTATGAAATCGCCTAACATGTTTCTCAGAAGGTATCCCCATCATTAAGCGATGCATGAGTGTGTAAGTATTATATACTACAATACCTAGAAGCTACATGCAAACCCCACTGGGTAATTCAAAGACGGACAAGAACATGATTGCTTTAAAAATGTGAAAAACTGGCTTCTATCTCAGCTATGAACAAAAGCAAGTTAAATCACAGCTATCCTAAGTAGTCCCTGTTCATAGAAGAATACTCACTTAAAATCATGTTAGTTAACGGAAAACAATGGACTGAAACACCCAAGCTGATCATTTTTTCAGGGTATGTTAAACTGTAATAGCAGATACATTATCCTGGGCCCAGGCAATATATCAGCCAGAGGACAAAGGAACCAAATACTGAGATTTCTTAAGAGATAAGTAGACAGACTCCTATTGGCCTCACAATCATGGGATTAATATAATACATATGAGCACGCACACATACATATCTGATAGTGTGGTTCCTAACCTTTTTTAAGTCAGAGAATCTCAAGAAAGCTATGAATCTCCTCCCCAGAAAAAAATAATGTTTATGCAAAAGAGGCTCTCTTAACTGATCTCTGCCTAACCACCCTGCCAAATTAACCAGCACACCCTACATCAGTACATGATTGATGTGTGAGCACACCAGCAGCTCACAACTAGTAAGAGACTCTACTTGAGCACAAGACTACTCAATGTGTGGGCTAGGTGGGTGCTAGTGTGCCAACTGTTTATTACCAGTTGCCCTTGAGGTAAGTACAGAAATGGTGACTACGCATTTAGAAACATACAGAACCATTAGACATGGTTGCATCATCTAAGTAGCTGACTCGCTTCACTGACCAACCCCAGTGTTGTTGGTCTTGTAAGGTACACGTGGCACCAGCTGCCTACTAGTCAAGATCTGAAGAACTATGTGACCACAAGTGACAATTTAAGGTTAGTCGGTTAACTGCAGTACAAAAGTATTAAAATCAGGAGTCCATTTCTTACACTAAAAGTTCATTTAAATTTAACCATGAATTGACAGGATATATTGTTAGAACTGGCTACTGAAGAAGGACTGAAGATGAATTTTGACACCATAGCATCACTTACATCAATTTGGAGTAAAATTTAAAAATGAATATCCTGAGCTTTCCAGAGTTGCTTTAAAACGTCTTTTTTCATCCATTCTTATTTACATCCCTCTATAAGATCAGTTCCTCTACCATGAGTATTACTTAAGCAAAACCAGAAATAATTTGGATAGACATTACTTTAGCCCCAAGATAAGCTTGTCATCAGCCCACGTAGTAAGATAGGTTAACAAGCAAGATGTGAATTTATTTCTGACATTAAAACTCCTAAATACTGACATATATGAAGTCTGGTCAAAGTATATATAGAGGAATTTAATATGAAGAATCATTATTTCACTTATAACTTTTTGAGTAGTTATAAATGGAATAAAAATTAACAAGAGTTAATAGTGATTATGAATTGCCAAGACATGTACACTTTCAAAGAACATGTACACATTTAGAAAATTTTCCCTGTATTCTGTTTTTTCCAACTACATTTATTAAAATGTAACTTTATTTCTGTTGTTTTTAAAAACAAATTTAAAAATTAAGGCTTGTATTTTGTTTTTTGTTTTTTTAAGTAAAAGTACAGGTCCACAACAGATTGGAAATAAAAAAGACTAGACTTTCACCATATATAGATTAAAAAGTAGTGAGCTGCTCCACCAATCAAGCTGTATCATTCCCTACAGTCAGATATGTTTATTACTACTTATGCCAGTTGTTCTTACAATTTAATTATATAAACACATAATAAACTGTATATAAATAAACAATATTTTTATTCAGAGAAATTAATGTTTCAGTGAAAATGAAGTTGAATGTTTGAATGATTTGGAATCATTCAACAACAGTGAAACACTAAAATAAATGCCATGATATTAGATGTGAGGAAGAAAACAGCAAAAGACTGGAAGGCAAATCACAAAAATCTAGGATTCTGCACTCAAGATATTCACAAATATTTTACAGTTCTTACTTTAAGGCAACCCAAACTGAAAACTGTGTAGACCATGCACCACAGGTGACGTTTATGTGCAAAACCAATACAGAAGCCACTTATCAGGACTTGGCCCCATATCAGAAATTAGCAAATATGTGTGAAATAAAATGTTTAAGGCACGAATGTAACATTTTTCACATGTGTCCATCTTAAGTAACTAACTAGCTGCTGGTCATGATATTCCTAGATGAGAGCCTACACTCTAAACACAAAATTCCGTACATAATATTTAAAAGATTCTGGTCCCTCTGGTTCTATTACTGAAATATAACCAGGTGGTAATAAAACATCGACAAAATAAAAACAGAAAGACACACCAATCACAGAAAGTGTAAAGAGTCCAAAAAGAGATTCTAACCAAATAAAGAAAATGAAACCATTTATAAAATTGCAGGCTTATTGTCTCTTTCCTAGTACCATTGTATCTACACCCAATTCACACAGAGAATGTATTTTTGAGCAGTTTACAAAAATTTAATTACAAAAATTTGGTTTATTAACCAAATTAAAGCAGAGCCCTCAGGGAACAAAGTGGGTTACACTAGACTTCCTGCTTCTTCCCCCTTCCACCCTTCTTGGCCCCTGCCCTGCAGAGCCCAAAGGACAAAAAACAAAAGCAGAATCAAAAAGTAACATATAAAAAGTCCCTTATGAGACACTACAAAACATTTTCTCTATCACTATAAAAAAATGTCAGTAATTCTGGGCCATAAACCAAAGTAAACCAAAACCATGGGTTTTGTTCGATTCTGAAGTCCAACATTTTGTAGCTTATCTACACTAGTCCATAGTTTAAGGTCAAAGTTTTAATTTAGTGTTAAGAAAAAGAACCAAAACAAATGAAAAGCATAATTGCTCAATGAAGGAAAATAACATGAGACAGTTCATTTCATAAGCATTTGCGGTTGACAAAAACTAAAATTATAAGAAAAAAAATTCAAGATCTGATTAATACCTAGATTGAAATAATCTGAACAAAAACTCATTTTGAAAACAGCCAGAGCATGCCTTACACCTCTACTTCACAGCATTAGGACTTAGCTGAATTAATGTAAAATATTACACAATGCAATAGAATAGAAATAGTGTACCAAAAAAAAAAAAAAAAAGCATGAAAATGAGCAATGTCTAAATAGGCCATGGGGGAACTGGGCTGATGTTCTGGGTCCTGCTCTTTGGGTCTGGCTCTGCCAATAACTGACACCATGAAAAGTGGTTGGCTGCCTTCATTTTGGGGTTCCTATCTGTGAATTCAGAGGGTCAGTTTAAGTACACACCACAGACGCTATCTGCTCTAAGACTCTCCTGCCCTAGAACTAAAATGCACAGCTGGTACAGAATTGAAGCTTTTCTGGGCAGTGAAAGACAGGAGGCAAACAAGATCTACCACCGTAAAGAGATTTGGACACTCACTGACTCAGCTGATAGTTATTCTGGTAATAAAACAAAGGGGAAAATGGGGAGCTATGCCACTCTGAAAGCAGCATCAAGAACTACCAAGCTTGATGGTAGTTCATTCTTCATTGTAAAACACAAATTGTAACATAAAAAAAAAAATCTGGCTTTAAAATAGGTTTTGTTCTTAATTTTGTAATTAACAAAATTTATTTCAAAAATCAGGAGGAAAGAAATAGATTGAAACAAAGAAATTCACAGTGGTTATTTAAAGGTTATCTTATCTTCATTCACACAATATTAAACTCTTTGTTTTATGAAGAGATGATAATGCAGGGATGAACACACACCTGGTCTGGATGCAAGTCCCACATATTAGCTGCAGAGCCTGGCAAGTTTCAGTTTCCTTGTCTGTAAAATGATGATAATATGGCTGAATAATGTGGTCTCAAGAGTGGTTGTTGGGAGTTAATATGAGTTAATACAGAGTAAGTATTCCTTAATCCCAAATGCTTGGGACCACCAGAAGTGTTTCATGTTTTAGATTTTTTTGTATTTGTGAATATTTGCATTATAACCAGTTAAGCATCTATAATCCAAAAATCTGAAATCTGAAATGTTCCAATGAGCATTTCCTTTGAACATGTCAGTGCTCAAGAAGTTTCAGATTTTGGAGCACTTTGGATTTCAGATTTTTAGATTACAGATGCTCAACTTGTATATATGAAGCACTAAATACAGGGTCCCACATGCAAAAGAACCTACATAAGTGTTTACTAATATTTTATGCTGAACAACTTCATGTTTAACTACAAATAGATGTTCACTAATATGCCAAATGCAAACCATATAAATATCAAGACTCCAGAAAATCTCACCCACATGTATCAGTATTAAACAAAACATCAAGACAATTCCAAGAGAGAATACACACAGACACACACACACACACAGTACGGTAACTTTTTTATTCTTCCAGATACCAATCCTTTGTCAATCTATCCTACCACTAAAGATCTTTAAAATCTCTACACACATTTACAGAATAAACCTCAAACCCACACAGACTAGAATGAGCCTCTGGTATCCTGTACTTTGAAGTACTTAACACAGTATGTAATTCTCTATTTGAGTGACTCTTGTTTGATTAATATATTTCTCACCCACTAGAACAAAAGCCAGGAGATAAGGTGTGTGCTTTACCTTCCACTGTATTGCTACCATCTATCACAGTGCATGGCCTGGGGCAGGCGCTCAGTAAATATTTGTTGGATGAATGAACCTCATCTTCCATCAAGGCTCACATCACCGTCTAATATGGATGACCCTTCAGGATTTGCAAAACACTGTCATATAAATTTTCCCTTCTGACCTTCATAGTAAGCTTTTGGGGAAGCCAGGACAGATGAGAAAACCAAGGCTCAAAAGTTCAGAGTCACCCAAGACCACATTCTTAACAAGTGGCAAAGATCCAAGTGTGTTAACTCCTAGTCTGAGGTTCCTTCCAGAACATTCTGCTGCCTGGGTTAAATCCAATACAAATACTTGGGCTGTAACCTTGCCTTGTGCTATTTTGCCTCTACAGTTTTTACTCTTCCCTTCCAGCCACCCAGAACTGTCTCCTACCTCTTTCACACTTTTCATTCATTAAGTAAACATTTATTAATGACTGTGATTGATGGGCAAACTCTCCTCCTTCCTTCAGCGTCCACCAATGTGTTGTAGTGTCACATCTATTACACAGACATCCATTTACTCACTCAACAAAAAGTCTTCTGTTGTACAGACATGTATTTGTTCTTTCAATACAATGATGAACACTTGCTAAGTGTCATACAGTGTGAGGTTCCACTGTGGAGAACTGTGTTCCAATGTTCTGAGAAACTACTGAAGTTTCTCAGAGTAACAATGTAAATTACCTGTTTTAAAACACAGTACAACTGCTGCCATTCACACAGCCTGAGACATCCCAGGTACCTCAATTGAGAAATAAAGCAAACACTAATACCCACCAAAACATCATAGATCATATCAACATATATATCAATTTAAAAATATATACAAATTCGATTCATCTACCATCGTGTAAAAAATAGATTCACACAACATCTATAGGCAAAGTATCCCCAAGTCTACTCTACTAAAATAGCTTTTATCTATCAGGTCTGTTAAATAGTTAACAGCCCTTTTCAACCTTGTCAGCTCAAAAGAACACATATTAAAATCGAAACAACAGATCTGGGAATCTCACGCCTCTAGATTACCAGCCCAAAACCACAACTCTAAATACAACAGCAATAAACCTGCAATAATCCTCATGAAATATAGTATCAATTAAATGTTGGTGCAAGAAATGCAATGCAGAATTACTGCCGTATTAACACTCCCTGAAGATAAATCACTAAAGACTTTAAGCAAGTGAAAATCGATTCTGTGAATATTTAACACAGCTGGCTTTATTTAAAAATTCCCAAAACAAGACACACACTGGCATAAAGAAAGAACTACAAAGGGTTAATAACACTAGATGATATATGAATTCAAAAGTAAGGAAGACAGCTGCCTGGGAATCTTCCTTATTTTGGAAATGATAATATTTTAAAACCTCAGGGGAAAGCAAACAAAATGGTACTTGATAATATGCTAACTCATTAGAGAATTTAATAGAAATGATATCCAACTAATCCTCCTCTTTCTTTCATACTTAAATTTCAATGCTGAATTTAAGAGACCAATATCAGATAAGACAAAAAGGGAAAGTACATGAAAAAAAAAAACAGCTCTCAGAATGGACAGAAACCTGAGAAATCATTTGTCTTTGTGGGCAAAGGTTTGGGTTGGTGAAGAACATCCATCAGTATAAGGCAGCATGCCTGACCCCTTCCTCACTGTCTCTTACAGGGACACAGATGCTTTTAAACACCATGGTCCTATGGATCCTGAATGAATCTAAGTAAACCTGCATGAAGGTGGGGTTATGTGTGCTTGATTCGGGGTCCTTAAGAGTAAATGAGGCTGGAGGCAGTGGCTGACATCAGTAATCCCAGCCTCATGGGAGGGGGAGGCAGGAGGATGACTTGAGACTAGAAGTTCAAGATCAGCCTGGAAAACTTAGCTAGACCCTGTTTCTTAAAAAAAAAAAAAAAAAAAAAAAAAAAAAAAAAAAAAAAACCCAGTCATAGTGGTGGTACATGCATGTAGTCCAGCTACTTGGGGGAGGTGGGAGTGAGGCCAGAGGATCACTTGAGCCCAGGAGGTGGAGGCTTCGGCGAGCTATGAGTGCACCACTGCACTCCAGCCTGGATGACAGAGTAAGACCCTGTCTCTAAAACAAAAACAAAAATTACTAAACAGTAAATTTGCCCACATGTTTTCTTATGTCTTCCAGTGGACCAGAAAGACCTCCCACCTTCAAGGACTCCTAATCACTTCATCTTGATTGTCTACAAGGGAGTAATTTACAAATGCTACACCATGACCACCCTAAAGAGGCCTCATTAGGAAAAGCTTCTCTTGTATTAAATCCAAAGCTCTTCTCATTGTATAGTTTAATTCCACTTCCTTCCTTTTTTCCCCTCTGTGAACTCAGTGGAAAAGAATGAACTTCTCAAAGAAGTCCCTTTCATCTCAAAAAAAAAAAAAATCACATTTTGTCAGATGAATTCTATGAATTAATAGAACAGGTGCTCTCTTCAAAAGAACAAGGACATCAGTGATCAAATTTAATCCCATCAATTACATTTAAAAAATCTTTTTAAGAGCTAACATGGCCTTGTAGAAACTAAGCATTTAATATCTCCTTTGATTATGAAATTGCACCGGTCTTCCTGAAAGCTTAAGTTCACACCATCACCCACATTCAATTCCAACAGGCATAGAGTTTTTCCTAAACTGTTTCACCAAGCCATTGTGAGGTGCTGGGGAAGTTGACAAGGCAAGGTTACATCTCAAGGGCCCTTTTGTTTCACTCTACTCTTTCGGTTGCCCTTTTGGGTCTTCTGCTCCCTTACCTTGGATAATGAGAGAAGATGAAACTCGAGTGTGTTAATTATACTTTGCTTATAACTCTTGATTTTAAGATATGTGAAAGAGGAAATTGAAATGTGGTTAAAATTGTTTTTGGATATAAATTATCCCAAGAGCTAATTATGTATAATTTCTTCATTTTCTTTATTCATGCAAGTGAATCCCAGATAAACATCCTTTTAGGTCAAATATTTCTTCCCTTATGACTTCATGACTAATCCTATGTAAGCCTAACATGCTGTTATTCACCACCCCACCCCAAGAACTCAGTGTTAATATACTATCCTGTTAGGAGAACAGGAGCTAAAACTTGTTTGAATCGGACTAACATAACATCCTTTGGCATGAAGTCATCTTTACTGTGCAGAGTTAAGGTTAAATAACCTTGTAACAGAAAAAGGAGGCCTGAGAAATACCGAACTTCCCTTCTATGAAGGTTATATAAAGATCTTTCCATCTCTAGCATCCTAGTGACTCTGCATGTCCAGGATGAACATGGGAGAGACTTTGTAAAATCAAGGGCTGTCTATATTTAGTCTCAATCTCTCTCCTCCCATTGAGCTCACTCCAATCAGGCTTTCATTCCTACCATTCTATCAAAACTGCCTGTCAAGATCACCAATGACCTCCATGTTGCCAAAGCCAACAGTCAATTTGAACCTTCATTCTACTGAATGATTACTCTAACTGGAAACATTCAGTACTTGCCTTCTTGGTGATCTCTCCAAGGTAATCTTGGTTAATCTCACGGCTTCAAATACCTTCTACATATTCATGATTTACAAATCACATCTCTGGTATTGGTGGTGTAGTGGTGAGTATAGCTGCCTTTCAAATGACATTTCCCGCCGAAAATTCTTTGAACTCCGGATTCCAGACGCTCTCATATATCCAACTGCCTATTCAGTATCATCACATGAATATCTATATTAATCTGTTTTCATGCTGCTATAAAGAACTGCCTGAGACTGGACAATTTATAAAGGAAAGAGGTTTAATTGACTCACAGATAAGCATGGCTGGGAGGCCTCAGGAAACTTACAATGGTGGCAGAAGGTCAAGGGGAAGCAAGGCTCCTTCCTCACAAGGCAGCAGGAAGAAGAGCCAAGCCAACGGAAAATAGCCTCTTATAAAACCATCAGATATTGTGAGAACTCACTCATTACCATGAGAACAGCATGGAGGAATCACCCCCTATGATTCAATTACCTCTACCTAGTCTCTCCCCTGATATGTGGGGATTACAATTCAAGATGAGATTTGGAGTGGGGGACACAAAGCCTAGTCATATCAGTGTCTAAGATGCATCATTAGCTTAAGTCCTAAATCAAACTCCTAATGTTACCTCCAAATTGGCTTCTCCCAAGACCTTGCCCATCTCAGTAAATGGCAACTCCATTCTTCTAGTTGCCCAGGAGAGCCATCCTTGTCTACGCTTGTATTCTCTCTCTCTCTCTCTCTCAGTCCATATCTAATTTATAAGGAAATCCTATCACCTCCACCTTCTATCTAGAACCTGTCCACACCACTACTCTCTCTAGCAACCTGGCCCAGCAATCACCATGTCTCGCCTAGCTTTTTACAATGGCTCTGCTTCCTCCTTTCATTCTATTCTGCACAAAATGGTGATCCATTATAAACCTAAGTTGGATCGTATTATACCTCTGCTCAAAACCCACTGATGGTTTCCCACCTGTTCTAGGTTGAACTGTGTCCCTCAAAAATTCACACACTACACTCTTAACCTCCAGTAATCTCAGAATGTGACCATACTAATGTCATTGCAGATGTAGTTAGTTAAGATGAGGTCATTTAGGTGGACCCCAATTCCAGTATGAATGATGTCCTTATAAAAAGAGAAAATTTGGACATAGAGACACATACATAGGGAGAACACCATGTAAAGATGAAGGCAGAGATCTATAAGCCAAGGAATGCCACATATTGCCAGAAAACCACCAAGTGCTAGGAAAGAGGAATGGAACAGATTCTCTCTCTCTCATGATCTTCAGAAGGAACCAACTCTACCAATAACCTGAGTCAGGCTTCCAGCCTCCAGAACTGTAAAACAATAATTTCTGTTGTTTAAGCCAGTTGCACCAAGAACCGGTTTCATGGAAGATAATTTTTCTATAGATCTGGGGAGTTGCTGGTGGGGGTGGGATGGGGGGGGTGGGGGGAGTGGGGGGGGGGGGGAGGGTTTCATAAAAATTCAAGTGCATTACACTTATTGTGCACTTTATTTCCACTATTATTACATTGTAATATATAATGAAATAATTATACAATTCACCATAATGTAGAATCAGTGGCAGCCCTGAGCTTGTTTTCCTGCAACTAGATGGTCCCATCTGGGGGTGATGGAGACAGTGATACATAATCAGGCATTAGATTCTCATAAATAGTGTACAACCTAGATCCCCCACATGTGCAATTCACAATAGGGTTCGTGCTCCTTTGAGAATCTAAAGCCACCACTGATCTGACAGGGAGCAGAGCTCAGACAGTAATGAGAGCAATGGGGAGCAGCTGTAAATAGAGATGAAGCTTCATTCGCTGGCCCGCCACTCACCTCCTGCTGTGTGGCCCAGTTCCTAACAGGCCACAGACCAGTATCCCTGGCTGAGGGTTGGGGACCCCTGGTTTAAGCCATCCAGTTTATAGTAGTTTGGTACAGCAGCCCTAGAAAACTAATATACCCCCTCATAAAGGATAAAAGGCAATGGCCAAAAGACCCTAGATGCTCAAACCCTAGCTCACACACTGGCCCCCTTATTGTTCCTCCAACAGGCCAGGCTCACTTCTAGCCTTTGCTCTAGCTCTTCCCTGAGCTTAGACCACTCTGCCCCAGAGCCCTTAATTCCTTTAGATCTCTGTTTAAATCGCTCCTTAAGGCCTTTTCCTCCCTCCAACACTGTCTGTCCCCCTCATCCACTTTGTTTTTCTCCATTATGTGTCACCACCAGGTACTTTAAGTACTTATTGTGGCAGACTGGGAGATGCCCTGCTAGATCCCCCAATCAAGAAAGAACTTGCTGAGCAGCGGGGGGTAAACAGCATACAGGAGTCAGCTCCTTGGAGTCAGCCTTGGCTACAGAGCACGGCCTCACCTCCCTGAGGTCACACTCTTCCCAAAAGGGGAGTCCACACCTAGTGTGGGACCCTCTGAGAAGAGACACTCACTGCAGAGCTCTCTGGAGGGTTGGCGGAGACTCTACTCTGTCAAACCTGCATCACAGCTCAGCTTCTTCCTCTGCGCAACCCTGCTTCCACCCCCTGTTCACAGGATTTGATCCCAAATAAACATCCTCCTTCCTAAACTCAATTTCAATGTCTGCCTTTGGAGAATCTAACCTGAGACACTTACCTATCTCCCTGCACTACAGTGTAATCTTACTGAGGCAGGGACTTTGTTTCATTGTATTCCCAAAGCCTCAAATGGTACCTTGTAGGAAAGGAGAAATGATTGGAAATACACGGATGGAGGAAGCAGAGTGGAATGAAGAAAGGGCAATGAGTATCTGGACAGATAACTGGCCCCTGGATACAACAAAAGAATCTTAATATGGTTATTACATATAACAAAGCAAAAGGAATACACAGCATTACAATGGAACTGTGTGAGATTTCTAATGTGCACACTGCTGTTGATTTTACAGAATTTTAAATATAATGTGTACTAAGTTCCTAAAGTTCACTTCTTCTCTTGATGCCTATGACCTTTTTCCCTAAGATTTCAAGTTTCACAATCACAAGATTACTACCTAGAAGGTTTCAGGACCACAACCTTTAAGGTAGGGAGTATACTGTACAATAACTGTTTAATCGCTGTGTGACACCTTTATGTTAATTCTTAACTCCCATTTCAAAGAAACTCTGCTCCACATGTTATCATTACAAATAGTTTATTATAGCTTTTCTTCTCTACTGACTGTGTCAAATAGTATTTTTTTCGTTCAAAACAGTATTTTTTTTTCTTTCTCAGAGAATTGTCCTTCACTTTACTGTAACATTTTAATTGCATTTGGCTCTGAAAAGTGATTTAAAATAGATTTTCCATGAACTATAGACCCAAATTAAGCTGATTTCTACCTGGTCACGTACCTCATGCCAATTCAATCAGAATGTGTTAAGTCTGACTATAAAGTAATAAAGCTGAGGAGTGTTGTGTGTGTTTGGTTTAGAATCACTTTCATTTCTTTACATAGCATTGCATGATGAAATCTCAAGTGAAAAATATAAAGTCATGTTTAATACCAAAAACATCCCCAACAGAAACAACAAATCACCCCCACACTAGAGCTACTATCCTGGTCTGTAACTACTCTACCACACTCTGAGGCAAATTGATTCACAACAGTGTCTGTATGTTTATAGCACAAGAATGTCTTACATAGATGTACCTAAAATATTTTATAACCATAAATATGAATAACAGAGTCTTTCTAGTCAGACCTGTCTAATTTCATCAGTCTTCTGAAATTACATCTTTCACTAAAGCAGCCTCAAGGTACAAATGCAATAAGATAACATTAATTAAAACACATAAAACCATCCAGGAGTAGCAAATAGTATATACTATGTTTTTTCAAAAAGCAGAAACTGAACTAAAAATAGTAATCACTATTTTGCCAGCTTAAAAAGCTAGGTCTTACGTAGTGCCTGAGGCTACAATTCTATTACTACACAAGGTAGGATAATAATTAGTACGTTATTCACTTGTCTGGTATGCATCTAGCTTTGCAGGGCTGTGTATGTATGCTCACTTTGCAGCTAAGACCTTCAGTTCTCGGCTACTTGTTTGCCATTAAGCAGATTCCAAGAAGTTCCAAAATACAATGTGTCAGCGCTTATAGTATGTCAACAACTGCATCACTCAAGAAAAAAAAAAAAATGAAGAGTCTATGCAATCCTATGGAAACACTTAGTATTATCACTGTTGAAGTTCAGATCTCTACTTTATTTGGAAACAAATTACCATTGACTATAAATAAAGCACCACATTACTGATACCCTTGACTTACACTGCAATAAACCCATCATAAATTGGAAATATTATAAGTAAAAATGCACTTAATACAGCACTATTATTATTACTAACTATAACTGCATTTGCACTATTGGATCTTCACAGCAACCCTACCAGGTAGGGTTAATTAATTGAGAAACATGCTCAACGCCATACAACTAGGATATGAGGAAGCCAGAGCTGATACCTAAACTTGTCAGACTCCAAATTTATGTATTTGACTGTAGTATATGTTCCTTTGAAATGCAAACAAATATTCAAGGTGCACAGCAACAAAGAACGTAATTTTATCACTAAAATTCCTAGCCTCTCTCTGCACACATATAGAAATCATCAATGTGAGAATGGTATTTTGCATTTGTCTTTTCATTTAAGATTATTTCAAGTATTAGCATCCAACTAACCCCAGCACAGAAATAAAATCAGGTCAGAGACGAGCTTCTCTAAGAATTTTTTTCCTAATGAAGTGAAGATACAATGATACAAAATAAGATCTCAGGTAGCAAAGGGCAGCAGTCCTTTACTTGCCAAATATCAAAATGTAACACCTATCAAAATGGTGGGATTTCAGGTAATGTTTTTAATTAGCTTTTTATACTTTGTTATTTACTGTCATGTTTCCTGCTGAAAACCATGCCATTTTTATAACATGAAAAAAGATAAGAGTCTTTTAAATTTGAGGAAAAACAAACAACATTAATAATATACAGTTGGACCAATAGACTAATATTAAATATACAAACATCAGTTCAGAGCTTGTCTACACAGATAGGATATAACTGAATTTAATGACCATGTGCTATGAATTCAGAAGGCTTGGTTATATTTACTAAACCATCCAGTACTGTTCATCTTAACCTGGACAACTTGTTCACCTCATCAGAGACCCTATTTCCTCATTTGCAAAAAAAAGAATACTGTGATACTGTCTATTGAACATAGTCATTGTAAGAATTAAATGAGCAACACAGACATTTATGTACACACATAAACATTCATAAACTGTAAAATGCCAACCAAGAGTTATAAAAGTTACCAAAACTTTTAGAATCTAAACTGAAAGATCTTTAAATAGACAGTACTATCAATTCACTTCTGTGACATGACGTTATCCATTTGTCCTTTAGCTTCTTTTGTAACACAAATCTTATTGCAAAGCCAAAGGAAAAAAGTCTCTATGTATGCATGTATGTATATATGTGTATACATACATACATATAGATTTATATATGTATATTTATATTTTTCCCAAATGATATCCCCAATAGAATGAAAAATCATTACTCCTTAACTCTTTCCAATATACATATTTATGCAAAGGAGTTTAGACTTTATACTACAGCCAGTTTTAAAATCAGATTTCCATTCAATTCACATTACAGTGCCTATGAATTGTGATGAGTGCTTTTAGTTATGTATCCTTCTATTCTAGGGGAACATTTGGAGGTTGGCTTGTAGAAAAGAAAATCTAGAGACAGAACAACCAATTAGCAGGCTTTGCCATCATCAAGGTGAGAAAAAAATGAAGACATCTGAGGACTGAAAAAGAAAACAGATTCCAGAGACATTTCCAACCCTGTTGATGAGCTACCTCCATGAAGTAAAAGAAAAGAATCTTAAAGAGGCAGGAAGATTTCCAGCTGTGGTACCTGTTACAGACCAAATGTCTGTTCCCCTCCAAAATTCATGTGCTGGAATCCCAACTCCAAATGTGATCGTACTAGGAGGTGGGGCCTTTGAGAAGTGATTAGATCATGAGGGTGCAGGCCTCATGGATGGGGTGTTGCCCTTATAAAAAATCCTCTATGAGCTTTCTGGCCCTTTTCTGCCATGTGAGGACACAATGAGAAGATGGCCATCTATGAGCCAGAAAGCAGGCCCCTAATCTGCCAGGACCTTCATCTGGAATGCCTTCCAGCCTCCAGAACTGTGAGAAATAAATGTCTGTTGTTGAAGTCACTCAGTCTAGGGTATTTTGTTACAGCAGCCTGAACAGACTAAGACAGTGCCTGTAGGTGTGGGGTGCTTATGTGAACTATGGTCAGGAACATAGGCAGTTTCAGGGTTAAAAGTGGTGGCAACTAGCCAGCCATGGTGGTACGTGCCTGTAGTCTGGGCTACTTGGAAGGCTGAGGTGGGAGGTTTGCCTGAGTCCGGGAAGCAGAGATGCAGGATTAGCACAGATGGGGTTTCATTATCTTGGCCAGGCTGGTCTTGAACTCCTGACCTCGTGATCCACCCACCTTATTATAGGCATGAGCCACTGTGCCTGGCTACATAGGCTATTTCTTTAAGTTCTGTGATTAGATCAGAAGAGGTAGGAAAAAAAAAAGAGCAAGTATCCAGCATGGAAAAAGGGATACATATCCACCTCTGTATTATTAGGTTTAGATACTGAATATCTTTTGTTGCACAGATTATGCATGAGGCAACGCCATACTAATCATACATACCTGGCCATAAAAATATAGCTTGACTCCTGGAGTCAGCTAAACTTTATCTCCAAAGTAACATAAAATGGTTGTGCCAATACAAAGTAAAACACTTTAAGAAGATCTGGGGGCCGGGCGCGGTGGCTCAAGCCTGTAATCCCAGCACTTTGGGAGGCCGAGGCGGGTGGATCACGAAGTCAAGAGATCGAGACCATCCTGGTCAACATGGTGAAACCCCGTCTCTACTAAAAATACAAAAAAAGCTAGCTGGGCATGGTGGTGCGTGCCTGTAATCCCAGCTACTCAGGAGGCTGAGGCAGGAGAATTGCCTGAACCCAGGAGGCGGAGGTTGCGGTGAGCCGAGATCGCGCCATTGCACTCCAGCCTGGGTAACATGAGTGAAACTCCATCTCAAAAAAAAAAAAAAAAAAGAAGATCTGGGGAAAAAAAAAAAAAAAGCCAAAGAAAGCTAATCTACTTCTGATTAAGCATCTTTGAAGAAATGGACCAAGGCTGGTCTGCTGTTTCTGATGAATGAGAGCAGCAAAAAGACTAGCAGAAGAAAAACCAGAGAGACCTGTGGTTGGCCCATCATTTCCCATGTGGACCATGCTGAGGGGGACCCAACCTGATCAATTTAACTCTCTCTAAAGAGGAGCTCCTCCCTAAGGAGGAGCTTGGCAGGGATCCAGTGGAGTCAGGTCACACCCAAGAAGTCAAACACCTCACTGACAGCAGCCTTGCCTATTCAGGAAGGAGAAGGCTCAGCTTGATCTGACTGATAAAATCATGGGGCCAGAGGACTGGAGTGGGGAGGATGAGGAGGGTAGACAACTTATACCACATATATTTTCCTCCTTTGTCCACTTTAACCAATAAACAGCCTCCTCTCCCCCTTATTAATGACTGTGTGCTCAACATAATCGAACCACATGACTAGGTTATGAACAATCTGCAACAGCCTAATTCCCCTGCCCAACCTGGTATCCACTGACAAGCTGGAAGATATTATGCTAAGTGATATTCTGCCAGACATGGAAAGAAAAATGCTGCATGATCCCACTTATATGTGGAATCTTAAAAAAAAAACGTTTTTTTTAAATGTCAAACATAGAGAGATAGAGAATAAAATAGTGGGATGGGATGGGAGAGGTAGGAAATATAGGTTAGAGGATATAGAGTAGCAGATATGTAGGATGAACTAGGAATCCAACGAACAATGATAGGACTACAGTTATTAAAACTGTATATTTGGGATTCCTGCTAAATGAATAGATTTTAGCTGCTCTTGGCACAGAAGCAAAACAAAAAATGGGTAACTATGAGATGATGAATGCATTGATTTGGTTCACTATAGTAACGATTTTACTCTCTGTATGTACCATACCATAACACCATGTTGTGTACCTTATATATAATCAATTTTTTAAATCATTTTTTTTATAAAAAGAAGATGGTTCTCACCAATCTAAGTCACTCACCAAGTGGGTGGCCTGTCTGAGAACCACAGGTTAAAGGTACCATTTGATTGTGCCTCTCGTGTGCTGGGCAGTCCTCATTCAGTCACATCCCCCAGTGCAGATGTTAATGCATCACGTAAGATTTGGCCAATACTAAACATTTACAGGACCTGTTATCTGTCAGCAATGACAAAATCAATGAAGTCTTTTCCCCACTTTTAAGCCCCTTCACTCCACCACTGCCGTTAAAGACCTATTTGCACCAAACCATAGCTGAGTCAAACCACATCTTTGATCACTGAGACCACATCAACTGATGCTGAGATGGGTCCTTTGAGGCGCTATGCTCTCCTGAGGCAGGAGAATAGGACAGGCAGGAAGGACATCGTAATCATAACAGAAGCCAGATTACTGGACACTATTCTCCTGCAGTGAACCTAAAGGCTTACTGACTAAGAAACTGTATTTAACATTTTTAATTCTATTTCTGGTCTGCTGAAGACCACCAAACTGCTAGTAGTATGCTTGACAATGAGCCTGTTCACAGTGAAACCTAAAGGCTTACTGGCTACGAAACTGTATTTAAAATTTTTAAATGCAAAAGCAAAAACTGGTCGAGCTCTAGTTTCCGTTCACCTATTTTATGCGCTAAAATTATCTAACTTTGATATCCCTTTGTAGATAACCAAAGCATATTTATTTAAATAACGTACCTTTCAATCTTTTTTGTCCACCAACTAACAACAGTAAAATAGGGAAAAGATGATAAGACCTGGAAAAGGAACAAATGCAACTGGTACATACTCTATGACAACCCTCTCAGGTACTTTACATATACTATTTCCTACAAGCCCCACAACAACCTTTCAAGGGTGGAATTTTATTTTCAGTCCTGTGGATGAAGAGAACTGAGATGCATGAAGCTCAGGTGACTTGACCAAGGTCACAGCTGGTGAAAGAGCTAGGATCTGCAGCAAGAACTTAAGAGTTCCAAAACCTCAGTTCTAGCCCTAGACCATGGTACTCCCACAGGCAGTCCTGAGCTCTCCAAATGGAAACCAGGGACTCACCAAGGTAAGCTACTTTTCATCAGTGAAAAGCACACTAATAAGTAGTCATACAAGGGTATATGCTGAATGGCACAAATAAAAATATTAAAAATAACGGCAATAATGGAGAAGTAAGGATAAATTTGAAAACATCCAGAACAGTGGTCACATTTCTTTTCTGATGGGTGTGGTAGGTATCAGTATCTAGAACATTAGTTCTAGATTTTTGGATTATTTCTATATTTGAAATATTTTGTTAAGAGTGAAATTTATGCCAGGCAAAGTGGCTCAAGCTTGTAATCCAAGAACTTTGGAAGCCCAAGGCGGGAGGATTGCTTAAGCCCAAACTTTGAGGAGTTCGAAACCATTCTGAGCAACACAGTGAGAGCCCCAAAAGTTTTAATTAGCTGGGTATGATGGTGTGTGCCTATCTTCCCAGCTATTTGAAGGGCTGACACAGGAGGATCACTTGAGCCCAGGAGTTCAAGGTTGCAATGAGCCATGACTGCGCCACTGTACTACAGCCTGTGCCACTGCACTCCAGTTTTGTTTTTTTTTTTTAAACTGTCTCAAAAAAGAAAAAAAGACAGATAATTTACAGACATAGATACACGGATATCAATATAGATATAATAAATATACACATCTGGGGCTGGGCACGGTGGCTCATTCCTGTAATCCCAGCACTTTGGGAGACCACAGCAGGTGGACAGCTTGAACCCAGGAGTTTGAGACCAGCTTGGGCAAGATGGTGAAACCCTGTCTCTATAGAAAATACAAAAATGAGCCAGGCATGGTGGCACGCGCCTGTAGTCCCAGCTACTTGGGAGGCTGAGGTGGGAGGATCATCTGAGCCTGGATGCCACAGTGAAGTGAGATCATGCCACTGCACTCCAGCCTGGGCAACAGAGCAAGACCTTCCCTCAAAAAATAAAGTAAAATAAATACACATATTTGAAAAGTTATCCAGACTATTAACTGTTAACAATGAGTGGAAAGACAGAACAGAGGCATTTGTACTTAATACTTAAAATAATTCCGTATATTGAAGTAAGATAAAACCTAAGGAACACTCACTGCTAAGTTGTTGTTTTTTTTTTTTAGTTTTTGCTTTTATTATTGACCTAATATTGGATAACTCATAAGTTTTCAGTTATAATTACTACAGTTTAACAAGAGGTGCAATTTATTTTTACATCTGACCCAGCAGATCAGACCTCTCCCTTGAAATATACTGTCTTTGCTTGGCTTCTAAGATGTCACACTCCTGTCTCAGTGGCCACTGCTCCTCAAGCCCCCTTTGCCAACTCTTCCTCATCTGCCCAGCCCTAACCTGGCAGTGCTCTGAAAGTCTTCACCTCCTCTCTGAATGACTGTTACACTCCCAAACCTACAGCCGCCCTCCTCTCAGTCCCCTCCCCTAAGCTCCAAACTCATAGGTCCAACTGCCTGGCTCAAATCACCACTAGGATGCTGGTAAAACACCATGGTTGAAATCCCCACTGAAGCCTGCTCCATTACAACTTCATTCACAGCAGCCTCCTGCTTCCAGCTGCTCCAACTAAGATCCTCCAAATCATCCTTGACTCCTCTCTTTCTATCATACCCCACACTCAATCCATCAGCAAACCCTGCTGGCTCCACTTGGAACAAACATTCAGAATCCAGTCATTTCTTGCCACTTCCACTGCTCCTACGTGCATCCAGGTCTCCACCATTCTCCCAAACCAGATTACCAGAAGAACCTCACCACAGGTCTCCCTGTTTTGCCTCAGCACCCCTAAAGTCTGTTCTTACCACAGGACCAGAGGACCCTCACAAAATGTAAGTTACATTGTTACCCTCGCCTGGAACTTTCACATCTTCATTGGCATCAAAGTCAAGGCCCTTTCTGTGACCTAAACAGCCCTACAGGTGTTTTCTAGCTCTCACCCCTACCCTTTGATCCTTCTGACTCCTCTGCTCCTCCTCCCCTCACTGATCCCATTTCCACCCTGCTGACATCCTCCCCTCCTGGAATACCTCTTCCCCCAATATGCACAACCCAGGGATCCTCCCTCAACTCTTTCAAGTCCCCTCCCAAATTTAAAAATCACATCCCCTCCTCCTAGCCCGCCCCCTCATCACTCATCCCTCAGTCCAGTTCATTTTTCTTCACAGCACTTACACTTTGTAATGTCAATTACATACTGTGCTTAGTTACTGTCTGTACTCCTGACACTGGGTGCAAGTGCCACCAAAGTTCAGATTTTCATCTGTTGTGTCCACTACTAGATCCCTAGCACCTAGTGGGTACTCAATAAACACATGCTGGATGAATATATAGGTAACCTTTGCTCAGCCACTTATTATCACCAACATTTTAAACACATTTAATGCAAAACAATTCTATTATCACCATTTTGTTGTTTCTTTCTGGAGTTTTCCAGAATAATTTTTAATTAAGCATCTCCCCCAAAACCTCACTGCCCCATATCCAATGCTGGCCTCTGTCACTGAGAAAAGTCCCCCACTTTTTTTCTTTTCTGAAGTGGGGAGAGGCTTAGAAGGTTTGACCCCAAGTGTTAACAATTATCTCCAAATGTTGAAATTTCTAGTTTACTTTTTACTCTCTTTTTGCCTGAGTCTTGCCATCATAAGCACATTTTCTTTTCATGATCAAAGAAAACCACAATTGGAAATAACCCTCCTCTTCAAAAATAAAAATAAAACTAAGTGAGACCATGGCTGAAATCATGCATTTGCTATCATAGCTCTGAAATGTGTGGCCAAAGAAATCCCACACGCTCCCTTTCCCCCTCTGAACACAGGCCAAGTGAGGCGGCACCACCAGGGAGGGAGTGCTCCAGGGCTGGTTTTTAAAAAATTGTATTAGTTCAGAACATAGACTGATGTCACTGGGTAATCTGAAGACAATTAACAACAAACCAAAACTATCTTTAAATTGATCATTTAAGGATACAGGTGGTTCACCAGATTTAACAACAAAATCATGTTGGCTCAACATGCTGGTTTATTTTTTTTTATTTTGCCTAATCAGCAATCTGTACACAACTTTGTGCCAATGTCTGGCCTATATTAATACTGTTTTCTCCTGCTTGAATAATCTGCATGTTATTTTTTCACCTCTTAATATCAGTGTTCAAATGGTGAAAGTTGCTTTCAAGAGAGTACACGGGCTCAAGGCGGCAGCATTTATCCAAGCCCACAGGAATCACTGAACTCAACTAAGAACATTTGATGAGCCTTCTTAATGCTTATCTTCCAATAACAAATACAACAGTAGTAAAACTAATTAAAGCCAGTATTTTCTGAGCACTTACTTTGGCCAAGCACTGATCTAAGCACTCCAAGTTAATCTACTTATTTAATCTTCTCAAAGCCTATGATCCCCACTTAAAAGATGAAAATACAGAGGCACAGAGAGGTCGAGAAAGTGGCTCAAGGTCATACAGCAGTAAGTGGCAGGATTTCAAACCTGGCTCCAGAGTCTACACTCTTGCAGCACTGTGAGTAACTGCTGTTGTCTGCTGTATCTGCCCATGTCTTTAGAGATGCTTTCTCCTGCTTCCTTTAAGCTCTATTCCTCCTTTGCTGCCTGGAAACTCCTACTGGACCTTCAAAACTCATCGCAAAACAACTCTTCCTGACACTCCCAGGATAATTAATCACACTGTTCTTTCTACCCCCATATTCTTTGTTCACTAACACGTAGACGAATAAATCTCCCCCATTTGACTATGAGTTCTATGTGCATCTGATTTATGCATGAATTCTCCACACTTAATAAAATGCAAAAGAATGAATTTACAAATTCGAGGCCTTTCTGGTTTTATTTGATAATATAACAATATTGATTAAATGCTGACTATTCTAGGTACTTTAAGTATCTTAACTAATTTAATCCTTACAATAACCCTTCTGAGAAAGGTGCTATTATTGTCTCCATTTTGCAGATGTGGAGGTAGAGAAAAAATTCAAAAATTCCATCACTCCCCAAGGACAGAGCTGATAAGAACTAGAATTTGAACCCAAGCAGTCTGGCTCCGTATTCGCCACCTCCCTATTACACGTCTCTGAGGTCCACAGGAAGGGCTACACCCAGTTCTTGCCCATAATGCTGCCACATGGAACATGTCTTTCTTCATGCTAATGGAGGAATAAGCACCTGACGGATCTAGGAGAGCAGGGATCCTGTCTGCCTGGGCCAATCTGGACACTTATCGGCTAGCAAATGGCCTGTCCTTAAAGAGGAAGTTTTGGAGATATCTGTTGAATTATCAAATATCATTTCCATTTAGTTTTGAAATGATTGGTTTTTGAAATATAATAGCAGCAAGCAGTTTTCTTTTTTTTTTTTTTTTGAGATGGAGTCTCGTTCTGTCACCCAGGCTGGCGGGCAATGGCGCAATCTGGGCTGACTACAACCTCTGCCTCCCAGGTTCAAGCGATTCTCCTGCCTCAGCCCCCAAGTAGCTGGGAATACAGGCACATGCCACCACGCCCGGCTCATTTTTTTTTTCTTTTTGTATTTTCAGTAGAGATGGAGTTTCACCAGGCTGGTCTCAAACTCCTGAGCTTGTGATCTGCCCATCTCGGCCTCCCAAAGTGCTGGCATTACAGGTATAAGCCACTGAGCCTGGCTGCAGCAAGCACTTTCAAAGTGCTATACATATATTATTTTAACCTTAAAACAACTATAGGAAGAAGGTATTCTTTTTAGTCCTGTTTTACAGATGAGTCAACTGCAGCACCATGAGGTTCAATAACTTGCCCAAGATCACAGCATTAAAAAGGTTAAGCCAGGATTCAAACACAGGCTGTCTGACTCCAAAGGCTTGTGGATTAAGTGTCCTGTGGCTGCGGTAGCAAACTACTATAAATTGGGTGTCTTAAAACAACTGAAATGTATTCTCTCTCTGTTCCAGAAGCTAGAAGTCTGAAATCAAGGTGTTGGTAGAGCCACGATCCCTTGAAAGCCTTCACGAGAGGACCCTTCCTTGATTCTTCAAGCCTCTGGTAGCCCCAAGCATCCCCTGGTCGTGGCAGCACAAGCGCAGTCTCTGCCTCCATCTTCACATGGCCATCTTCCTTCTCTGTGTCTGTGTGTCTGTCTTTATATGACATTCTTCCTGTGTGTCTGTGTCCAAATTTCCTTCTTCTTCTAAAACTCAGAGAAAGCCAGGGTAACCAAAACAAAACAGAAACAAATTTCCTTCTTCTTATAAGGAAACCAGTCATAATGGATTAAGTACCCATCCTACTCCATCCAGTATGACCTCACCTTAACATCTGCAAAAACCCTTTCCAAAATAAGGCTACATTTACAGGTATGAAGTATTAGGACTTCAAGGTATATATTTTGGGGGGACATAATTTAACCCATAACAGGTGCCCTCTATAGAACTGACTCCAGAGATGCACAGAGATAACATGAGTCTCTTTAACCAGTTATGTTATAAATGCAAGATTTGCCAGTTGTCAAACTACTCTTCAGAGAAAAGAAATGGTTGATGGTTTGAGATTCCAGGTTTCTCTTTATACAGGTAAATGGAACCCATCCAAAACATACACATACTTTAAGTAAATGAGAAACTTTATCATAAAAAAGCAAGTATTTCTTTAGAATAGAAGCCAGTTAATATACCCAAAAAAATCCAAAACTTACAATCTGCTTACCTGCCCACACTGCTAATTTATCATGCACCTCATTTTCTTGCACTAAAGCAACACCTTTCAATTTTTTTTCTTTTTTCTTTTTTAATTATACTTTAAGTTCTGGGGTACATGTGCAAAACATGCAGGTTTTTTACATAGGTATACATGTGCCACAGTGGTTTGCTGCATCTATCACCCGTCATCTACATTGGGTATTCCTCCTAATGCTGTCCCTCCCCAATTCCCCTCACCCCCCAAACAGGCCCCAATGTGTGATGTTCCCCTCCCTGTGTCATGTGTTCTCATTGTTCAACACCCACTTATGAGTGAGAACATGCAAATACCTTTGAATTTTGACCAATGAACAATAATTAAATAATATTTGATAACAGCAACCTATAATCATTGATATTTCATTTGTTAAACTCTTAATAGCGGTGCCTACTTATTTTAAAAGCTCATGGTTCTTTGGGATCCACAGCTAACAGTTTAAGATTACATGCAACTTTCAAATTTCCATTAACCTGACAATAACTAGCCTTCAAGGAAAAACATAAACGAGGTACACAATTATTCAAGTAAAAGGGTATGTTTCGAATTTCTCTTATTAATAGCTTCACTGTTCTTCCAGAGTCTAGCGGCAAACTTGTACATTTGCTGTCTATCAACTGTACTTTGTTCACTTCTAAATCATGAGAAATACAATCACCATGCACTGGCACCCTGATTTTCTCTGTATGCTAGAAAACAAAGAAATTTCCACAATAGGCTAATTCAAAATTTGGCCCTTTAGACAGATTTGGGGAAATTCTCTGGTATGAGTAATTGTTGACCAAACACTTCAAGAATTACTCTTTGAAATGATTGTTAACCAACTCATTTCAAGAATTACTATTTGAATGACATCAGATATAACTAAATGAATATATTACACTAGTATCACCTACATGGTGAAAAGCACCACATAAGTTCCTTAACTCACTTTAAATACCAAAATATAGCATTCAAGTCACAGTGCACGGTAGAGCTGGTCAAGGCAAACATTGTGGAGAAAATGACATTTCTGAAAATAAAATTCTTAACATAAAATTCAATCTGCTTTCTTGTATTCTATTACCCTGACTGAAATAGAAGCGGAAGAACTAACAGGTTATTCCAAAGGATAATTCAATTATTTTGGAAGAAATGAATGACCTATTTTTTTAAATAATATTAGCCTTTCTCTAGAAAAAAATATACCATTATTAACATGGAATAATTTAGCAAGTAAAATTCTATTTTACTAGTACACCACATTAAAATGCAATTTTCAGACTAATATATTTGCAAAAAATATTTTGAGACCACCATTTGCTCTCCCCTGGTGGCTGGAACTTATCCTCCCTAATTATCCTAAGCACATTCTCAGGACAGAATGCTCAATGATTTGAGAAATAACTGATTTTTTTCCTAAGAAAACATCAGAATACCAGTTACATCCTTTAAAAGTATGTATCACTCTATAGAGTATGCAGAAATTTTCTGTTTAAAAAATGCAAAGTAGCTACAATTAGAACCAAATACAGGTAGCACTTCTGACATCTTTCTCATACTGACATCTTTCTCACACTTTCTCATACTGCTCATGCTCTACCCTCCTGGGGAATTCCCAATCTAGCAGCTCCTGTGTTTTAAGAAAATATTCAGGGTGTGTGTGTATGTGTGTGTGAGTGTGTGTGTGTGTTTGTGCATGTGTTTTCACATATACTGAGTGCCAAATTCTGGTCCCATGATCTTCATCTAGTGCAACTCTAGCTACATGCCCTCAAACAGCCTCCGTGTGCCTCACCTTCCCCATCTGTATTAGGAGATTACAACAGTATCTACCTCTTAGAAGTACGGCATCAAATGAGATAATCCATGCAGTATATTCATCACAGTGACAGTTGCCTTACAGGCAGGGCTCATTAAACATTGACAATTATAATTCCTATAGGATCCCATAGGATTCCTACAGGGAAAGGAGGTAACTTGTTTTAGGGTTATCACACTGACCAAATTAAACCCCCAATCAAATCCCAACTGATACTTTTCCCAAGCCTATCAAACTGCAATATGAATTATCAAACACAGAGGAACATCTATATTTTCTGAAGATAATAAAAGAGAGGGGAGACAGATACAAATAAAAACCAAAACCATGTAGTTGAATAAAAAGTATTTTAAACCTACAGAAGGTTAAGCATCACTAACCCAAATATCTGAAATCTGAAATGCTCCAAAATATGAAACAAAATATAAAAAGTGGCCAAATATCTTGATCACTTGCTCTAGAGAAAGCACTTTCACATGTTAGCACAGTAAACCCTTCCCACAGCACCGGCCAGGTAAGTATTGCTAAAGATATTTAACAGATGGAGAAAGTACATGCGGCTCAGGGAGAAAAAGTTGTTCACCTCAGGGCACCCACTTTTCTCCATCTATCCCAGACTAAGGCCTGAATTTAAACCCAGATCTATATGGATAAATCCTCTATCTTCTTTAGAACAACATGGGCAAGGAAAAAGGCTAGGCCAGCTAGTCACTTGGCTTTGAGAATACACTCAGCAGGGTAAATGGGAAAGGTACCCATACAGTTTTGAGAACATCCAAATGAAGGTTCATTTTAACCAAATTAATTATCTCCAAAGTGCAAGTCAATAATATACATGGCCAAAAATATACCCCACATAGATCATAACCCAATTCACAATTTGAAACTTGTCTGGAAAAGTAGCCTGGTGTCGGGGTCTGTGCCTTCCCTACCCCTGGGAGCTTCAGATCCAGCAGCAGATTGCACTGAGGTTAGAACATGCCCCCAGGAGCTTCAGTCTAGTGCGAATTAATTTCTCCTTGGAATTTCAACTATTTTTAACTGTATAATTCTGCAGCATTAAGCACATTCACACTGTTGTACAATGATCGCCACCATTCATCTTCAAAACTTTTCCTCTTACTCAACTGAAACTCTGTATCCATTAAACAGTAACTCTCCATTCCTCCCTCACCACAACCTCTGGCAACTGCCATTCTACTGTCTGTCTCTAAATTTACTGCAGGCAATGCATACAAGTAGAATCATATAATAGTTTTCCTTTTGTAACTGGCTTATTTCACTTAGCATATGCCGGTTCTCTTTTGTTCCCAGTCTCCTTAAAGAAACACCCTGAAATGCACATCCTTTAGAGGAAACAAAAATGAACACACAAGAATTTTTTTTCTCTTTAACTTATTGCTAACAGGATATAGAAACACTAAGGACGCTTGGGAAGGAAGAAGAAAGATAACGCCAACAAAATTATCCACAATTCCACCGAGAAGCCATACGATTTTTGTTTCTATTCATTCTCTTATAATATTTGGCTTTATGCAAACAAATTTTTTACAACTGCATCACACAGAAACATTCACACTGCATTCTTTAACTTAACCATTTATCAAAATGATGTATCTCTGAGCATTTCAAAAATTAGCTTTCAAGGTCAATACTAAGGTAAAAATAAATGTACTTTAATGAAAATCTGTACTCATCAAGCTCTCCTGCTATAGAAAAAAAGTTTAAACTACCTG
Source organism: Sapajus apella (assembly GCF_009761245.1). Lineage (NCBI taxonomy): Eukaryota > Metazoa > Chordata > Mammalia > Primates > Cebidae > Sapajus > Sapajus apella. Next base: position 30,457,582 of record NW_022436945.1, read on the forward strand.
AAGTTTTGTTGATATAAAGAAATTGTTCTCGACAAGATGGCACTGCATTGTTAATAACTGGTGCTGCAGAAAGTAGCCAAATGTTCAAACCTTCACAAATGTTCCTATAAAAATCACTTAAATATTAAGCAAAATTATATATATACTCCAAATGTGGCCCCCTTATCTCATCATTATTTCTCTCAATGGAAAAACAGCACAACAGGATCTAATGAAAATCCTGTTTTCTTTACAGGAAATAAAGATAATCATACCACAAATCAACATTCTCCTCAGTTTTTTAAAACTAGTTTTTCTTGCAATCCACATTTTCAGAACTAAGAGGAAGAAAAAATAAAAATTCAATAAAACACCTCATCTTATTTTTGTTTATTTCTACTTGCAGCTTGTAAATACACACACACACACACACAAACACACACACACACACACACAAGGAGGATCTAGTACTAGTAAAGGAAAATGATTTAAACTGAAATAAAATTCAAGTCAGCAGGAGATGATTTTGATCATGAGACAATGATACATAAACTGATGGAATGCAGAACTTCCTTTATTTACCTTAGTAGAAATAATCTCAAATCTTGGGAAAAGGGGCATTTTGAGAAAATGACACTGATCCAACTGCTAAGTCTCATGAATAAGAACAGTGAGTGTTAATTTTGTTTCACCCCTGTTGACATATTTTCTGCTCAAATCATTGGAATATATTTTATTTGAATGCCAGAGTTTTCCCCTTCTGAATGTTGGGACACAGAGACCCGGTCCACAGTAATAGTATCCAACATATTGAGTGTTCATGCTTCCTGTCTCATTTTAGGGAGAGCACAAATGCCATAAACACAGAGTACATTAACAAGGGCCCCAAGTCTAAGCTCCCAGAACCAGAAGGAACCTCCAGGAGCAGTAAGCCCTAATTCTCCCCAGTACTCCAGGCCTGATTCCCTGCCTGTGTGGGCTGTTTCCTGGGGCATCTCCCTCTGTATCTCCAGCTCCATCAATCCTCTCCTCAGCCAAACTGTACTGCACCTTTCTGGAAAGTGCTCCAAGCATAAGAAATCAGCAGCCCAGGATGGATGTCTCCTCACATCCCTGACAACTGAGCCAAACACTCTTTTACTCTATATTGTTTTATCTTTAAAAATATGCTTTTCAAAAAGACCCATCCTGGACTTTCTCAAATGAAAATTTTCAGTGAGCCTGCCTCACCTTGTCCACTTCCCACTTGCTGTGCAAAGCAAGAACCATAAAGATATCAGAGAATGATGTTTAAGCTACTTCCTGAAGGAGTACTGAAAGGCAAGTAAAGAACAGACAGGGGGGATGGTTGCAGGCAATGGGAACAGGGGATAAAAGCCGAAAGGCCAGAGGAAGCCTGGCATGTTGTTAGAACAAGATGGAGAGCAAATCAGGAAATACGTTCAGTGCCTCATCAGAAAGCTGAGACTTCATCCTGAGGGAGCCCCTGAAGGGTTGGAAGGACATGCCCAGACCTGCAGAAGATTTCAGATCACCTTGGAGGCAGTGTCCAGTAGCAGAGACCAGGGAAAAGGCAAGTGCAACCTCCAAGGTGAGAAGCAACTGAGATGGGAGGGAAGGTGGAGGCACACTTTCAGAAACCGCAGGCTCCGCGCAGGAGCTAGAGTCAGGGTGCCTTAAGGAATGGTAAGATGGAGGTCCCAGGTGTACTGTGGAATAGACTGAGCATCCCTTCTACTGGAAACTTTGCCCCACACACTCCCCACACCCAACCAGGATAAGTGCTGGTCTGGGAAGCACTGAGTTTTTCTCCCAGTAATACATATCACATTGTACCATCATTCATTCTCAGCCTTTGTCTATAGACCCAGAGCTCTCAGCATCAGCCTTTGTCTATAGACCCAGAGCTCTCAGCAGGCAGAGGCAGTGGCCATCCTGGTCAGTTTCCACGTGTGGCATCTGCAACAGTGCCCAGTACTTGGGAAGGCCAACTGAGTGAACAGAGCTGGATAAGCCAAGAGTCCCCTGCTCTCACTCAGGGGAGAGATGACAGTGTCGTGGGGAAGGAATTAGAAAGATACAACTGAGCTTCTTAATTTTTCTGTAGTCTGTTGATACATTCAAAACACTGAATGAACTCTTTCCAAGTCAATTATGTTATGAACATTCAACAGCAAAGTCCACAAAAGCTCATCTCTCTGTGGAAAGTCAGAAAGGATTATGGTTTGAGCACTTTTACAAGGAAAAATGAGGCATAATTCTAGGCCACAGAGAAACTGCCATCTCATTGAGATAACAAGTTTGCCTTCCTTTGTTTTCAGAATAATTCTGCAAAGCCTCAAAGCAGAGGAGGGAAACATTTCAAAGCCTGCTGACATACTCTGCATCTTTGCTTTGATTTTTAGATACGATTCCAAGCAGCCAGATAATGTTGTGACCCAATTATGAGGTATTTTGGAAGTAGTAGGGACCTAACTTGGGAGTGGAGCTGGTGGGTGTAGAGGGAGAGTTACTAAGCAAGCACTACCACCTGCCTCTCAATCCTTCACGGGATTTTACAGAGAAGGGAGCTATGACAATCAGGAAGCAATGCAACAACTCCCCTGACCGGCTTCCTATTTTCTCACCATTCCCAAAATAGACAGAGCTAAAAAAAAAAAAAAAAAAAAAAAAACAAATATATTTCTCAGCCCTCTAGAGGAAAGCTCATTAAGGGCATAAATTTGGGTCCCTGGGAAAAAAAAGGATGAAAGGCAAAGCTACTGAAAACCTTAGAATCGAGAGTTGGAAACAATGGGAAATGAAGCCAAGGGACGAAAAGGAACTAGAAAAACATAAAAATAAGGGCCATTTCTTACACCAAAGCATACTTAGAGGTAGTGCTACCTCTAAGTTCGACTGCCCTGGATTCTGCCAACTTAAGCTCTTTAGAGTCAAAAGGTAAGGTTTTTGTTTAAAACTAAAAATAATAATAGTGGTTCGATTTCACATTAGTTCTTATTTCACATCAAGTATTGTTCTATGTCTTTATTGTACATTCACTCATAAAATCTTCATAATCTTCAAATTATATAAGCACAATTGAAATTCCTATTTGCAGATGAGCAAACTGAGCACTGTGTAATTCTGTTGTCTTTTGTCATATGACTATTAAATTGTAGACCTGGAACTTGACCACTAAACCCCTACTGCCTCCTTATAGGGCTATCCTGTGCACACGTTGTGGGATGCTACTAGAATTAGTATTCTTAGCCTCTTCCTACTAGATGCCAGTAGTTCTTCCTCCACAGTCACAATGATCAAAATGTCACTGCCAAATGTTCCCCGGTGAGCAAAACTGTCCTGTTTAAGAACTACTGCCATAGAGATTTGAAAGGCCAAATCCCAAGTTCCCTTACAAAAGGAGTAGCAAATCCTGGGTGGTGGGTAGTAAAAAACAGAGTACAAGAGTTCCATTGATTTAAGGAAAGATGAGAAAGGAAACAGCTGAAGGGTTTGCCATAGTGGGAATTTTACATGAGGAGTCACTGGCCACAGCTCTTGCCACTCTTACAGGGTTAGGACAGCCTTCCTTCCCCTCCACTCCCAACACACACATGCCTCTACTGCAGCACCCTATATCCAACGTTCTGATTCCTGAACTTAGTGCAGTGCCTGACACAAAGTATGTACTCAATAAGCATTTGCTGAACAAAGTAATGAACAAATGAAGCTAAGGTTTCTGGGTGTCACCAAATGAATGTCTCTCTTCACTAGTGTCCTGAAAAAGGTATAAACAGTCCTTGGTTCTTGGAGAGGACAAGAGGTTCTGATCAGATAATCTGAAGAATCTGAGTCTGAATCATCAATGCTTCCCAAGGTGTCTCTACATCCAAATCATGCCTCAGCTGTGTTTGCAATGTGGTGTAAGATCATTTTGTTGAAATGTCCAGAAATTTTAACTGTATTAGTTCCCCCAGGAATGAACCAGCTCAAGAAACCTAACTCATGTTAAGAAAATTCTGAGTTATTTATAGCAAATTGGGATATTCAATGTGGCAGGTCAACTGACTCTCTTGCCCAGGACAAAAGTCTACCTGAGAAACTGAATGAAGATCAGAAGGGAAGAACAGAGCCAGCACCAAAGGGCAAGCAGGATGCTGCCAGGGAGAGGCACCATGCCCATAATCTCAGCACTTTGGGAGGCTGAGGTGGGTGGATCACTTGAGGTCAGAAGTTCAAGATCTTCCTGGCCAACATGGTGAAACCCTAAGTCTACTAAAAATACAAAAATTAGCTGGGGGTGGTGGCGGGTGCCTGTAGTTCCAGCTACTCAGGAAGCTGAGGCAGGAAAACTGCTTGAACCTGGGAGGCGGAGGTTGCAGCGACCCAAGATTATACCACTGCACTCCAGCCTGGGTGACCAAATGAGGCTCTAGTTCAAAAAAAAAAAAAAAAAAAAAAGGAAGAATTTGTTGTTGTTGTTTTGACACTCCTTCTTCACCCCACAATAGCAACCAAAACTAAAGGTGAATAACAGTAATTCCATGAGCAAATCACTCTGAAGCTTCCTCTAGCAATTCAAGGCTCACCCTGGATGGCATGATACTGCAGGAGTCCAGGCCAAGCTGGCTATTACACAATTCTAGCTTCTATTGACCTATCACCACTTCCTAGAATCACTAAGAATTGCTAAAGTGCGTTGTTTTGCCAGAAAGAGGCCTGCATGCAAAGAATCAAATGTCAAGATACATCTCCAGGTTTATCTGCTGAAATTCACATTTCAATCACATGCCCGTTCTGCTCCCTTAGGCCCTCATCTTTCATCCTGGCGCTTTCCTTGTCATTCTCGAGCTATAATTCAAAAGTACTCACTGACTCCCAGGGAACTTTCAAAATTAGCTGGTTCATAGTTCCTAGACTATATTCCTGGAAAGCCCAGAGGACCCATCAGTCGACCCACAAACTCCACGTGTTGGCCTGGCCTCCATGACTCAACTCAATCCCAAGAGCAGGCTTCTTTGCATCTCAGGCCCAGATTCCCAGACTTACCAATTTCTTGGACCATTAAGCTACCAGATAAAAATATTCCCATCAAATCATAAAAGAATCTTACCCAAAAATGAGAAGGGCATAATATCAGAGAAAATGATACATCTTCTCATTTGAACAATTGTGACATATTCACTACATCATTATCATTGTTGTGATAGGAACAGCAAAAACTACTAACCAACAGTAAATGGCCTGGGGGTCTATTATGCTCTGCATATAGGAGATACTCAGTTACTCCTAAATTGTATGGAAACTGAGCTCTGATTTACAAGACAGGGACACATCCCATACCATCAGCAATGCCAAGCCTTCCTTCTTCAACAACGACACTTCCCTTTACCCTCCGGAATTCTGCAAATTCTCTCCAATCTATCTCACCCTCCTAAACACAGGCTTTTCCTTCTAGTTTGATTCCAATATTCTGCATTCTTTTTTTTTTTTTTTTTTTTCTCTGAGACACAGTCTCGCCCTGTCACCCAGGCTGGAGTGCAGTGGCGTGATCTCAGCTCACTGCAACCTCCACCTCCTGGGTTCAAGCGATTCTCCTGCCTCAGCCTCCAGAGTAGCTGAAATTACAGATGCACACCACCATGCCTGGCTAATTTTTGTATTTTTAGTAGACTTAGGGTTTCACCATGTTGGCTCGGCTGCTCTCAAACTCCTGACCTCAAGTAAGCCAACTGCCTCGGCCTCCCAAAGATCCAGGATTACAGGTGTGAGCCACCGCACCAGCCTCTGCATTCTTTTTCATCAACTTAAAAAAAACAACACTCTTCCTCCCACTCCAAGCATTCCTGAAGCATACTTGCCAATAAGTTACACTTCAGGAACTTGGGTTATTACTTAGCAAACAAAGTTTGCAAGATATCCACAAGAGGCAAAGAGAGGATAAAACTGGTAAACTTTGTTTATAGCCACTGTCAAGTCATTAACCAACAACAAAAAAAAGCTTTAATCCACCCTTCCCGCCATTCATTTCTTTCCATGTTCTCTTCCAATATTTGTCCATATGAATCTGTACATTTTATATACCAATAAATTATACATTGGGATTTTTCTGTCATTATAAAAGAAATGTATGTCCATTACTGAAAACAAGATAAGATTCAAACAGTATGGAAATAGAATATATAGAAAGGCAATGTCTCTTGTAACTCTACACACAAAGAGATCTGATCCCTTTAAACTCATCAAGCTTCTTGCTTCTTGCCCAGTTGTGTTACTTGACCTTTCACCCTCTCTGCCCTTCCTCTCACCCAGCTCTCATCTAATATCTGGAATTAATGCCCCATTCCAAACAGGGGTCCAGGAACCCTGGAGCCTGGTTATGATTAGAGGAACTAGAGTCACTGTCCCTTTATTATCAATTATTTAAATGGGATAACAACTCCTCACTGCCTCACTTAAAGGTTAATAAGGCTGAGTTTTGTGAGCCTCTTGAAAGCAAAGTGCACTAAAAACACCAAATGGGATTGGTTTCCTTTGCTCTCTGCCCCATCACAGCTTGCCACGAGGAGAAAAAAAAAAGCTCATGATCCTGCTAATGACACTGAGTAGATACATTTCACCAGCCACCACTCCTGCTTACTGCCACAGCAAACCACAGGCATCTGTCCAACATAAGGAGAGGGCTAACATTAAATGAGAATGAAAATCCTATTCAAGAGACCAAGGGCTGCATTTCTCATCAAGGGTAGAAGGCAGAGGGCGGGAGGTAGGAAAAGCTTGCTAAAATTTCACAAGGGTGGGCCTGGGAAGCAAAGCACAGGACGCCCTCCCCTGCAGCCTAGGCAGAGGCTTCTTTCTCAGACTATCTGTGTGCCCAAGAGCAGAAAATCTCCCCTCAAAAAATGCTATGTAGTTTCAAATGTCAAATACACTTTGCCCAAATCTAATCATTTCCTTCTCTCCTTCCTAGACTGGCAGGGCCACAAAGAGTTAATTTTATGACAACCATTTTATAATAAATGATAACTAAAAGGGAAGTAGGAATTGGGCAAAAAAAGAAGGGCGTTCGACAAAGCAGTAACAAACCAGACTCGGGGAAACCCAAAATCAGCTCCAACTGATGCTTTAAACCAGCGGTCCCAGACAGGATTCATGGAAGACAATTTTTTCAAGGACAAGGTGGTGGACTGGGATGAAACTGTTCCACCTCAGATCATCGAGCAGCAGATTCTCATAAGGAGGGCACAACCTAGATCCCACACACGTGCAGTTCACAAAGGGTTCACAGTCCTATGAGAATCTAATGCCGCCACTGATCTGACAGGAGGTGGCGCTCCGGCAATAAAGCTCACTCGCCCACCGCTCATCTCCTGCTCTATGGCCCAGTTCCTAACAGGCTATAGACCTGTTTGGGTCCAAAGCAGTGGGGACCCCTGCTGTGAATGAAGACCTCCCTCCTCTAATGGCTGCATCACAGATCTCTAGACTGGGAAAAGAAGAGCCCAACAGACAACCAGAGAGTGACTGCAGCGCTCTCATTTTACAGATGGGAAAACAGAGACCCAGAGACGTGAACTGACTTACCCAGGTAACACAGTGAATTAAAGTAAGGGACGAGCCAGCCCCAAAGGCAAGTCTTTGGGGTCCCTGGTTAGTGGTCTTTCCTCCAAATCCCCCCACACCCTTTATTATGGAAAGTCTGTCACTCTGCCTCTGACAAACCATTTCAGCTGAGAGAAATGTCATCAACACAAACACATATCAGCATGCAGAATGCACACTAATAACACATTAACATCAAAACGGCTAATCTGGGTTTATCTTCCTGACATCTAATTTTATTTGTTGGTAGTGCAACATTGTTGAATATAAATGAACACAAAACAGTTTTAAAATCTGGATAGAAGCTTCTTGAAAACACTCAAACTATTCTGAAGATACGCTGTTCCAATCAAACTTAATTATAAATAACAAATCAAAGATGCTTTCAAAGAGAATGCTTATTGAATAATAATGGAACCAATTAAAGATATTCTCATATAAGATAAAAGCTTAAAGCTCTATTGCTGTGCAATCAAGGGTGCCCAACTTTTCAGAGGGGTTTTCTTAGACAGCTGACATTAATGCATAGATGCTTACAGCATAAGATGATATATACGAAAGCTTAATAGGATAATAGGACACATGATAAGCACTGAACTAGCCTGGCACGGTGGCTCACACCTGTGATCCCAGCATTTTGGGAGGCCAAGGCAGGTGGATCTCCTGAGGTCAGGAGTTTGAGACCAGCCTGCCCAACATAGTGAAAACCCATCTCTGCTAAAAATACAAAAATTAGCCAGGCGTGGTGGTGGGCGCCTGTAATCCCAGCTACTCGGGAGGCTGAAGCAGAAGAATTACTTGAACTTGGGAAGCGGAGGTTGCAGTGAGCCAAGATCGTGCCACTGCACTCCACCCTGGGTGACACACTGAAACTCCATCTCAAAAAATAATAATAATAATAAGCATTGAACAAATGCTGGTTTCCTTAACCCCATGTAGGAAAATAAGTATTCCCCACATAACCAGTAATAACTTATTACAATACTTTCCTAGAAGTCTGTCCCACCCTGCCATCCCCCCGCCCCGGGAAAACTTAAGGTGCTATATCACAAGGGTATTGTCTTTTTTAATTTTATTTATTTATTCTGAGATGGAGTCTCGCCCTGTTGCCCAGGCTGGAGTGCAGTGGAGCAATCTCGGCTCACTGCAACCTCTACCTCCCAGGTTCAAGGAATTCTCTTGCCTCAGCTTCTTGAGTAGCTGGGATTATAGGCAAGAGCCACCAAACCCAGCTAATTTTTGTATTTTTTGTGAAGACAGGAGTTTTACCTCTTGGCCACGCTGGTCTCAAAGTCCTGACCTCGAGTGATCTGCCCAGTGTGGCCTCCCCAAGTGCTGGGATTATAGGCATTAGCCACCACACCCTGCCAGGTATTTTTAAAGTGAAATTGAAAAAGGTACAGAGATATAACATTCTATTTTTCTTTCTTTTTTTTTTTTTTTCTTCAACTTTTATTTTAAGTTCCAGGTATGTGTGCAGGATGTGCAGACTTGTTACACAGGTAAACACGTGCTCTGGTGGTTTGTTGCACAGATCAACTCATCACCTAGGTATTAAGCCCAGCATCTATTAGCTATTCTAGCTATTCTTCCTGATGCTCTCCCTTCCATTTTTCTTAAAAGATAAATTCAGATACCCAGTAATCAGGATAGTCCACACATAACTATTCTAATATGCTGGCAAGGCTCTCAGTATTCATTCCTGTGGTAATAGAAAAATAAAAGCATTCAATATTCATATGCTGTTGCTTCTCTGGCGGCAGGAAAAGAAAATAATCATCAAACGGTTGAAATGTGACAAAAAGTAGCAATTCAAAAATATTTGATATTTGTACATGTGGATTCTTACAATATACAATAGTCTTTTCCCAAATAATTTTGGAATCAGTATTCATATTATTGCAGTTAAGTGTAAATGCCAGTATTTTACACTTTAGCTCATCAAGGTTTCTCTTTTTTCGAGACAGGGTCTTGCTTTGTTGCCCAGGCTGGAGTGCAGGTGCGTGATCATAGCTCACTATAGCCTCAAACTCCTAGGCTCAAGCAATCCTCCCACCTCACCACCAAGCTTTTCAATTACCACTTTATAAAAATGTCAGAAAGCCGGTTCACATTGGGCTCCTTGAAGGTGAATTTATTCAGTTAAAAGCATGCATTTGAAGAGAGAATAAAAGTATAGGACCTAAAAACCTTCCGTGGAAAGGATCTCAACTTTAGAGTCCTTTCTCAAAGGGTCTGAGTAAATATCTAGAGACATGGTTACATCCAGTTTATGAAGACCATGGATGACTTTGGGGTCATCCAGTACATGGACAACGAAAGAACAGCAATTGAAATCTTGCATCTGTACCCCGCCTCCTTCGGCCCCAGGATCAGCCCACTGTACTCTACTGCCACCTGTGTTCTCTCAGCATTTCCCCAGCCTGGAGGTTTCCCCATCCCCGCCACAAATATCATCCTTTATGAACGATGCCATTTCTAGGATGCTGCAAGTTATTATAAACAACTGTTGAACAAATATTGCTTACAAACTACAAGTTGAAAACGAGAAGGTTGCTACCTAAGTTCATGAAGAAATCCCCTTTCAAGGATTCCATCTGTTCCTAAAAGGCCAGTCACAAAAATTCTAATACTCTGCATTATTATGGCCATTTGAGGACAAGATCTGAAATCTCAATCCATGACAAGATTTAAAAAAAAAAAAAAAAAAAAAAAGGCAAGATTTAAGAAAGCAAAATCCAGAAACAACAGATCAGGCTGCCACTGTGTGTTTGTTTTTTAAATCAGTGAAATATTAAAACAAATGACAAACCCATGCCAACCTCACAAAGTTTCCTCATTCCTTGGAATTGAAACACCACTGCTGGCAACATTTTATGATAATCCTTTAGGTATTTCACGTAAGTAATTGGGCACAATGTAAAGCAAGTGACTGAGGGACTTAAACAAACTGTCCCCTCCGAGAGCCCAGTTGGAGCTTCCGAGGCTGACCTTATTCTCCTCTCAATTTCGACCGTCCTCAACCACTAATTCCATCCAAAAACGTCTGACAGTCGTGGCTCTAAAACCGCGCAGAACTTGACTACAGAGCGATCAGTCGCAACTCCAAATACGATTTACCCAGATTATTTTTTTTAATTCCTGTCCAGCTTTCCCTCGGCTGTTTGCCCCGAAGCCGTGATCTAGACTTCTTCACCGACGTGGAGACTACCTTTCATTGTTTCTGTGGGTCTCGGCATCCCTCCCTCCGTCCAGCTCTGTTCTCACCGCACAAATGTCATTTCTAGCGTTCCACCCTCCATTCTGCCCGGCGGGCAGCGCAGGGCTTTCAAAACCCAGGGGCCAGTTTCCCCGAATCGGTCCCCTCTGCACAGCCATTTTCTAGTTAAATGCTCTCTCTGCCACGGAGGGAAAAAAGGAACTTTTCCCCCTTATGTGTCTCAGCGGCTGGCCTCTGAACCCCTCGTGGAAAGCCAACCCTGGCTCCAACTCCCCGGCAGGAGTGCGCTGCCGCCCGGGAGGGACAGCCCAGCCGCACAGCAGAGGCTGGTGCCAGGACTAGGGGGTGTGCGCTCTTCCCGCCGGCGCCCACCCTCACTTTTCCCCTCCGCAGTCCCCACCCGGGCGCACCGCCTCCAACCCGGTCTCCCCCGCCCCAGGCCCTGCCAAGCCGGTGCTGCTGAGGGAAAGAGGGCGCCGGGAAGCGGGAGGGATGTAAGTCAAGGAGAGTGAGCCCGCAGTCGCCGTGCCACTGGCCTGCGGCGCGGGCGCAGAGCGCACGGGACTCCGCAGCGGGAGACCCGCTGCAGATGCCACGGCAGCTGCTGCAGCTGTGGCTGCGGCTGAGCTGGCGGCAGTGGCCGCGCAGCCCCGGGGCCGGGAGCAGAGGAGCAGCAGCCGGGGGAACCCGCAGCCGCTCGCCGCACGCTGCTGCCGCTGCCCGGGTGTCTCCCCAGCACTCTCGGGCTGCCCCGTAATGCGGGGCAAAGGCAAGGAAGAAAGCAGGGCTCACCAGCGGTGCGCGCAGCGTTCGCCTCGGCTCCGGCGCCCGGCGGCTCTGCTTCAGTCTCGCCCTCCTCGGAGCGCCCAGATCAGCTGCGGTTGCAGCGCACAAGCTTCCTACTTGAGATCAGAACGGGCTCCAGCGACTGAGCATGCTCAGTGCCGCTCCGCCAGTCCCGCGCAGGGAGCGGCGCCGACGAGATTCCACTTCTCCAGGCTTTGGCGGCGGCTGCGCGAGGGGAGGCTGGAGGAACCCGGAGGGGCCGGGGCCGAACGGGAGAAAGGCGGGGCCGGGGGGCGGGGGCCCGGCGGAAGGGGGCGGGCCGCGCTCCCAGGGCGACCCCTGCAGGTGGAGGTGGCGGGGCCTTCCGGAGGCGAGCTCTCCAATCGCCTGGGAACAAGCAGGAAGGCAATAGGTGCCCCAGTGAGACCTAAAGGCAGGATGTGCGGTGCAGCCCGGGTATCCCCTCCATGTGGATGGTGTCTGTCTGCACCAAAAGGCAGTTGGGTTACCTTAGCCCTGGCTTTTCTCCCACGTGCAAGCATTCCCTTGCAATAGGAAAATGTCCCCACAGGAGAGCTGCCCACACCCACACAGGCTAACTGTAAGTTGTAGGCGAGACCTTCTCCTTCCTTCTGCCTCCTATCCCACCCCCAGGCATATGCCACACACACACTTTTCTTTGATCCGGAAATCACAACAAGATGACACCAGGGGAGAAATACAACTGCAGGGGAGGAAAAGCAGATTTTCCTTTCCACCGCCAATAATATTATCTGTAACTAATTCCAACTGTGCAAGAAGGCCCTGATGAGAGTCGAGTCTCAGTAAGTGGTAAACCGTGTTCTGCCCCAGACACTGTGAATGACATACCCAAAGTACTCTTAAGATTGCTATTCACCAGGGCAGCGGTTGTCAAACTGGAGCCTGGATCAGAATCGCGGGGAGGGTTTGCTGAAGCACAAATCCCCGAGTCGCAATCCAAGTCTCTGAATGGGTAGATATATGGTAGGGCCCCAGCATCTGTGTATCTAACAAGTTCCCAGAGGATGCTGATGCTGCCAGTCTGAAAACTATACACTTTGAGAACCCAACCCATACACAAACACATAGTCCTACCAAGGATCGCGAATAAAAAACTCACATGATTCTTCCTGTGATGACTGTATGCAGTGGAGGTGGGCATTACTTTATTCTTTCCTGCATGAATTCATTAAGGATCCACCAGGTCTTGTACTAGATTTGAGGACAGAGTTGAATTTAAAAGCCCAGGCTCCTGCCTTCATGGAATTTACAGTCCACACGGTTGACAGACATCTGTCAAATAATCACTCCAAACGGTCATTTCAAATAGGCAGAGTGCTGGAGGGAAATGCACAAGGTGTGAATAGAGTGTACAGCGGGACCCTCATGCAGACTCAGAATGAGGTTGTTATGAATGGACAGGAGGGGGGCTGCCTTGTGGAGAGGATTTCTGACTTTTGCACTCCAATAACCTCTCCAATGAACAATTATTTCCCTCAGACCCACCTGGAGGCCAACAATCATGTCCCTCCTTCCTACAACATGAAAACAATATTGTCACAGAGAAATCCCTATAAATTCATGTAAGTGTTCATTCTTGGGACTGAGTCTCTGCACCCCAACCAAGATCCACCTAACATGCCCGTAGACCAAGAACAGTCGAGGGCCACAGTAGCCCTCTTGGGGAAAATACAGGCTCTGTGAACTGGAAAGCCTTGTGGTTCCCAGTCCGTGATCTTCAAGGGCAGAGAAGCGAGGAAACCAGCCCAAGACCACCACTCCGGTCAGGAGCGGAGATCGACCAGCCTCCAACCTTGCAGGCCGGTCCTCTTTCCAAAGCACACTATTCCCGGACGTCACAGCTACCCTCGGAGCCCGGAGCGCAGCCTGACCACCCAGCTCTCTCTCGGGGGTCCCGGGTAGGTGAGCGACACCCCCCCACCCCCGCCCCCGGCTCCGTCTCTTCCGACCGAGAGGAAAACCCGCGGTGGAGTCCACGGCGGCGGGGCGGGGCAGTGCGCGCAGGCGCAGAGGCCGCCAGGTTGGGCCAAGGAGGCGCCCTGCTCCACACCTGATGCAATCAGCCTTCCGGAAACGGGTCCGGCAGCCGGGCTCACCCAGGAAACGCTTCCGCGCCCTCCTCCGGCTGCAGCGCCCCCGGGGCCGGGTTTCCAGACTACCCCGGCCAGACTTCGCCCCGGGAGCTGGAGGAGTCGGGAAGTCACTGCTCGCCTGGACGCGCCAATTGCCCTGACACTGACGTCGAAACGGCCACCGAGCGTTCCGCAGCTGCAGGAGGAAAGTCCCTTAACTATGAATTTACAGAGGGGACCGATCGGGGCTGGAGGGAAGTCTTTGACCCTTCCTTTGCTTCCTTCCTTCGTCCACCTCCCGACACATTGTCTTTCTCACTGAAAGGAACGTTTATTGTAATAGCAGTTTTAGGGCAGTATGGAGAGGACTCCCCATGCCCTCTGTCTTGCTAAATGTGTAACAGCATGTTAGCTTTGCTATATAAAGCTTTCCCACCGCGCACTCATTTTATAAATAATTGGTTTCTCCATACCTCATCATTTAAGTTTACAAAGAAAATCATTTCTCGTTTCATCACCTCATGCAATTTTTATATCTATTGTGAGTAGGTTTTTTCTTCATGCTGACTCACCCATTGTTTTCCAAGGAAATGAAATATCCAAGAATATTCCAAAAGCATGTTTTTTAAAATACGGAAGTAAATGCTGTGAACAATACATAAAAATGGTCTCTCTTAAGTCCCTTAAGGCCAAAGGTCCTCCTGGGGGGGGAGGGGCAGGGGAGGAGGCAGATCCAAGGAATTTTATTTGCAAAGATACTTCAGAGACCATTCTAGAATCAAATTGAGATCAACTCTTAGACTTTATAGATGACATTTACCTCTCTGTGGCCCAGAGAAATAGATGACTTTTCCTTATTTAGGCAAACCAAAAGCAGAACTGGCACTTGAAGCCAGATTTCTCAAAATTCCAATCTAATGGAAAAAAAAAAATGTTTGCACAAACACCGTAGGGAGTGTAATACTATATTACATTGCAGTTTTACAATCCAAAGATTACAAAATACAAAATTGGTGACAACAAAAGGATTCTATTACATGTTCCTTCCTGTGACGTCATTAGTCTTTAAATAGTCCTTAATCAACAAACATCCAACCACTTCTAAGTGGCATTGAATAGCCAAACACTAGGCATTAAATATTTCAATTAAACAAGTCTGAGTCAGACGCAGTGGTCCAAGTCTGTAGCAGCAGCTACTGGGGAGGCTGAGGCAAGAGGGTACATGAGGCTGGACGTTCAAAGTTACAGTATGATTTTGCCTGTGAATAGCCACTGCTTTCCAGCCTGAGCCACACAGCAAGACCCCATCTTAAAACAAAACATCAAGAAATCTTCCGTGCCAACATTTAGAACTTCTAGTATTTTTATTTGATTGTGTGGTGTATGTGCAACAGTTTAAGCTTAAACCAAGGGAATTTTAATGATCACAACAAAATATCATGGTCATGATTTTCTTCTGTAATGATTTTAAATAACAATATAGAAATCAAAGTGAAATCAAAAACAACTCAAAACTCATGCCTGCAATAAGATAAAATCTAATTCTTCAAAACTGCCTCCCTTCTTAAGGAACGTGTATTTCTTTTTGGAATGTTCTAACACAGATCTGGAGGAATACCTTCTACTGAAGCAAAAAATAGAGTAAATGTCAAAATGCAGAGGTACAAAGTACACACCATCACACAGTACTAGTTATAGAATAGCTAACTTTTACTGAGTATTTAGCATGTGCCAGATGCTGGCTAAGCATTTTCCATAGGCTGTTTAAGTTAATCCTCACAACTACCCTATGAATGCACTATTGTTATCCCTGTTTTATGAATACAGAAAGTGACGCTTGCAAATGTGAAGTAACTAACTCAAGGCACAAAATATTCAGTGGCAGAACTGGGATTTGAACCCAGGCAGTTTTCCTGGAGCTTGAGCTCTTAAATAATACTCTATACAGAAAAAATGTAAATACAGAGAAAATGACTATAACGATTCTCAGATAAGAAAGAAGGGGAGTATTGTACTTACTCTCCTAAAGATGAAATGTAGTAAAATAAGTTTGTGGGGCCGGGCGCGGTGGCTCAAGCCTGTAATGCCAGCACTTTGGGAGGCTGAGGCGGGTGGATCACGAGGTCAAGAGATCGAGACCATCCTGGTCAACATGGTGAAACCCCGTCTCTACTAAAAATACAAAAAATTAGCTGGGCATGGTGGCACGTGCCTGTAGTCCCAGCTGCTTGGGAGGCTGAGGCAGGAGAATTGCCTGAACCCGGGAGGCTGAGGTTGCGGTGGGCCGAGATCGCGCCATTGCACTCCAGCCTGGGTAACAAGAGTGAAACTCTGTCTCAAAAAAAATAAAAATAAAAAAAAAATAAGTTTGTGGTCCACAGTAGGAAAAAACCTCTTGCTAACTAATAAATTATGGTCCCCAAGTGTAAGACCAATATTACCCACAGGTATGAGGCAGGTGATCAAATACCTAGTGATTTATCAGGGGTACCAGTAAGGCCTTTTCTCTGATGACTGTTTCTCAGAGGTGGTGGTTTCTCAGTCCTAAACCACCCAATATGGCAGTCACTAGCCACATATGCTTATTTAATTTGAAATCACTTAAAATCAATTAGAATTAACTTGTCGGTTCCTCAATGATACTAGCCACCTTTCAAGTGCTCAGTAGCACATGGCCTAATAAGTACTATATTGGATAGTGTAAGTAAAAAGCATTTCCATCACTGCAGAAAATTGTATTGGACAGTGCTGCTCTGGTCCTTAATGTCATTAGGGCAAACTTTTAATCTCTCTTCAGACTGCACTATTTTAATGAGCACAACAAAATATCATGGTCATGATTTTCTTCTGAAATGATTTTAAATACTTTAACAATATAGAAATCAAAATGAAATAAAAAACAAATCAAAGACCTTGTTTCCATGGTCTACCTTCCCATTGAGCTTCAGTCCAAACTAAAATTATCAGAGTGTAGAGAGGTACAAAGAGGTAAAAAGCACAAAGTCCCCTACTATCATGGAAAGAATATGGGCATTGGAGTAAGACCTTATTTCATATCCCAGCTCTCACTAGTTGTGTGACCATGGGCAAGCTACTTTCCCTCGCTTTTCTTATCTGCAAAATGGGCATGTCAATTTTTTCATTATGGGTTTAAGATTAAATAACATATATAAAGTTTCTGGTAGTCCTCACATAGGATGATTTCCTTCCTTCCACTCCTATTTCAGTTAATGACATTCCCCAATTACTCAGGATTCTAAACTAGAAATCTCGGTCATCTTCAATTCTTCCTTCCTCCTCAACCACCCACATTAAATTAATCTACCACCCACATTAAATTAATCATCAAGCCCTTTTGCTCCCAATTCAGTGATGCCTCTCAAATGTGGGCCCGCCTCTCTGTCCTCCCTGTCTTTTCCTGCATAATATTTCAGAATCCTGCTAAACAACCTTGGTGACACCCATCACTCCCAATCCAAGTCCTTTCTCCACACTGCTGCCAGAGTCAATCTTTCTTTAAAAAGATACTGATGATGTCATTCTCCTCCTTTAAAACCGCTGATGACATCTAGTTTCTTAAAGATAAAATCTTAACGACTAAACTGAAGGACTCACATAACCAACCCTCACTTCATCACTGCTGCTTGTTTGGTTGGTATTAAAAAGAAAAAGAAAATTAAAAATATAACAACGCTTATTCCATTTCAAAAATATATTTGGATTCCCCTACTACCAACCTCTTTGTTCAGCCACCCCGTCCCCAGCTCATACGTCTCCCTCTACCCAACCCCCACTACACCCACACCCCAGCAACTTATGCCCATGAGGCATTCCAGGAAACACGCAGTGGCCTTTTACAACTCTGCCCTTGCACACAAACCTCAGCCTGGACTAACACTTGTATATGTTTTTTATCTGGTAGAATTTTACTGACTCTCTAAGGTCCAGTTCAGGTACCACCTCTTGTATAAAAGCTCCTTCAACTCCTTCAGGGAACGGTAGCTACCAGGTCATCTGTGATGCCATAGATTTGAGCGTAGATGCTGTATTCGGGCTACCTAGGTTCAAATGTTGGCTGCACCACTCTCCCACTGCTAGTTTTGGGCAAACGACTTAACCTCTTGGGGAGGTTTCCTCATCTGAAAACAATGATAATCGTAGTATGACTATCTTACCATTGTTACCAAGTATATGAGATAATGCATATGAAGTTCATAATAATATACTGGCCCACGGGCAAGCACACAATACAGATTATCTTAAAAGTGTTTGACTATGGTTTTATTTTATTTTATTTTATTTTATTTTATTTTATTTTATTTTATTGAGATGGAGTTTCACTCTTGTTGCCCAGGCTAGAGTACAATAGCACTACCTGGGCTCACAGCAACCTCTCCCTCCCGGGTTCAAGCGATTCTCTTGCCTCAGCCTCTCGAGTAGCTGGGATTACAGGCATGTGCCACCACGCCCGGCTAATTTTGTATTTTTAGTAGAGGCGGGGTTTCTCCATGTTGGTCAGGCTGGTCTCAAATTCCGACCTCAGATAATCAGCCTGCCTCGGCCTCCCAAAGTGCTAGGATTACAGGCGTGAGCCACCCCACACCTGTCCCCCACTATAATTAATTATCCATCTTATCCTTTTGTCTCAATATGAATTATTTTTTACATTCTAAATAATATATATATATAGTTTTTATTGCACTTTAGGTTCTGGGGTACATGTGCAGAACATGCAGGACTGTTGCATAAGTACATACGTGGCAATGTGGTTTGCTGCCTCATCCCCAGTCACCTTATCTGACATTTCTCCCCGTTATCCCTCCCCAACCTCCCTACCCCCCGCTGTCCCTCCCCTGTTCCCCCTCAACAGACTCCAGTGTGTGGTGCTCCCCTCCCTGTGTCCATGTGTTCTCATTGTTCAACACATGCCTACGAGTGAGAACATGCAGTGTTTGGTTTTCTGTTCCTGTGTCAGTTTGCTGAGAATGACGCTTCCAGATTTATCCACGTCCCTACAATGGACACAAACTCATCATTTTTTTATGGCTGCATAGTATTCTATGGTGTATATGTGCCATATTTTCCTTATCCAGTCTATCATCGATGGGCATTTGGATTGGTTCCAGGCCTTTGCAATTGTAAACAGTGCCACAATGAACCTACATGTGCATGCATCTTTATAATAGAACAATTTATAATCCTTTGGATGTATACACTGTAATGGGATTGCTGGGTCAAATGGAATTTCTATTTCTAGGTCCTTGAGGAATTGCCACACTGTCTTCCGCAATGGTTGAACTAATTTACACTCCCACCAACAGTGTAAAAGTGTTCCTATTTCTCCACTTCCTCTCCGGCATCTGTTGTCTCCAGATTTTTTAATGATCGCCATTTTAACTGACGTGAGATGGTATCTCAATGTGGTTTTGATTTGCATTTCTCTAATGACCAGTGATGATGAGCATTTTTTCTTATGTTTGTTGGCCTCATAGATGTCTTCTTTTGAAAAGTGTCTGTTTATGTCCTTTGCCCACTTTTGAATGGGTTTGTTTTTTTCTTGTAAATCTGTTTTAGTTCTTTGTAGATTCTGGATATTAGCCCTTTGTCAGATGGGTAGATTGCAAAAATTTTTTCTCATTCTGTTGGTTGCTGTTTCACTCTAATGATTGTTTCTTTTGCTGTATAGAAGCTCTGGAGTTTAATTAGATCCCATTTGTCTATTTTGGCTTTTGTTGCCAATGCTTTTGGTGTTTTAGTCATGAAATCCTGGCCTATGCCTATGTCCTGAATGGTTTTACCTAAGTTTTCTTCTAGGGTTTTTATGGTTTTAGGACTTACGTTTAAGTCTTTAATCCATGTGGAGTTAATTCTAGTGTAAAGTGTCAGGAAGGGGTCCTGTTTCTGCTTTCTGCACATGGCTAGCCAGTTTTCCCAACACCATTTATTAAACAGGGACTCCTTTCCCCACTGCTTGTTTTTGTCAGATTTGTCAAAGATCAGATGGTTGTAGATGTGTCACGTTGCCTCCGAGGCCTCTGTTCTGTTCCATTGGTCTATATCTCTGTTTTGGTACCAGTACCATGCTGTTTTGATTACTGTAGCCTTGTAGTGTAGTTTGAAGTCTAAGGTAGAGTGATGCCTCCAGCTTTGTTCTTTTTGCTTAGAATTATCTTGGCTATGTGGGCTGTTTTTGATTCCACATTAAGTTTAAGGTAGTTTTTTCCAGTTCTGTGAAGAGGGCCATAGGTAGCTTGATGGGGATAGCATTGAATCTATAAATTACTTTGGGCAGTATGGCCATTTTCATGATATTGATTCTTCCTAACCATCAGCATGGAATGTTTTTCTATCTGTTTGTGTCTTCTCTTATTTCGTTGAGCAGTGGTTCATGGTTCTCCTCGAAGAGGTCCTTTACATCCTTTATTAGTTGTATTCCTAGGTATTTTATTCTCTTTGTAGCAATTGTGAATGGAAGTTCGTTCTTGATTTGGCTCTCTTTAAGTCTCTTGTTGGAGTATAGGAATGCATGTGATTTCTGCACATTGATTTTGTATCCTGAGACTTTGCTGAAGTTGCTTATCAGTTTCAGGAGATTTTTGGGTTGAGACGATTAGGTCTTCTAGATATACAATCATGTCATCTGCAAATAGAGACAATTTGACTTCCTCCTTTCCTAATTGAATACACTTTATTTCTTTTCCTTGCCTGATTGTCCTGGCTAGAACTTCCAACACTATATTGAATAGGAGTGGTGAGAGAGGGCATCCTTGTCTAGTGCCAGATTTCAAAGGGAATGCTTCCAGTTTTTGCCCATTATGATATTGGCTGTGGGTTTGTCGTAAATAGTTTTTATTATTTTGACATACGTTCTGTCAATATCTAGTTTATTGAGAGTTTTTAGCATAAAGGGCTGTTGAATTTTGTTGAAGGCCTTCTCTGCATCTATTGAGATGATCATGTGTTTTTTGTTTTTGGTTCTGTTTATATGGTGGATTACATTATAGACTTGAGTATGTTGAGTATGATGCAAGTATCCCAGCCTTGCAACCTGGGATGAAGCCTACTTGATCATGGTGGATAAGCTTTTTGATGTGCTGTTGCAATCAGTGTGCCAGTATTTTATTGAAGATTTTTGCATCTATGTTCATCATGGATATTGACCTGAAGTTTTCTTTTTTTGTTGCGTCTCTGCCGGGTTTTGGTATCAGGTTGATGTTGGTCTCATAAAATGATCTGGGAAGGACTCTCTCTTTTTGGATTGTTTGGAATAGTTTCAGAAGGAGTACTACCAGCTCCTCTTTGTTTCTGTGGTAGAATTTGACTGTGAACCCGTCTGGACCTGGGCTTTTTTTGGTTGGTAGGCTATTAATTGCTGCCTGAACTTCGGCTCTTGTTATTGGTCTCTTCAGGGTTTTGACTTCTTCCTGATTTAGTCTTGGTAGAGTACAAGTGTCCAGGAATTTATCCATTTCTTCCAGGTTTACTGGTTTATGTGCATAGAGTTGTTTGTAGTAATCTCTGATGGTAGTTTGTATTTCTGTGGAATCGGTGGTGATATCTCCTTTATCATTTTTTATTGCATATATTTGATTCTTCTTTCTTTTCTTTTTTATTAATCTGGCTAGCAGTCTGCTATTTTGTTGATCTTTTCAAAGAACCAGCTCCTGGATTTATTGATTTTTGAAGGTTTTTTTGTGTCTCTAACTCCTTCAGTTCTACTCTGATCTTAGTTATTTCTTGTCTTCTGCTAGGTTTTGAGTTTTTTTGATCTTGCTCCTCTAGCTCTTTCAATTTTGATGATAGAGTGTTGATTTTAGATCTTTCCTTGCTTCTAATGTGGGCATTTATTGCTATAAATTTCCCTCTAGACACTACTTTAAATGTATCCCAGAGATTCTGGTACATTGTGTCTTTATTCTCGTTGGTTTTGAAGAACACCTTTAGTTCTGCCTTCATTTCAATGTTTATCCAGTCAACATTCAAGAGCCAGTTGTTCAGTTTCCAGGAAGTTGTGTGGTCCTGAGTTAATTTCTTAATCCTGAGTTCTAATTTGATTGCACTGTGGTGTGAGAGACTGTTATGATTTCCGTTCTTTTGCATTTGCTGAGGAGTGATTTACTTCCAATTATGTGGTCAATTTTAGAGTAGGTGTGATGTGGTGCTACGAAGAACGTATATTCTATGGATTTGGGGTGGAGAGTTCTGTAGATGTCTATTAGGTTTGCTTGGTCCATGTCTGAGTTCAAGTCCAGGATATCTTTTTAAATTTTCTGTCTCATTGATCTGTCTAATATTGACAGTGGAGTGTTAAAATCTCCCACTATTATTGTGCGGGAGTCTAAGTCTCTTTGTAGATTGTTAAGAACTTGCTTTATGTTTCTGGGTGCTCCTATATTGGGTGCATATATATTTAGGATCATTAGCTCTTCTTGTTGCATTGATCCTTTTACCATTATGTAATGCCCTGCTTTGTCTCTTTTGAACTTTGTTGGTTTAAAGCCTATTTTATCAGAGACTAGGATTACAACTCCTGCTTTTTTTTTTTCCTCTCCATTTGCTTGATAAATCTTTCTCCGTCCCTTTATTTTGAGCCTATGTGTGTACTTGCAAGTGAGATGGGTTTCCTGGATACAGCACACTGATGGGTTTTGACTTTTTATCCAATTTGCCAGTCTGTGTCTTTTGATTAGGGCATTTAGCCCATTTACATTTAAGGTTAATATTGTTATGTGTGAATTTGATCCTGCCATTTTGATGCTAGCTGGTTGTTTTGCTTATTAGTTGATGCAATTTCTTCATTGTGTCAATGCTTTTTACCATTTGGTACATTTTTGGAGTGGCTGGTACTGGTTGTTCCATTCCATGTTTAGTGCTTCTTTCAAGAGCTCTTGTAAGGCAGGCCTGGTGGTGATGAAATCTCTCAGCAACTGCTAGTTCATAAAGGATTTTATTTCTCCTTCACTTTGAAGCTTGATTTGGCTGGATATTAAATTCTGGGTTGAAAGTTCATTTCTTTAAGGATGTTATATATTAGCCCCCACTCTCTTCTGGCTTGTAGGGTTTCTGCTGAGAGATCCACTGTGAGTCTGATGGGTTTTCCTTTGTGGATAACCTGACCTTTCTCTCTGGCTTTCCTTAGCATTTTTTCCTTCATTTCAACCCTGGTGAATCTGACAATTATGTGCCTTGGGGTTGCTCTTCTTGAGGAATATCTTTATGGTGTTCTCTGTATTTCCTGGACTTGAATATTGGCCTGCCTTGCTAGGTTGGGGAAGTTCTCCTGGATAATGTCCCAAAGAGTGTTTTCCAGCTTGGATTCATTCTCTCCATCATATTCAGGTACACCTATCAAACATAGATTAGGTCTTTTCATATAATCCCATATTTCTTGGAGGTTTTGTTCATTTCTTTTCACTCTTTTTTCTCTAATCTTGCCTTCTCGTTTTATTTCATTGAGTTGATCTTCAATATCTGATATCCTTTCTTCTGCTTCATCAATTTGGCTCTTGAAATTTGTGTATGCTTTGTGACGTTCTCGTGTTGTTTTTCAGCTCCATCAAGTCATTTATATTCTTCTCTAAGCTGTTTGTTCTCGTTAGCATTTCATCAAACCTTTTTTCAAGGTTCTTAGTTTCTTTGCATTGGGTTAAAACATGTTTTTTTAGCTCAGAGAAGTTTGTTATTACCCACCTTCTGAAGCCTGTTTATGTCAATTCATCAGACTCATTCTCCATTCAGCTTTGTTCTCTTGTTGGTGAGGAGTTGTTATCCATTGGAGGAGGAGGGTCATTCTGGTTTCAAGTGTTTTTATCCTTTTTGCCCTTTCTTCCCATCTTTGTGGATTTATCTACCTGTGGTCTTTGTAGTTAGTGACTTTTGGATGGGGTCTCTGAGTGGATGTCCTTTTTGTTGATGATGAAGTTATTTATGTTTTTTAGTTTTCCTTCTAGCAGTCAGGCCCCTCTGCTATAGGACTGCTGGAGGTCCACTCCAGACCCTGCTTGCCTGAAGCTCACCTGCAGCAGCTGTAGAAGAGTCAGAGTTGCTGCCAGTTTCTTCTTCTGTTATCTTCATCCCAGAAGGATACCCACCAGATGTCAGCCTGAGCTCTCCTTTATGAGGCGTCTCTTTGGATACACAGGGGTTGGGGAGCTGCTTGAGGAGATAGTCTGTCCCTTATAGGAGCTCAAGTGCTGAGCTGTGAGCTCCGTTGTTCCGTTCAGAGCTGCTGGGCAGATAAGTTTAAGTCTGCGGCAGCAGAACTCATAACTGCCTTTTTTCCCAGGTGCTCTGTCCTGTGAAGGTGGGGCTTTATTTATAAGTTCCTGACGTGCTGCTGCCTTTTTTCAGAGCTGCCCTGCCCAGCAAGGAGGTGGCCAAGAGGCATTGCTGAGCTGCCATGGGCCCTGCTCAGCTGCTGTGGGCTCTGCCCAGCTGCTCTGTGAACTTCCTTGTGGTTTTGTTTATAGAGGTATAGTTAGGACTGCCTAGGTAATGGTGGTCTGCCTCAGTAATGGTGGACTGCCTCTGTAATGGTGGACTGCCTCAGTATTAGTGGATTGCCTCGGTAATGACAGACTGCCTTGGTAATGGTGGACTGCCTTAGTAATGGCAGATGCCCCTCCCCTCACAGAGCTGGGCTGCCCTGGGTCCAGCTGCACTTGCTGTGAAACTCTCAATCCAGAGCGTTTCAGATTGCTAGTCTTTGTGGGGGTGGGATCCACTGAGCCAGATCACCTGGTTCTCTGTTTCAGCCCCCTTTTTTCAGTTGAATGGATGGTTCTGTCTCCCAGGCATTCCAGGCACCAGTTGAAACGGTGACCCAGATTTGTGTGAGTTTTTGTGTGGAGACCCACTGCGCCAGCTGAAACATCTGTGCTGGAAACTCATAGCACTTTTCAGCCTGGGAATCTCCTGGTCTGTGGGCAGTAATAACTCATTTGGAAATGCAGTGTTCACTCACCCTCTGCATTGTTCTTGCTGGGAACTGCACTCCAGAGCTGTTCCTATTTGGCCATCTTGGATCCGCCTGCTCCATTTTAAATAATTTTTTAATTTAAATTTTTTATATTTTATATTTAAATTTGATTTTCATATTAAATACAAGTATTTTATGACAGAAGTACTTCATATTGATCAAAGTTTGGGAAATTCAGATAACAGGCCAAAAATATTAAATTCTCTATTGTTTGAGACATCTCTTGCTTACAAGCAAAAGGAACTTATTCTGGTTAACTTATCCAGAAAAAAAAAGAATTTATGGGACTGTTGTTGGACAGCTCACCGCATCAACACAAAGATGGAGAATCAGGTTAAGAAAGGGTCAGGATCTATGGAGGACTGGCAGCAAATAACAGACAAGACTATGGCACAGTGGGTCACCAAGGGCATAACCCCATCGGCCACTTGCTGTGGCCACCATTCCTGAACATTTGTGACTTAACAAAAGTAGGAAGAGCATCTTATCCCCTCTCCCACTCACCCACCCCATAGTCTTTGCCTATATTGGATCACTCACAGGCAAACAAATCATGCACTTACAAGCTTTGGTGCCTTTGCTTATGCCATTACCTTTGCCTGGGATAGTCTTGCTCTGTCACCCAGGCTGGAGTGCAGTGACAGGTTCATGACTCACTATAGCCTCAACCTTCTGGGCTCAGCCTCCCTGGTAGCTGGGACTACAAGTGCGCGCCACCACTTTTTTATTTTTCGTTGAGATGAGGTCTCACTATTTTGCCTAGGCTACTCTTGAACTCCTGAGCTCAAGCAATCCTCCTACCTCAGGTTCCCAAAGTCCTGGGATTAGAAGCATGAGCCACCATACCTGGCCTGCTCACTTCTTGATTCCAGAGCTTGCCATATGCTTTTGCAGCACTTAGCACGTAGTACAGTTAGATGTTTTATCATTCTTTGTTGCTATGCTGTAAATTCCTATTTTCAGCCATATCACATAGAAGACACTTGATAAATATCTGTTTAATGAATGAAAGGAAGAAAAAAATAAATTAGATTTTAAGGCACTGTACTAAGCACTTTACAAACATTAACTTGCTGGGCACAGTGGCGCACGCCTATAATGCCATCATTTTGGGAGGCCGAGGCCAGTGGATCACTTGAGCTCACAGAGTTTGAGACTAGCCTGGGCAACATGGCAAAACCCCTTCTCTACTAAAAATACAAAAACTAACCAGGCATGGTGGTGCACACCTGTAATCCCAGCTACTCGGGAGGCTGAGGCAAGAGAATTGATTGAATTCAGGAGCCAGAGGCTGTAGTGAGCCAAGATCATGCCACTTTATGGACGACTGAGTTAGACTGTGTCTCAAAAAACAAACAAACAAACAAAACCACCCAAACAGTGCAATTTAGTCTCAATTTATAATTCAGTTTTTCCTCAGATAGGCTGGATTACTATTTTATAATAAAGGAAACTGAGACCAGAGGAGTGAAGTTACTTTCTAAAGGTCAAACAGCTATTAAGGGACAGAGGCAGAATTTGAAGAAGGCAGTCTCTCTCTAGAGCATAGGCTTTTACCTAAAGAGATGTTATGACTCTATGAAAGGAAGTACAGGGTCCTTTTTCTAGGAAACTCTACAACATCTTTGTTTGTTTGTTATTTAAAGACCTGACAGTCTCCTGGTAAGCATAGAAAGCTAATTAAATGTTTCTGTACATTTTCAATATTGAAAAACATACTTAGTAAATTTCATAAACACTTATTCCATCATTCTTGAACAATGGTAATAGAAGGCTCTATACACAAATTCATAGAAACTCAATTAAATGAGCACAAAAGCACACAATAAAATTCATCACACTCTTTGTCCCTGCCCTTCGCCCAGGTTACCAGGAGTTGTTAGTTAGACACTGGCATTTTATCAAACTGGTTCTGGCTACAAAGAATTTATGTTGTTCTGCTCAGGGCACTCTCCTTCTCTGGTTATATGATATCTCTCACCCCTTCTAGAATCTCTCTTTTGCTTATCATCAGACAGCAGAAACTTGACTCCAGCGTACCAGTGTGCATGGTGCCTCACAATTAATTGTCTGCACGATAAGGGCAAGAATTTAAATCTTGTGAACAGAGGAAAACCATCACCTTCATGTTCAAAGGGTACATAAATTACACCATCCAACCTGAAAAAATGCTCCATTTAAAATTCATATAAACATAATTAAATAGAAATGGGGAATCTGAAATGAAGAACACTGAGAGAGAAGACATTTAAAAAGAACTAGAAATCATTTACAAGAGAAAAATGCTCTGCTCATCCCAGAGATGGATAAGATATATATCGCTAATTTGCAAAGGCATTGATAGTCTCCTTGATAAAGCAAGGGATTTATAGTCTCCTTTTTCTATTTATTCCTGCCAAGTATCTTCACTTTTAATTGCCTCATTACAAGGTCTGCAAAATAAGAAAAGAAAGGAAGCTGGAGGAAAAAGATCTAAAGATTTCTTTTAAGAGATTATTATAACAAGCAAACATTTGTCATTAGGTTAAATGAAAGAAGGCTAGTTCCTTGCAAATATCTGAGATCATAAAAACTGAACTGGGGGGGGGAAGGAAGTTTGTATAGGAAGAGGTATGATCAAAAGTAATAGTATAGAAGTAATAGCTAACATGGAGGTTAGATGCTAGAAAAAAAAAGATTATTGATAAGGTCAATTAGATAAAAGGAAAAACTTCAAAAGGAAAAACAAGTGCTCCATCCCATGAGACTTTTAGAATTAACCTGGACAAAGAACTAGAATATATTTTGTAGAAAGCAATCCTTTCTGACAAGCTGGTAGATTAGTTCTAATTGATTTTTCCACCTCTAATTTCTTTGACTCTCTGAAATACTACTCGTAGAAGACAAATGAGTTTTCCTTGAGGTTGAATTTTCTGTCTTTATTTTAATCAAATGAGATATGATTTCTCATGAAAATAGTTTCCAAGCCAATGGCTTTGCAAGTAATAATTCTAACTCTTATTTAGATGATAAAAGTTTAAAAATCAAAGTTAGAGCATTAGTAAACATGACAAATCATATATATTTTCTTTAATGATGCGCTGGCAAAATTCTTGGAAAAAAGTTTCCAAGAAGTGAAGGAATAGGGTACAGGAAAAGTGGAGCAGGCTAATATTCCACCAGTTTTTGCCTTTTTGTTCTAGCTTCATATCCTCTCTAAAAAGTTATCACTAAGAGAAAAATATTTAGTTCTGTTGAAATTGTGTTAAAGTTTGTATCAGATAACAGTTTTGAGAACATGAGGTACAATATCATATGCACGTTATTTATGTTATTTATTGTCAAAAAAAGAGCAAAGTTAAAAATGTACTAGAAAAACTTTTGCCTGGAGTCTTTGAATTGTCTTATAGAACACTTAGGGAAAGGGGAAAAGAAGAGGAAATACTAGGTGAGGCAGGGGATAGATTTCTTTCTCCTCATTCATATATATATATATATATATAATAAAATATTAAAATATGTATATATTTCAAAACAGTTCCTACAAATTTTAATGTGTTATCTTTTTCCATGACTCAAAATATGACTAGAAAAAATATTCTAAAATTTAAAAACTTTTTTTGCTTCAGATCATAAA
Source organism: Sapajus apella (assembly GCF_009761245.1). Taxonomy (NCBI): domain Eukaryota; kingdom Metazoa; phylum Chordata; class Mammalia; order Primates; family Cebidae; genus Sapajus; species Sapajus apella. The sequence continues at coordinate 30,485,859 of NW_022436945.1, forward strand.
AATGTTTTTTCCTATTAAAGTCTGACAGGTTTCAACCTCTGTGTATTTTACTTTGTTTTGTTCTTACATTTATACTTCAATTTGTTTTCTAATACACTGTGAAACAGGGATATAACTTTGCGAGCAGAAAGCCACCTGTTCTAATGCAACGTATCAAACAAGCTTTCCATTGCCCACTTATTTATAATGTCACCTTTGTTATATAACCAGTTCTCACTGATCTGTTCCTATGCTCTCTATTCCCTTTCATGGATTACTTTTTCTATTAGGCGGCTAATACTGCAATTTTTATTTCTGTATCTTTGTAATATATCTTGATATCTGGTAGTGTGGGTCTCCCTTCTCTGTTCTGCTTTATCAAGACTGGCTTAGCTCTTCTTTCATAATATCCCTTCCACATAAGATTTATAATTACTATCTCAATTTTGATGAAAAATCTTTAGAATTTTATTGGTATAATTATTATTATTTGAGACAGAGTCTCACTCTGTCGCACAGACTGGAGTGCAGTGGCACAATCTTGGCTCACTGCAACCTCCACCTCCAGGTTCAAGGGATTCTCGTGTCTCAGCCTTCTAAGTAACTGGAATTACAGGTGCATGCCACCATGCCTGGCTAATTTTTGCATTTTTAGTAGAGAGAGGGTTTCACCATGTGGGCTAGGCTAGTTGCAAACTCCTGACCTCAGTGGTCTGTCTGCTTCAGCCTCCCAAAGTGCTAGGATTACAGGTGTGGCCAGTATTAAACTTAATATAGATTAATTTGAGGAGAACTGACATTTTTACTCTATTGATTTATCCCTATAGATAGATAGATGTATTATATTTCTATTTATTCACCTTCTTTAGTTTCACAAATATTCTCTGCATCTACTAAACTATAAGCTCGTGAAAATCTATGTAACTTTTCAAGTTTGAGAATGGTATTGGTAAAATGGCTTAACCTTTTATGTTGTCCTAAGTCTGCTGCTACTTCTTCAGCTGACATGAATCTCCTGAACAAAAGATTTTTGCTCTCACTTTATTTTTATTGAATTTGACTACAGAAAAATCCAGTGAGTTGATAGAGTCAGTCAAGTAGAATGCTTTTTATCAAAGTGGCTGGTGTTATATAAATCCAATGTGGTTTGGAATATTAGTCTCAATCCAAAAGAGGTTAAGCTCACAGTGCCTCATAAATCTGTCCAGGTTTGCAAGTGAAGTTATAAAGAAAAAATAAACAAATAATTATTTTAACCAGTGTATTCAGACTACTTCACTTTAATAATTTCATTAAAAAGAGAAAAAAACTACCAAAAATATAATACAAAGTGAAATTGAGTACTAAAAAGTATTTAAATAATCCAAAAGAATATAGGAAAGAAAGAAGAGAAGAACAAAAACATCGGAAACAAATAGAAAATAACAAATTAGGGGCTGGGCATGGTGACTCATACCTGTAATCCCAGCACTGTGGGAGGCAAAAGTGGAACGATCACAAGGTCAGGAGTTCAAGACCATCCTGGCCAACATGGTGAAACCCTGTCTCTACTAAAAATAAAAAAAAGTAGCCTGGCATAGTGGCACACACCTGTAGTCCCAGATACTCAGGAGGCTGAAGCAGGAGAATCGCTTGAACCCGGATGGCAATATGGCTGGTATTCTTATAAGAAGACAACTATGTGAAGACACAGGGAAAATGTCCCCGTGAAGATGGAGGCAAAGATTAGAGTGATGCATCTGTAAGGCAAGGGACAACAAAGATTGCTGTTTGTCAAAAGGAGCTAAGAGAGAGGCACAGAATAGGCATGACCTCAGAGCCCTCAGTAGGAACCAACCTGCTGACATTTTTATTTTAAACTTCTAGCATCCAGAACTGTGAGGGAATAGACTTTTGTTTGTTTTGTGTTTTTTGTTACGGCAGCCCTAGGAAACTAATACACCTATTCATTCCAAATAAATACCTTTATAAATAGTTAAAAATTATACAGAATTTTTTTTTTTTTTTGAGACAGAGTTTCACTCTTATTGCCCAGGCTGGAGTACAATGGCGTGATCCTGGCTCACTGCAACCTCTGCCTCCTGGGTTCAAGTGATTCTTCTGTCTCAGCTTCCCGAATGGCTGGGATTACAGGCATGCACCACAATGCCCAGCTAATTTCTGGATTTTTAGTAGAGATGTGGTTTTACCATGTTGGCCACGATGGTCTCAAACTCCTGAGCTCAGGTGATCCACCACCTCCACCTCCCAAAGTGCTCGGATTACAGACATGAGCCAGCTCGCCTGGCTGGGAAAATTTTTATCAACCTAAACTACTACCTCTAAACTGTAGAGATGGTCAGAGGTGTCAAAGACAAAATAAACTGAAGTCTAAAAATTCTTGCAAAATGTTATTTTCCTTTTCTGTGGTGACATATTGACAGCACCTTAAAAAACTCCCTAGGTCCAAAGAGTGACTTTACCTCCATCTTATTTCAGTATTGATTTTGTAAAATTATGTAGAACAAACAGCAAATCTGATCAATGGATCCTCCAAATGTGATTTGCAATAACAAGAGGTATAATAAATGTCTCAAATTTTGGAGTACAAGCTCCCATAGATATTGGCCTCAGACAATCTTCTATATTTCAAATTAATGCTGTTGCCAGGAGCTTAGTGGGAGAGGGAGTAGGGAGTTATTGTTTTATGGATACAGAATTTCAGTTTTGCAAGGTAAAAAAGGGTCCTGGAGATGGATAGTGTTGATAGTTGCACAATAGGAATGTGCTTAATGCTGCTGAATTGTACACTTAAAAATGATTAAGATAGTCAATTTTGTTGTGTGTATTTTACCACAATGTTAAAAAACAAAAAAAGGAAAAAGTAAGCCAAGCTGGAAAAAAATGTATATATAATCAATGCTCCATTACTGCATTTGGGAACATAGGTATATAATTCATATAATAATCTATGTTTACAAAGTAATTCTGATTTTGTTTTATTGAGGTTGGAGATGACCCACCATATTAGGGCACTTCAAGGCATAGGGCTCGAGCAGGCCAAAGCAGAACAGAAAATACGCTGGTACACACAGCTCAAGAGCCCAGGAGTACTCCCTAATCCAATATGGCTGGTATTCTTATAAGAAGTATATAAGAGGCTGGCAATGACTAGGAATAAGGGGTCAAGATGATATCAACAGAACTGGCTCTTTCTCCAGCTCTATGTCTTGCCTCTCTGTTCCATCTGGGCTGAATCACCCTTTTGCAGGGCCCCTTCCCACAGTGACTCCAAGTCCTCAGAGTGGCTACATTCCTGCTTGAGACAAAAGATCTGCCTTACTTGATTCTTCTTGACTAAACAGATCCTAAGGACTGGGAGTCAGTCTCCCTTTCTCAAACTGAGTTCTTTATACCCTGGGAACATACAACACATTCTAGGAGTTACTGGAAATTACAGGATAAACCTACATCCTCATGGAGTGACAAATGCATTAGGAAATTTGGAGAAAATATTTGATATTAGAACACATATATAGGCCAGGCGCAGTGGCTCATGCCTGTAATCCCAGCACTTTGGGAGGCCAAGGTGGGTGGATCACCTAAGGTCAGGAGTACAAGACCACCTGGGCCAACATGGTGAAACCCCATCTCTACTAAAAATACAAAAATTAGCTGGGCATGGTGGCGGGCACTTGTAATCCCAGCTACTCAAGAGATTGAGGCAGGAGAATAACTTCAACTAGGGAGGCTGATGTTGCAATAAGCCAAGATCACGCAGCGCCACTCAACTCCAGTCTGGGTAATAGAGCAAGACTCCATCTCAAAAAAAAAAAAAAACCACACACACACACCACACACACACACACACACACACACACACACACACACACATTTGTTGTGAAATCGACTAAAAAATGGGCAAATTTTTTTTAGATGAAACACAAGATGTCAAAAGGCCCGGAGGCAGGCAACTGGGGACCTCCAGACCTCAAGGTTCTTCTGCTGTAAGGGGTAGGTTAGAGGGAAAGCATGATGGGAAAGCTGGATGAGCAGAGTTGGTGATGGCTGCTTTGAACCAGAGAGGAAGACAGGCTCCATCCCACAGACCAAGCAAGAAAAAGAGAAAATCTGGAGCAAGCCAGGACCTCCATGGTTCCATGAAACGAACCTATAATAGGCTTTTAGTACTTTCCCGTCTAGTAACTAACATGCTTGAGGGCTCCCTATTCTCTAAAAGCTGTACATGTATGAATTCACTTAATCCCAGAGGCACTCTGTGAGGTGGATACTGTGAGTAGCCATATTTTCTGTATAGGAAACATGAAATTCAGAGAGGTACAATAACTTTCCCAAGGCAACTGGAAAAATATGTGAGTATCCTCATCTCTTTCCACATTTTGTGTCTTCACTTTGCGCTAAAAGAATGTAGGACATACAAAAATAGAGAGATCCAGGAACTTGGTATCTCTAAAATAAAAGTCAAAAACAGCTAAAATCAATGCCTGAATTAGAACATTTCATTTCCTACCTCTTATCCTAATATTCATTTTTATACTTTTGTTCTCTTGATTTCATGTTTTTCAACTGGATGTTTTAAATAGAAAACTTTGGGCTAGGCACGGTGGCTTACGCCTGTAATCCCAGCACTTTGGAAGGACGAGGCGGATGGATCACGAGGTCAAAAGATCGAGACTATCCTGGCCAACATGGTGAAACCCTGTCTCTACTAAAAATACAAAAATTAGCTGGGTGTGGTGGCACGCACCTGTAGTCCCAGCTACTCGAGAGGCTGAGGCAGGAGAATTGCTTGAACCCGGGAGGTGGAGGTTACAGTGAGCCAAGATCTCGCCACTGCATTCCAGCTTGGCGCCTGGCGACAGAGCGAGACTCTGCCTCAAAAAATAAATAAATAAATAACAATAAATAAATAAATAGAAAACTCTGATTTCTTTCTTTACTACATCTACCTATCTGTTTATCTATCTATCTATCTATCTATCTATCTATCATCTATCTCAAAAGGCACATCCTTTCTGAGGCAGGCTATTGAAGGTCTCCAGAGCTCAAGGTTCTTCTGCTGTAAGGGGTAATTTAGTGGGAGAGTTTGATGGAAGAGCTTGATGAGCAGAGTCAGTGGTGACTACTTTGAATGTGTATAGTTCTCTCTTATAACCTACATAAATGTTGCTCTGTGTATAACCTCTTTGGCCTGGTATGCTACATAAAAATAAAGAAACAAATGAACAAATAAATAAAAGATAAGTTTGACAACATCAGAGATCTGAACAAGCAAGTTTCCCTGGTAGAGATGTCATAAAGAATCTATTTATAAAGGTTTTTTAATGTCTTTATTAATTTTCTAGGTTCCATGCATACAGTTCATTTTCGTCTAAAAAAATTTCAGT
>NW_022436945.1:30491324-30667507 GCF_009761245.1 Sapajus apella
AAAAATGTTTAGTGCTTTGTTCTTACTCTGCTGTGTTGCTGGGCATACATCTCGGAATAGGAGGCTTATAGAGCTAGACTCTAAAGATGATTTCTATTCCTTTTTGACTTAATTTTTTCTTTCTCTCTCTCTCTCTTTCCCCCACCTTTCTTTGTTTCTTTTTCGAAACAGGGTCTCACTCTGTCACCCAGGCTAGGGTGTGCTGCCATGATGATTATCACAGCTCACTGCAGCCTGAACTAAGCTCCAGTGATCCTCTTGCCTCAGACTTGAAAGTAGCTAGGACTACAGGCATGTACCACCCTGCCAGGCTAATTTCGTTTTATTTTATTTTTGTAGAAACAGTTTCTCGCTATGTTGCCCAGGCTGGTCTCAAACTCCTGTCCTCGAGCAATCCTCCCACCTCGGCCTCACAAAGTGCTGGGATTACAGACATAAGCCATCACACCCAACCCTTTACACTCTCATAAATCTGGCCTATGTATCAACTAATGTTCATACTGACATATTTCCCCACAGTATTCTAGCTTGCTTTTGTGGCAGGGAGCTATTGCCGTTTCATCTCCTTGAATACTCTGTCGCGATAGATATAGAGTATTATTTTTCATATGTTAGTTATCCACAATATTTGTAAACTTTGTTGAAACTTGTGGTTTCTGACACTTGACATGCATAGAGAACAATAGTTGCACAAAATTAAAATCATTTTTTAAAGAAGATTGAAAACAGTGGGAAGGTCTTTCCCCTGCCTTTCTGGTAAGTATTCAGTAATTTCAATACTTTATATCTATTTTTTTATCTTTTCAGTATGTAAACAACTCCTAACCTTCTAATCAAACTTTGCAGATACCAACCAGTGTTTAAGATAATACTTATAGCCTGGAACAGTGGCACACACCTGTAATCCCAGCACTTTGGGAGTGTGAAGTGGGCGGATCACAAGGTCAAGAGATCGAGACCGTCCTAGGCAATATGGTGAAACCCCGTCTCTACTACAAATACAAAAACTAGCTGGCCATGGTGGCCTGCAACTATAGTCCCAGCTACTCAGGAGGCTGAGGCAGGAGAATTACTTGAACGTGGGGGGCGGAGGTTGCAGTAAGCCGAGATCTCGCCACTGCACTCCAGCCTGGTGACAAAGCAAGACTCTGTCTCAAAAAAACAAACAAACAAACAAAAAAGATAAAACTCATATGAGCTCTTAAATAGAAAGGCATCGTATAAGCCTAATAAATACATTCATTAGAAATCAAGCTGTAATAATGTGGCAGTTTTAGAGAATCACAAACCAAATTCTTTTGCTGCAATTTCATGCATTACCCTGACAATCTGGGCCACCTAAAGTAGAAAGCAGTGGTAACAAAGGTGATGATAATTCACTGCAAACAAATATTTTAAAAGAGAAAACCAAAGGGGAAAAAATGCAACCAGCCAATTTTCCTTTAATGTCATTTCAAGTATCTTTCTAAAGAGGACAATAATTCAAGGGAAATCAAAGGCAATTTCTAAAGATGTAGATCTCTCTATTCTGACAAGTTGAAAGAAATTGTTGAAGAAACCTTTTGCCAAAACATATCACATTGGATCTTCTGGCTGAGGTCATCGTCAAAGTTGAGTTAATGGTTGGGACTTCTGAAAATGCAGTATTAGTGAATTGTAAAATGAGTCATATGCTCTTTCCAAGAGCCACATAAATAACCAAGAGGCATGCAGCATAGTGGGTTCTGTCCTACTTTGGCTACTTGCTGGCATTATAACCTTTGACAATTCATTTAACTACTCAGGGCTTCACTTTCAACACATTGAAGTGACAGGCGGAACTGGGTTGGAATTTCAGGTCCATCTCTTATTACGATATCATTTTAGGAAAGTTACATAACTTCTTTGAACCTATTTCTTCAACCATAAAATGTGAGGAAGACATCAAAAAATTATTTGGGAACTAGCGCAGTGGCTCATGCCTATAATCATCCCAGCACTTTGGGAGGCGGAGATGGGAGGCTCACTTGAGCCCAGTAGTTAATGACCAGCCTGGTCAACATAGCAAGAACCCATCTCTAAAAAAAAAAATTTTGTTTAATTATTTTTGAGGAGCAAGGCCAAAAAAAATACGTAATGTATTATTCAATTTACATAAGACTCCAGAAGATGCAAACTAATCTATAGTGACAGTAAGCAGATCAATATTTGTTTGGGGACCTGGGAAGCAGAGGGGGTGGGTGGAAAGAATTACAAAGGGACACAAGGAAACTTGAGTTGGTGGATATGTCCATGATCCTAATTTGGTGATAGTTGCAGAGGTATATACATCTGTCAAAACTTATCAAGTTATACATTAAACATTTAAAACATTTATTGCATGTTAATTACACCTTTTTAAAAAAAGGGTCAGAGAATTCAATGAGATAGTATGTGCAAAACAATTAGTGTAGTGTATGGCACAAGTAGGCCTCCAGGAATGAGTACCACCCTCCCCCGCAGCCCCAGCTTCATTTATGTCACAGGGTTATTTAAAATGGTATTCTTCATAAACATTCATGAACTCTGAAATCTCCTTAGCAGTTTTGTAGCTTGAAAAATACTTTCAAAGAAAAATGTGGGATAATATGAAAATATTTCTGCAGCTTATTTAGGATATTATTTCTGTGTATTTTTTTAAAAATCTTTATTAGAGACATATTTTACATTGTTGGAATTACACTTTACATAGGACTTCCATACTACTTCCCAACTCCATGGTTTACATAAGATGTCTGCAAATGATTTTTTCCTTTTTTTTCTTGTTATTAATTTTTTTTTTTTTTTTTTTGAGACAGGGTCTCACTGTCATCCAGGCTGGAATACAGTGGCCCGAACACAGCTCACTGTAGCCTTGAGCTCCTGGGCTAAAGGAGTCCTCCCACTTCAGCCTCCTAAGTAGCTGTGACTACAGGCATGCACCACCATGTCTGGCTAATTTTTGTATTTTTTGTAGATATGGGGTTTTGCAAGTTTGCACAGGCTGGTCTCAAACTCCCAGGCTCAAGTGATCCACGCATCTCAGCCTCCCAAAGTACTGGATTACAGACATGAGCCATCATGCCTGGCCCACAAACTATTTTTAATGACAATCTCATTATTTTCTCAGGGCTAAGAATTCCTGATATATTTGAAGGGAGAATTGCCAGGATTTACTGACAGATTGAATTTGGGATGTGAGACAAAGAGGACTCAGGGATGACACTATAGTTTTCGGCCTGAGCAATTAGAAGTTTGATGAAGCTGACATTTTCTGAGATGGGAAGAATTTGTAAAGGGCAGCTTTGGTGGGGAATATGAGGAATTCCATTTTGAGGAGAAGTTAAGTATTAAACATCACTAGAGTAGGCAGTGGACCTGAGATCTCAGGGGAGGTCCAGCTGGAGATATAAATGTGGGTGTCTCCAGCATCAAGATGATATTTAAAGCAATGAGTTGGAAGAGGTCTTCAAGGACACGAGTATAAATAGACAGCAGAAGAGGTTCAACAACTGAGTCATGGAGGCCCCCTAATGGCTAGATCCCGGAGTTTAGGAGGAAGCAGTAAAGGTGACAGAAGAGGAATGTCATTGAGGAGGAAGGAAATCCAGAAGCATAGACTGTTTGGGAAGCCAAGTGAAGAAAGTGTTTATAGGAGAGAATGATGCTTATCATTCAAGTAAGAAGAGAATAAAAAACATGCTCTTAAAACAAAGGGTAGTTATATCAAGGGCATTATGAGTAGAGCAGATTCAAAAGGTTATAATAAATGGAAATTTCTCCTAGGAAGATACACAAGTGGCCAATGAGCTCAAGAAAAGATGCTCACCATCTTTAGCCATCAGAAATATACATCAAAACCACAACAACGTACCACTTCACACCCATGAGGATGGCTGAAATCAGAAGAAAAATAACGTGGTGGTGAGAATGTGGAGAAATTGGAACCCTCACACACTGCTAGTGAAATGTAAAATGGTGTAGCACTTTGGAAAACAGTTTGGCAGTTCCTCAGAAAGTTAAACATAGAGTTACCATATGATCCAGCAATTCAACTCCTAGAAATATATCCAAAAGAAATGAAAACATATGTCCACATAAAAACTTGTACATGAATGTTCATAGCAACATTATTCATAATAGCCAAAAACTGGGAAAAAAACAAATGTCCAGTGTTCAGCAAAAAAAATTAAAATACACAAAGAGAAACAAGAACGTATAGCTCATACATGATGGGGGAAAAGTAATCAGTAGAAACTGTCCCAGAGGAATTCCAGATGTTAAACTTAGTACACAAAGACTTTAAGTCAGCAGTCTTAAATACGGTCCAAGGACTAAAGGATATGATTTCTAAAGAACTAAAAAAAAAAAAAAAAAAAAAAAAAAAAAAAAAAAAAAAAGCATTAGAGCAAAGTCTCACTAAATAGAGGTTATTAATGAAAAGATAAAAATTATAAAAATAAAAAAAGTATCAACAAATCCACTCAGAAGTGTTTTTTTTGGAGAAAATCGAAAGAGACTTTATTCTAGCAAAGGGTTTGCAAACCAGAGATACACAGGCTTTGGTATACAATGAAGGTGTGTTCAGAGAGAACAAAGAAAGTGTTAGTCTTTTAGAAAGTTCTTGCCCAGGCTACCACTCTGGTCTACTTATGCAAATGATGTATGCAAACTTGCTTAGTTCTGATTGGTTGATGCTTGCTGGGTTCTGATTGGTTGCTGCAGGTTACAGCCTTTGGTTGGTTCAGGCAGCTATGTAAGTCTCCAAGTAAGACAAGTCTAGGGGTTTTCTAGGAACGCAGAGTATGTATTGTCAACTGAAGAATCACAAGGTTCAAAAATTTGAAGAGGAGAGCTTTACTTCTTATAAAGGGTTTGCAGCCGGGCATGGTGGCTCACGCCTGTAATCCCAGCACTTTGGGAGGCCCATGCGGGCTGATCACCTGAGGTCAAGAGTTTGAGACCAGCCTGGCCAACATGGTGAAACCTTGTCTCTACTAAAAATACAAAAAAAAAATTAGCTGGGCATGGTGGTGCACACCTGTAGTCCCAGCTACTAGAGAGGCTGAGGCAGGAGAATCGCTTGAACCCAGGAGGCACAGGTTTCAGTGAGCCAAGATCATGCCACTGCACTCCAGCATGGGTGACAGAGGGAGGCTCCATCTCCTCTTATATTATTATATAATAATTTAATAAGTATATTAAATTTATGTGTTTATATTTTGACCATTTGCAGGCTGGGCAGCATAGCCTCCAGCAGAAACTGGAAACAGGCATTTTGAGGGAAGGAAGAATAAGACTGGAATTTTTGCCAAATGGTTTGTCTAAGTGTACATATTTAATAGATTATAGAAGGAGTTATGAACATTCATGATGGGGTGAATGTGTACATGCATAGTAAGCAAACATACATGCTATTACACACATCTCATGTTCACTTCAGGGTGAAGACTTAACATTTAAATGCATTAAAATTAGGCTGCATAGATAAAAGGTGAAACAGAGGACACAAAGGCATGTTGTGCACAGACTCTGTGAACTGACCAGAATCAGTCCATCACCAGTGGTATCTAGTAGGAAGGAATACTGGTCAGCTGTTGTGCTGAAACTGCAAAAAGGGAGGGGAGCCCAGCAGTGTCAGGTGGTTAGTTGGTATCAGTGGTGTAGTAAGTCTTTCAAAAGGGGTGGTTCCTGTTTTACCCTCAGGAAAGAAAGTTTAATGGCGGTTAGTGAGGGTGGGAGTTTAACAAGTTGTGTCTGACCTCTCTTCTTGTCATGGCTGGGAATTCAGTTATTAAGCTTTCTGAGGTCCCCATGGCCCAAAAGGAGTCTGTTCAGTTGGCTGGGGGACTCGGGATTTTTTTATTCTCAGTATGTGATCTCAGCCAAGCCAATGGCCACTTGGCTGTATTTTGAATTTAGGCCCAGTTAGCCACTCAGCATCCATCTTGACAGATTAGCCTTTTGAGGGTTCACAAAAGAAATTTTTGGAGCTGAAAAGTACAATAACTGAAATGTGACTACCCTGGAAATCAGATTCTACCCACATTCAGGGTTTATTATCGTTGTCGCTTGTGCTCATGCTTGTGTTCCAGGCATGAGCCACCACGCCTGGCCTGTACAAGGATTTTCTTAATCATCTGACACCAATTAATCTCCCAATCTTTGCCAAGGGGCTCTGAGTGTTTCGGGGTACATCATCAGCACTCAGGCAGGCCATGTACAACTCTTTCTGGGCCTTCATTTCCTGATTGTGCAGAGCCTCAGAGTTGGCTACAGGTGAGAGCTTAGGGCCTTCTCATGTTTTCCTGAGCATGTATGCAGCCTGAGCATAAGCACGTGGCCTTCTAGATTCCCAGGAATATGTCAGACCTTTCCACAGTTCCTGTAGACATTTCACTGCTCAGCTTTTCCTTGTAAGCCCCCATAGGAGAGGCTTTCAGCAATAGGCCATCTTTCAGTCAGTACGAATAAAAGCCTCTCAAGTGAGTCTTCCACTGTTTTTGGTTCCTTTTATAAAGGGGTGATTTTGGAGGTCCTTTTTCTGCCATTTTTTAATGTCACCCAGCGTTCCCTCTTTTATCTTCTGGGGAATCATTTATGTAAGAATAGGATGGTCCTTTCTTTGACTCTTTGGTAAGATTGTCATAAAAGCATCTAAATCTCAGTATTTTTTCATGAAAGATTTTTTATTGCTGCTTTATTTTCTTTCACAGTGCATACTTTCTATTTTTTTCTAAGTATTTGAATTTTTTCTCTAGGTTCAAATTTATTGGCAAAAAATTGTTCATAGTATTTCTTATTGTCTTTTAAATCTATAAAGTATATGGGATTATGTTCCCATTTTATATCCTTGATATTGTCTATTTGTGTATATTTTTCCCATAAATTCTGCCAGATGATTGTCTATTTGATTAACCATTTTTTAAAACTTTTTTTTATTGATTATCTCTGTTGTATTTTACCCTCTCATCTATTTCTGTTCATAATTATCTACTCTTTTCTACTTGCCTTGACTTTATGTTGTTGTTCTTTCTGTAACTTCTTAAGTTGGATGCGTGGCTCAATAATTTGCTACACTTCTTTGTGTGTGTGTGTGTTTTATAACAGGGTTCTACTCTGTGGCCCAGCCTGGAGTGCAGTATAGTGATCATATCTCATTGCAACCTCAAACTCCTGGGCTCAAGCCATCCTACTGCCTCAATCCTCCTAACAGGGAGGGCTATAGGCATGCGCTGCCACACCCAGCTAATTTTTATTTTCATTTTTGTAGAGATGAGGGCTCACTACATTGCTCAGGCTCGTCTTGAACTTTGGCCTCAACTGATGCTCCCACCTCCACCTCCCAAAATGATGGGATTACAGGCATAAGCCATTGTGTCTGACCTCATTTCTTCTTTTTAATGGTATTAATTTCCCATAAATACAATAGCACTGCATCTCATAAACATTGACATTTAAATTTTATTAATGTTCAGTTCTAAAGATTTTCCAATTTTAATTATGACTTCTACTTTGACTCATGATTTACTAAAGAGTGTGAATTTTAATTTCCAAAGTTAATTTTATAAGTCTCATTTATCATTTTATTACTGGTATTAAATTAATTGCACTGCAATTAGAAAACATGGTCTGCATAAACTGATTCTTTAAAATTTTTAAGTCATGCTTCATAACTAGGCACTTAATGTTTGTAAATTCTCTATGTATGGTTGAGAAGAATACAGATTTTAAAATTGTTGGGTGCAGAGTTTTATGTATGCCCATTAGATTAAGATCGTTAATTATTGCGTTCCATTTTAAAAAATGTTTAAATTTTCTATATGTTAGTCTTCTATTGTTAGTTGAGCTGGGAAAGAGCTGAGCTGCCAAATATCAGAGTAACCAATTAAAGCAGCAAACCAAAAATGAAAGTTTAGCAAATTTCTGCAATGGCACAAGCAAGAGGCGAAACTGAAGAAAGCACCAACTCCTCCATTCTATCTTCCCCACAGAACTGCACAACAGTAGAGGGTCAGGTGGGACAATACAGCTGTAGGGATTATCTCATATTTAAGGGTGCCCCCCAACAAAAGACTCCAGTAGATTTATGGACCCTGGGGTCAAGGTGAAGGCAAGGGAGAAAGGCTAGAAGTAGAAATGTATGGAGTCAAAGTGGGTACAAGTAAGTATCTTTAAGATTTTCCCTTCTCTCCCCATAAGGAGGCCTTAGCCAAGGTGCCTGAAGAAGACCTCTGCCCAAGGCCTCAGATAAGGAGAAAAAAAGGTTCCAGGGCTCCAAATGCAAACATGTTAAAAAGCATGACTGGCCAGGGGGCCTGAGACCTTGACAGCAACTCCCCTCAGAGGCTGTAATGCCCTGGCTCTGCCCTAAGCCTGGTGTGGGGAGGGTAGCTTTCTCCTGTGGTCCTATCAGTTTTCGCTTCAACCATTTGAGGGTACTTTATTAGAAGCATACAATTGTAGAATTGTTATATCTTCTTGGTGAATTAAAAATGTAACCATAGTGATGCCCTCTATCTCTAATAATGCTTTTAGCTTAACAATGTATTATGCTGATATTAATATAACTATACTAGGTTTCTTTGGTTGATCTTTTTCTTGGAAAGATTTCCCTCCTTCTTTACTTTCGATCTTGCCTTATTGCTATGGTTGAGGCATATCTCTTAAAAATAGCACATATCACCAGCCTGGGTAAGATAGCAAGACCCTATCTCTACAAAAATTATTAGCTGAGTGTGGTGGTGCATGGTATAGTCCCACCTATTCAGCAGGCTGAGGCAGAATGTTCACTTGAGCCCAGGAGGTTGAGGCTGCAGTGAGCCACCATCACACAGTGGCGCTCAAGCCTCAGTGACAGAGCAAGACTCTGTCTAAAAACATAATGGCACATATCTAGATTTTAAAAACATAATTTGATTTTAAAATCTAAGTTTAGTCCATTTATATTTAGTATACTTTATTTGGTCTTTTTACCCAAATAATATCTCTTACCTTTCTGTTTCATTTATCTTGGATTTTCTGTGCTGCTTTTCTCTTATCTTGTTTTTTGTGGTGTTTGCTTTTTTCCCCCTTATTCTATTTATCTCTCATTGTTTGAATTTATATACTTTTACTTTTCTTGATTAATTTCCTTGAAATGTTACCATGACTATTTTACTTAAGTCTAAAGGTAAATAATTTCTTAACCTTTGCCAGAACAATCAAAGAGACCTTTGACTATTTTATTCGCATTACACTTCCTTCCAACATACTATGCAGAACAGTATTCTAGCACTATCCTTTTATTAATCCAATGAGTTAGATATTATTATTATACATAAATAATATTTATTTGCATTTACATGTGTGCCTCCACTGACTATTGATTTTTGTTTGTTTGTTCTAGAGAAGGGGGTCTCACTATGTCACCCAGGCTCGAGTGTAGTGGCTATTCACAGGCATGATCTGGCGCACTGCAGCCTCAAACTCCTGGCCTCAAGTGATCCTCCCAGTTCAGCCTCCTAAGTAGCTGGGACTACAGGCACATGCCATCATGCCCCACCTGAATTCATTTTAATCCTTTATTTTTTTCTCAGACCATCTACTGGATAATTTTCTTCTCTAGTAACATCCTTTAGACTTTTGTTTGGGTCTCTTGGTAGCAAATGCAGTTCCTCATTATATATAAATTTTCACTCTGGTTTTGAAAGACAGTTTGCTGGATAGGAAATTCAAGGGTAACAGTTATTTTCTCTTAACATTTTGGAGATACTAGTCTACCATCTTCTGGCCTCTCTGGTTGCTGTGGAGGAGACTGATGTCATTTTCATTTATGTTTTCTTTATCAATGATTTTTAAATCTTCTATTTGTTCTTGGTATTCTGCAGTTTCACTGCTTATGTTTAACCATTAATTTCTTTTTATTTTTCACTTTTGAGATACAATATGGTTTTTGAACTTGTCCTTTTTGAGATACAATGTGGATTTCTTTTAATTTTTCCTTCTTGAAAAACAATATACTTGCCATTCTCCTTGAGTGATTGGATTACCCTTTCCATATAAGAAGTGTGAGGCTCAGTTCTGGCCAGTTAGACATTGGCAGTTTTCAAGCAGTAGGGGCAGCTGGTGAAAATTTGGTAGCTAATAAAAAGAAACAAGCTGAGCCAGGAGTAGTGGCTGATGCCTGTAATCCCAACACTTTGGAAGGCCAATGTAGTCGAATTACATGAGGCCAGAAGTTCGAGACCAGCCTGGCCAACATGGTGAAACCCTGTTTTTACTGAGAATACAAAAATTAGCTGGGCATGATAGTGCACATCTGCAATCCCAGCTACTCAGGAGGCTGAGGCACAAGAAGCGCTTGAACCCGGGAGGTGGATGTTGCAGTGAGCTGAAATCACACCACTGTACTCTAGCCTGAACAACAGAGCAAGACTCTGTCTCAGGGAAAAAAAAAAGAAAGAAAAAGAAAAGAAACAAGCTGGATATCTGCTTCTGGCATTATGGAGCAGATGTAGTGCAAGTTTTCTACACAAATGGTCATGTACTAGAAGGAATATATGGAGAAATTAACCTGTAAATATCTTTTCTTTTCTTTTTCTTTTTTTTTTTTTGAAAGAAAGAGAAAGAGAAAGGGGGAGAGAGAACAAGAGTCTTGCTCTATTGTCCAGGCTAGAATGCAATCTAAAAATAGGTATTAAAAATCTCTTTTATGTTGATAATTGTGCTTAACAGTGGAGACAGGAAGGGATAAGGGAAGAAAATAACAAACGAACAGCCAACCAATATTTCATTTAAGTCTGTAAAATGCTATGCAAATGCTGAAGAGTGATTTACTTCCAATTATGTGGTGGCTTTCAAAATAGGTGTAATATGATACGGAGAAAAATGTATGTTCTGTGGACCTGAGGTGAAGAATTCTATAAATATTCACTGAGTTTACTTGTTCCAGGTCTGAGTTCAAATCATACATGTCCCTGTTAATTTTCTATCTCGTTGATCCGTCGAATATCAACAATGTGGTGTCAAAGTCTCCCGCTATTATTGTGTGGGAGTCCAAGTCTCTTTATAAGTCATTAAGAACTTGTCTTATGTATCTGGGTGTTCCTATATTGGATGCATATATATTTATGATCATTGACTCCTGTTGTTGCATTGATCCTTTTACCATTATGTAATGTCCTTCTTTGTTTCTTTTAGTCTTTGTTACTATTAAAGTCTATTTTGTCTGAGATGAAAGTTACAACTCCTGTATTCTTTTTTTTTTTTTTTGGGCTCTCCATTTGATTGGTAAGTCTTCCACCAATCCTTTGTTTTGAATCTTTGTGTGTCCTTGCTTATGAGATGGATGGATCTGGATACAGCAAACCGATGGGTTTTGACTTTTTATTCAATTTGTCTGTTTGTGTCTTTGAATGGGCATTTAATCCATTTAAATTTAGGATTAGGCTGGGCGCAGTGGCTCACGCCTATAATCCCAGCACTTTGGGAGGCCGAGGCAGGTGGATCATGAGGTCAAGAGATCGAGGCCATCCTGGTCAACATGGTGAAACCCCGTCTGTACGAAAAATACAAAAATTAGCTGGGCATGGTGGCGCATGCCTGTAGTCCCGGCTACTTGGGATGCTGAGGCAGGAGAATTGCTTGAACCCAGGAGGCGGAGATTGCGGTGAGCCGAGATCGCGCCATTGCACTCCAGCCTGGGTAACAAGAGCGAAACTCCGTCTCAAAAAAAAAAAAAAATTTAGGATTAATATTGATATTTGTGAGTTTAATATTGTCGTTTAATGCTAGCTGGCTATTCTGCCAATTAGTTGATATAGATTCTTCATTATGGGGATACTGTTTATCTTTTGGTAAGTTTTTGGGATGACTGATACTGGTTGTTCCTTTCTGTGTATAGTGCTTCTTTCAGAAGCTCTTGTAAAGCAGGCCTGGTGGTGATGAAATCTCTGAGTGCTTGCTTGTTCGTGAAAAATTTTATTTTTCCATCATTTGTGAAGCTTAATTTGGCTGGATATGAGATTCTGGGTTGAAAATTCTTTTCTTTGAGGATATTGAATAAAGACCCCCAGTCTCTTCTAGTTTGTAGGGTTTCAGCTGAGAGATCTGCTGTGAGTCTGACAGGCTTCCCTTTATGAGTAACCTGACCTTTCTCTTTAGCTGCCCTTAGAATTTTCTCCTTTATTTCAACCCTGGTGAATCTAACAATTATGTGTCTTGGGGTTGCTCTACTTAAGGAATATCTTTGTGGTGTTCTCTGTATTACCTGAAGTTGAGTATTTTCCTGCCTTACCAGGTTAGGAAAGTTTTCCTGAATAATATCCTGAAGAACATTTTCCAGCTTGGATTCATTCTCTTCATGACATTCAGGTACACCTATCAAATGTAAATTAGGTCTTTTCACATAGTCCCATATTTCTTGGAGACTTTGCTCATTCCTTTTTACTCTTTCTTCTCTAATCTTGTCTTCTCGTTTCATTTCACTAAGTTGATCTTTGACCTCTGATATCCTTTCTTCTGCTTGATCAATTCGACTGCTAAAACCTATGCATACTTCGCAGAGTTCTCGTATTGTATTCTTCAGTTCCATTAATTCACTTATATTCCTTTCTAGATTGTCTATTCTCATTAGGATGTCATCAAACCTTTTTTCAAGGTTCTTAGTTTCTTTACATTGGGCTAGAACATGTTCTTTTAACTCACAGAAATTTCTTATTATCCACCTTCTGAAGCCTAAATCTGTTAATGGAACGCACTCGTTCTCCATCAGGCCTTGTTCCCTTGTTGATGAGGAACTGTGATCCCCTGTAGAGGGAGAGGCATTCTGATTTTGGGTATTCTTAGCCTTTTTATGCTGGTTTCTTCCCATCATTGTAAATTTATCCACCTGTCATCTTTGTAATTACCGACTTTCAAGTTAGGTCTCCGAGTGGACATCCAACTTGTTGATTCCCAGCACCGGAATCTGAGCAACCCACTGCGCCAGCCAAAACAGCAGCGTTAAGATTCGTGGTGCTTTTCTGCCCAGGAATCTCCGGTCTGGCTTCCCTCTTGAGTTCCTTTTTCAATCAGCTGAATAGGCAACTCCGCCTTCCCAGAGCTCCAAATGTCGACCAAAAGGGGATCTGGTCCCATTTACTTTGCACCAAGAACCGCCGTGCCGGGGCGCCAGCAAAACTGCTGCGCCGGCCACAAGAGTTGCGCTGGTCACAAGAGTTGCGCTGGTGACCCGTGGGGCTCCTCTGCTGGAAATCTCCTGGTCCATGAGCAACAAAAATTCGTCTGAACGTGTGGCATCCTCTGGTTCTCTGCACTTTCACTGGGAGCTACAATCGTGAGCTGCTAGTAGTCAGCCACCTTGGATCTCTCTCGAAATCTGTAAATTTCTTATGGTGGTAGATTTTGAGACGGAGTCCCACTCTGTCACCCAGGCTGCAGTGCAATGGCGTGATCTTAGTTCACTGCAACCTCTGTCTCCTGAGCTCAAGCAGTTCTCCCGTCCTGGCCTCCCAAGTAGCTGGGACTACAGGAGTGCATGTACAGCTAATTTTTATATTTTTAAGTAGAGACGGGGTTTTGCCATGTTGGCCAGGCTGGTCTTGAACTCCTGATCTCAGGTGATCTGCTCACCTCAGCCTCCCAAAGTACTGGGATTACAAGTGTGAGCCACCAGGCCTAGCCTTTTTTTTTTGAGATGGGGTCTCACTTTGTTGCCCATGCTGGTCTTGAACTCCAGGGCTCACAAAATTCTCCCACCTCAGCCACGCAAGTAGCTGGAATTAGAGGCATGAGCCACTGTACCCAGCCAAAGCCCCCTTATTTCCAGTTTTACAACTCCACAGGAATAGTAACTGAGGGCCAATAGAGTGAGATCTATATTTCACTTGTGCTGAGTGCGCCTTCATTATCTACCACTAGTTTTGTCATCTCTCCTATGTCCTCAGTCCTTTCTCTGTACCTTAGGAACACAAGACATTCTTTCACTGTGGACAGTGCAAACTGCTAGCCATCTGGAACACAAATTGGTTGGGAAGAGCTTGATTTATATATATATACACATATATAGTGGTGCTTTCTTATTTCTTAGATGCACATTTTTTTGTTTAAATGCTTCTGAAAAGAGAAACATATTAAATGCGCAGGGTCTTCCTGCCTGTCTCTTGATTCCCCCACGAAAACAGCTTTCAAATGGATGATTTATCTTAAAATTGAAGACATTAAAAAAAATCTACAAAACATGGCCTATGTCTTATGTCTGTCATTTGCCATTCCCACTCCCAACCCAGGTAAGCCTAGCATAGTGGGTAACATGTAGTAGGTGCTCAAAATATATTTGTGGATGACTACATGAGTATATGTAGTTAGGTGAAATTTAATGAGAACATGCACTGCCTTCTCTCATGTTTATCTTTTTCTTCTTCCACATATTCTTGTAACTATCCAGTTATGAACTGCTTATAGGAAACAGGAGGGGGCCTGGCATGGTGGCTTACACCTGTAATCCTAGCACTTTGGGAGGCCGAGGTGGGTGGATCACCTGAGGTCAGGAGTTCAAGACCAGCCTGGCCATCATGGTGAAACCCCATCTTAAAAAAAAAAAAAAAAAAAAGGAAACAGGAGGAAAATTGACTTTACCATGGGAACTAAGTGCAGTAATTTCTTCGCATTATGTATCATTTTTATTGTGCTATTTTTAACTTTAAAATGTCTGGATGTCAGAACCTTGCTTCTGGGGAAACATTATTGACAAAGGAATTGCCAAGCAAGTTTTAAAATGTAGAGGAAGTACTTGTTAATAATTAATGTCATGCTAATTATAAATTCAAACCAGATTCTTGAACCTCAAGGTGAGCCATGCTTATGAGAGAGCTGAGTGACCTGCTGTGGCCCTAGACATTACAGAAATCATTTCAGTTCTTTCTTCTCTGCAGGGGAGATTAACTTGTATTTCTAGTGGTAGTGACTAAGGCTGTAGGGCTGGGCCTTAAATGGAAGGCAAATAAGAGAACTGAAGGTGCACAGACTTTGAAATCCAATGAAGCTGGGTTCAGACTCTGACTTGAACACTTAGCTGTGTGACTTAGCAAGTTAAATGAGGCCTCAGTTTTCCTTTCTGCAAAACTAAGGTAGAAATACAGATATCAGAGGTTGGTATGAGAATTCAGTGGGCATAACTTGTTCAATGCCCTTTGTGTAACCCAAAAAAGCAAATACTCTTTCCTTGAGTCACTTAAGATGTCAGACCTGGTGTCAGTCACTTAAGATGTCAGACAGAAATACTTACTGATAAAATATTCGGGAGGCACTAAGCTTGAATATCCTGCCTTTATAAATATACTATATCGTTCAACCCTTCAACTTACCAAGATTCTTATCATTAGAGCAGAGTTATTCTGTCTTCAGGATTTGTGAATGACTCCTATGATTTTTGCCATATCCACATTATTAAAGAATATTATTTACTTAAGATTTTTATTTATTTTTTTGGAGATGGGAGTCTCATTCTGTCACCCAGGCTGGAGTGCTGTGCTGCAATCTCGGCTCACTGCAACCTCCCACCTCCCAGGTTCAAGAGATTCTCCTGCCTCAGCCTCCCAAGTAGCTGGGATTACAGGTGCCCACTACGATGTTCGGTTAATTTTTGTATTTTTAGTAGAGATGGGGTTTCACCATGTTGGCCAGGCTGGTCTTGAACTCCTGACCTCAAATGATCTGCCCGCCTCAGCCTCCCAAAGTGGTGGGATTACAGGTGGCCTACTTAGGATATTTTAGACTTAGCCAAAGATTTAACATCTGTGAAATCACAAACGTGATGTTCTGATTATATACATATGCATATAAATATGCAACTTTTATAATATGTATTAAAATGAAAAAATATTATTACCAATTTGTGATTCACCTAGAATCACGTCATGTACCACACTGGTATGCATGCAGCATATCAATACAGGAGTCCAAAACTGCTCCAGATATTTTAAGCAGATGGGGATTTAACACAGGGCATTGGATATTGACAAAACCACTGGAAATGCTGGAGGATGAAATTTGCGGCTGGCCCTTCAAGAGTGACTCCCCTAACACTGTAGAACTGACCTCTGGGATCACCACTGGCCCTGTTGAATTCAGGAGCATGCTGCTGCAGCTGCAATCTAGGGATTCAGAATCTGCCACTGCTATTGTCACTCCCACAACGGTTCCCCAAATCTATAAAGTTTGTGAATGGGCACTATACATGGAGTCCACCCTCTGATGGTACATGATTCCCTCTCAACATCCAGGAGGCTGAGGGAAAGACAGTGGAATGAATGCTGCTTTAGGGAAACCCTGTAATTCCATGACCATGCTTGCCAGCAGAAAACAGCCAGAAAGGCAAAAAGATGGTCTCTATTTCATGTCACCCTTTCAAATCTCATACAATTACACACAAGTGATGGAAATGAATTTATATCAGGAAGCTTTGCTGGAAGGGAGTCTGGAAAATACAGTTTTTAACTCTCTAGCCTCTGAAATATAAGAAGGTATACTGGAAAGGCACTTGAGTGAAATGCTCTGAAGCATTAACTACAGACCACAGGGAATATACCTTGTTTCAAGGCAAAGGAGCTTGCAAGTAAAAGCTGGAGAGCAGGGTTTTGATACTCCCCTAATCTTACTCTTCTTCTTCGCTACTTTCCCACCCTTCTTTGCCTGGCCAGTTATCACTATGCAGTGGCTTTGTTTGCCAAACTGGACTGGGGATAGCTCTTTTGCTTCCATCATTAATTTTATTTATTTATTTATTTTTTTAAGACAGAGTCTCTCTCTGTTGCCCAGGCTGAAGTGCAGTCGTACAGTCTTGGCTCACTGCAACCTCCACCTCCCAGGTTCAAGGAATTCTTTTGCCTCACCCTCCCAAGTAGCTGGGATTATAGGCAAGTGCCACTATTCCTGACTAATTTCTGTACTTTTTTTTTTTTTAGTAGAGAAAGGGCTTCACCATGTTGGCTAGTCTGGTCTCAAACTCCTGACCTCAGGTGATCCACCTGCCTAGGCCTCCCAAAATGCTGGGAGTATAAATGTGGGCCACTGGGCCTGGCCTTGTTTCCTTCTTTTTAATACCATTTGTTAATTTCCTCATTGTGTTCAAGCCCAAAGTAAGAAGGAATCAACCAGAAGTTCTTTTTTAAAAAAAGTTTTTAGAGACAGTGTCCTGTCCTGTCACCCAAGCTGGAGTACAGTGGTGCCATCACAACTCACTGTGACCTCAGTGGGCTCAAGTGATCCTCCCACCTCAGCCTCCCCAATTGTGCCTGTAGCTGTGATTACAGGTGCACATACCACACCCAGCTAATTTTAATTATTTCTTGTAGAGACAAAGGTCCTGCTATGTTGTCCTGGCTGGTCTTGAACTCCCAGCCTCAAGTGGTCCTCCTGCCTCGTCTTTCCAAAGCAGTGGAATTACAGGCATGAGCCACTACACCCAGCCATCTTTTTGTTTTTTGACATTGCACATGGTCAGCTTTGGTAAAATTCTCTGTCCCTATCTCAGTTGCTAGTGATTAGAGAGAGATCTATCATCTTCAATGCACTAGCTCAGGAGGAGGGACAGTGGACATTTTGAATAGCAATCTCATTTAAAATCCTATAGAACAGTGAACTAAACAAAGAACTCAGTCTTGAGAGGTTAGATCTCACCAGTCTTGACAGACCAGAGGCTTTGGTTCTCTAACTATGGGAACGCTCGCCCCTGCTTTCTGCTCTGCCTCTACTCCGGAATACGGAGATTGGTCCAGTCAACTGGACACATGGGATTGTCTTGCTAACCATGAATATTGTATTTCAAACTCTTTGTTAAGTGTCCTAAACTGCCACTTGTTTGGGCGACAAAGAATTAGGACTGATATTTCCATTTCAGTGAAAAATCTGAAGCCTGACATTTTGTGCTGAGTGGCAAAAATGGGGGCAAAGGCAAACTAAATGGTCTAACAAAAAGAACAACTGTTAGAGAAGATAATTAATCACTCAATACCAGGCCAAAGACAGGAGTGCTGGAGATGTGATATACCAGCCAAGGAAACTAGCTCTGCAGTCAGCCTTCTGGGGTTTGAATCCTGGTGACCTTAAGCACAGTACTTCATCTTGCTAAGCCTCAGTTTTCTCATCTGTAAAATGGAGAGCATAACATTACAATCCTCATAGGGTTGTTATTGGAATTACCAGTGCCTGACATATACAATGTGTACAATAAATGTTACTGGACTTCTAGCTATGGCAGAGTAAGGAAACTGACAAATCATCTCTCCCCAAAATAATTATAAAACTGGACAAAATTGTCAAAAAGTATCATTTTAGGGTTCTGGAAACCAACTAAAAGCAAAGACAAATTGAAAAGCACATATCCACCCAAAAAATGCTGGGCTTTGGGTAAGAATGACATTGTCTATGGCATTCTTTTACGTTTGTTCCTAGGGATCCCTCTCACCCCGTTTGGTCAGCACAGTAGTTTTACCAGGATGGATCTGGCCTTGAAAGCCAGCAGCAGACAAAGTCATGACTTGATTTGGAGTGAAAGGCAGGAAATCTATGCTCAGTGGTAAAGAAGAAAAGCCTTCAGCTCTCCTAGCCTGAGGCTGCAGTCCCAGGTGAGGAAGCTCCATTGAAGAGTCAGATACTAAGCTCTCATCCTTGGATGTCTGGGTGCCTATACACATGCAGTAGAGATCCAAGAGAGCCTAAGAGAGAGCAAAAATGGGGGCAGACTTGAAAACTTCCCAAACTTGGAATGCACTCCCCAAACCAAACACAAATCCTCAGCAAAGCTGGCATGGAAAACTTACAGGTTCAAGGTGTTTGAGCATAATCTCTCACCAGTCACTGGCTGATCACTCACCTACAAGACATAGGGTCATTCTGAGGGAGACAGGCAAATAAAAAAATTTTTTAAACCCAAACTGAGAAGAGACAGCAGCAGCTACACGCTGAAGTGATTCTTTATGTAGAAAATCCTCAAGAACCAACAACAAAATGACTAGAACTAAAATAAGAGTTTAGCTAGGTTGCAGATATATAAAAATCAATTGTATTTCTACATACTGGCTATGAGCAATCTGATATTGAAATTAAGAAAACAATTTTATTCACAATGACATCAAAAAGAATAAAATACCTAAAAATAAATTTAACAAAAGAAGTATAAGGCTTAGATACGGAAAACTACAAAATATGACTGAAAGAATTTTTTAAAGATCTAAATAAATGGAGGACACTCCATGTTCACAACCAGGGAGACTCAGTATTGTTAAGACGGCAATTCTACCCAAAGTAATACATAGATTCCCATCCCGGCCAACATGGTGAAACCCTGTCTCTACTAAAAGTACAAAAAATTAGCCGGGCGTGGTGATGCGTGTCTGTAATCCCAGCTACTCAGGAGGCTGGGGCAGGAGAGTTGCTTGAAACTGGAAAACGGAAGTTGCAGTGAGCTGGGATTGAGCCACTACACTCTAGCCTGGCGATACAGCGAGATTCTGTCTGAAAAAAAAAAAAAAAAATTCAACTGAATCTCTATTAAAACCCCAAAAGGCTTTTTTTTTTGGGGGGGGAGGGGGTGTTGAAACTAACAAACCTATCTGCTGATCCTAAAATGTATATTAAAATGCAAAGGACCTAGAATAGTCAAAACAACTTTAAAAAGAAAAACAAAGTTGAAGAACTTGCATTACCTGATTTCACAACTGACTATAAAATCATATTAATAAGACAGGTAATAATCAAGACAGACAAATTGCTCTGTGGAACAGAGTTAGAGTCCAAAAATAAATCATTACATTTATAGTCAAAAGATATTTGACAAAGATGCCAAGGCAAATGAGTGGACAAAGTGTAGCCTTTTTAGCAAACGATGCTAGACAATTAGATACACATATAACAAAAAAAAAAAAAATTTTAAACCCTTACCTTACTCTACTACATAAACAAAAATTAACTCAAAATGTATCACAGACCTAAATGTAAGAGCTAAAACAGTAAAACTTCTTGAAGAAAAAAATAGAAGAAAATCTTTGTAACCTTGGATTAGGTAAAGATTTTAGATTACCCATAAAGGAAAAACTCATAAATTGGACTTCATCAAAATTAAAAACTTTTGTTCTTCAAAAAACACTAAGTTCAGCTGGGGGTGGTGGCATGCACCAATAGTCAATAGTCATGTACCAATATTTTGCCCAAGGTGGCCTTGAACTCTTAAGCTCAAGCGATCCTACCACCTCTGCCTCCTCAGGCCAGCCTGGCAAAATAGTGAGAGCCTGTCTCTAAGAATTAAAACAAAAACCTACTAAAAAACACTGTGTAGAAATGTAAAGTCACAGAACAGGAGACAGTATCTGTAAATCGAATATCTGATAAGGAGCTAGTATTCAGAATATATAAAGAACCATTATAGTACATTAAAAAGATGAAAAACTCATTAAAAATGGGCAAAAAATTTGAATAGACATTTCACCAAGGAGGATACTTGCATGGCTAACAAACACCAAGAAAAGATGCTCAACATCATTCGTCATCAGGGAAACGCAAATTAAAAGGGCAGTGATGCCACCACATACCCACCGTAAAGGCTCTAGTCAAAAAGGCTGACAACAGCACATGTGGCAAACGTGGAGAAACTGCAACTCTCATACATTGCAAGTGAGAATGTCAAATAGTACAATTGCTTTGGAAAACAGTTTGAAAATGTCTTAAAAGGTTAAATATAGAGTTACCATTCAACCCAACATTTCCACTTCTAGGTATCTACCTAAAAGAAATGAAAACATTTGTCCACATATAGACATACACAAACCTTCATAGTAGTGTTATTCATAGTAGCTAAAAACTAGAAACAACTCAAATACCCATCAACCACTGAATGGACAACAAAATGTGATACATCTGGACAACGGAGTACCATCCAACAATAAAGAGAAATTGACCTCTGATACATGCTAGAATCAGGAAGATTCCATGAAGGAATCTCAAAAGTGTGCTAAGTAAAAGAAGACAGACATGAAAGACTAAGTATTGCATGATTCCATGAATATGAATGTCCAGGAATGTCCAGGACAGGCAAATCTATAAAGACAAGAAAACATCAGTAGTTGGCTGGGCTGGGAGACGAAATTAACTGCAAAGGGCAAAAGGGAGCTTTTGTGGGTAATGGAAATGTTTTAGAACTGGATTGTGGTGATGGTTGTACAAGTGCGTAACTCTACTAGAAAGCGTTGAATTGTAGACTGACAATGAGTGACTTTTATGGTATGTCAAATGTACTTCAATAAGCTGTTAAAAAGTGCTGCAATTACCTGAGAAGATAATACATTTGAATAGAAATCCATCAAATGTTTGATAGAGCAGAAAATTTGTCTATTACTTCTCAGCCACAAACTACATCCTTATGCACCATCAGATTCAGCTACATAAAGTGAGTGTCTATTAGTCATCAGAATCATTAGAAGGTAGTTTTTAAAGGCTCCATGCCAAATCTTCATTATTGTTGTTAGAAAAATAATGCTCATGATAAAAATTTCTATTGCCAGCGAATCAGAAATGGCATCTCTTTTTTAGAAAGAGCAATGTATTCAGGCCGGGCACGGTGGCTCACACCTGTAATCCCAGCACTTTGGCAGGTCGAGGCAGGTGGATAACTTGAGGTCAGGAGTTAGAGACCAGTCTGGCCAACATGGTGAAACCCCACCTCTACTCAAAATACAAAAATTAGTTGGGCATGGTGGCGAGTGCCTATAATCCCAGCTACTCAGGAGGCTGAGGCAAGAGAATCACTTGAATCCGGGAGATGGAGGTTGCAGTGAGCCGGGATTGTGCCACAGCACTCCAGCCTGGGCATCAGAGTGAGGCTCTATCTCAAAAAAAAAAAAAAAAGAAAGAAAGAAAACAAGAAAAAGAAAAATCAACATATCCATCCAATGATTTTGTTTCTCTACATACATACATACCCAGTGGAATCTAAAATGCTTCTGATTATAAACGAGGAAACTGGGACACAAAGGTCCCAGTGGAGATTGTGCCATTGCACTCCAGCCTCAGTAACAGAGCAAGACTCCATCTCAAAAAAAAAAATTATTGAGGAAAATCATAGAATACTAAAGCAAAAAAGGATCTTGGAGTATATATCCACCCAAAAAATGCTGGACTCTAGGCAAGAACAGAGGTGTCTGTAGCATTCTTCTATGTTCTTTTTTTGCCCTCAACTCTACCCCAGCTTGATCAGCACAGTAATTTTAAGTTCATTCTCTCTCTCTCTCTTTCTCTCTTTGTTTGACAGAGTCTTGCTCTGTTGCCCAGGCTGGAGTACAGTGGCAGGATCTCAGCTCACCGCAGCCTCTGCTTCTCAGGTTTAAGCAATTCTCCTGCCTCGGCCTCCCAAATAGCTGGGATTACAGGCACCCGCCACCATGCTTGTTTAATTTTTATATTTTGAGTAGAGATGGGATATCATCATGTTGGCCAGGCTGGCCTCGAACTCCTGACCTCAGGTGATCCGCCCACCTTAGACTCCCAAAGTGCTGGGACTATAGTCGTGAGCCACTGCTACCAGCATGCTGTCATATATAAACTAATATTTTCCTCTGATTTCTTTCTGTTTGTCCTGTATTCTTAAGCAATCATATAGATTTCAAGTTTCCTGCCTTTCTCCCTCCAGCAGCAGTTCTTTCTACCACATCATTAACAGATATTCATCAAGTCTTTGAAAAGTTCCAGGCAGGATGTGGCAGACACTGGTAGCTGCCTGTCAAGCAGCTACCCTACTTCTTGGTGGCAAAGCCCATCTTACTCCTTGGAGTCTAAAAATGCTACATATTTACTTTCTCAGCCTCTCTTTCAACTAGTGTATGAACATGTGATTAAATTCAGGCCAATGGTACCTAAAAGGAATTCTTCAGGAGGGTGGTGCTTCTGCAAAAACTTCAGACTTGAGAAAGAGTAAGCATGAAAGAATATCATTTTCCTTCTTGCCTTTGGACCTTGTGTGAGGATTTGATTCTCGGAACTACTGTAGGCACCTTACAACCATTATGGATGACACTTTCAACAAGAACATAAAGACAGTGGACTGGGAAGATGGAAAAACACTAAATTCTTTATAAGATCATTGAGCCATGTGTGAGAGTTGTCAGAATCAAAATGGAGTCACTTGTATAAAAACAAAAAAACTTAGCCAGGTGTGGTGGTGCACACCTGCAGTCCCAGCTACTCAGGGCACTGACACAGGAGGATAGCTTGAGCCCAGAGTTCAAGGCTGTCATACACTATGATCCTGCCACTGCACTCTAACCTAGGCAACACAGCAAGACTCTGTCTCAAAACAAAAACAACGGGTGCTATGGCTCATGTCTGTAGTCCTAGCACTTTGGGAGGCTGAGGTGGGTGGATCACCTGAGGTCAGGAGTTTGAGACCAGCCTGATCAACATGGTGAAACCCTGTCTCTACTAAAAATACAAAATCAGCTGGGCATGGTGGCACGTGCCTCTAATTCCAGCTACTTGGGAGGCTGAGGCAGGATAATCACTTGAACCTGGGAGGCGGAGGTTGCAGTGAGCCAAGATTGCACCATTGCACTCAAGCCTGGGCAACACGAACAAAACCCTGTTTCAGAAAAACAAAAACAAAAAACAAGAAACATCATCCCGGAGATGCAAGGCTGGTTCAACATATGCAAGTCTATAAATGTATTCACCACATAAACAGAACCAAAGACAAAAACCACATGATTATCTCAATTGATGCAGAGAAGGCCTTTGACAAAATGCAATAGCCCTTCATGCTAAAAACCCTCAATAAGCTAGGTATTGACGGAACGTATCTCAAAATAATAAAAGCTATTTATGACAAACCAACAGCCAATATCATACTGAATGGGCAAAAACTGGAAGCATTCCCCTTGAAATCTGGCACTAGACAAGGATGCCCTCTCTCACCACTCCTATTCAATATAGTACTGGAAGTTCTAGCCAGAGCAATCAGGCAAGAAAAAGAAATAAAGTGTATTCAAATAGGAAAGGAGGAAGTCAAATTGTCTCTATTTGCAGATGACATGATTGTATATCTAGAAGACCCCATCACCTCAGCACAAAATCTCCTGAAACTGATAAGCAACTTCAGCAAAGTTTCAGGATATAAAATCAACGTGCAAAAATCACATGCATTCCTATACACCAATAACAGACTTAAAGAGAACCAAATAAAGAACGAACTGCCATTCACAATTGCCACAAAGAGAATAAAATACCTAGGAATACAACTAACAAGGAACGTAAAGGACCTCTTCAAGGAGAACTACAAGCCACTGCTCAACGAAATAAAAGAGCACACAAACAGATGGAGAAACATTTCATGTTCATGGTTAGGAAGAATCAATATCGTGAAAATGGCCATACTGCCCAAAGTAATTTATACATTCAATGCTATCCCCATCAAGCTACCAATGATCTTCTTCACAGAACTGGAAAAAAACACCTTAAACTTCATATGGAACCAAAAGAGAGCCCGCATAGCCAAGTCAATTCTAAGCAAAAAGAACAAAGCGGGAGGCATCACACTACTGGACTTCAAACTATATACTACAAGGCTACAGTAATCAAAACAGCATGGTACTGGTACCAAAACAGAGATATAGACCAATGGAACAGAACAGAGGTCTCGGAGGCAACACAAAATATCTACAACCATCTGATCTTTGACAAACCAGACAAAAA
This sequence comes from Sapajus apella, assembly GCF_009761245.1. Lineage (NCBI taxonomy): Eukaryota > Metazoa > Chordata > Mammalia > Primates > Cebidae > Sapajus > Sapajus apella. The sequence continues at coordinate 30,516,039 of NW_022436945.1, forward strand.
CAAGCAGTGGGGAAACGATTCCCTGTTTAATAAATGGTGTTGGGAAAACTGGCTAGCCATGTGCAGAAAGCAGAAACTGGACCTCTTCCTGACACCTTACACTAAAATTAACTCCAGATGGATTAAAGACTTAAACATAAGACCTAACACCATAAAAACCCTAGAAGAAAATCTAGGCAAAACTATTCAGGACATAGGCGTAGGCCAGGACTTCATGACTAAAACACCAAAAGCATTGACAACAAAAGCCAAAATAGACAAATGGGACCTAATTAAACTCCACGGCTTCTGCACAGCAAAAGAAACAGTCATTAGAGTAAATCGGCAACCAACAGAATGGAAAAAAATTTTTGCAGTCTACCCATCTGACAAAGGGCTGATATCCAGAATTTACAAAGAACTAAAACAGATTTACAAGAAAAAACCAAACAAGCCCATTCAAAAGTGGGCAAAGGATATGAACGGATACTTTTCAAAAGAAGACATACATGAGGCCAACAAACATATGAAAAAATGCTCATCATCACTGGTCATCAGAGAAATGCAAATCAAAACTACATTGAGATACCATCTCATGCCAGTTAGAATGGCGATCATTAAAAAATCTGGAGACAACAGATGCTGGAGAGGATGTGGAGAAATAGGAACACTTTTACACTGTGGGTGGGAGTGTAAATTAGTTCAACCATTGTGGAAGACAGTGTGGCAATTCCTCAAGGACCTAGAAATAGAAACTCCATTTGACCCAGCAATTCCATTACTGGGTATATATCCAAAGGATTATAAATCGTTCTACTATAAGGACATGTGCACACAAATGTTCATTGCAGCACTGTTTACAATAGCAAAGACCTGGAACCAACCCAAATGCCCATCGATGATAGACTGGATAGGGAAAATGTGGCACATATACACCATGGAATATTATGCAGCCATCAAAAATGATGAGTTTGTGTCCTTTGTAGGGACATGGATGAAACTGGAAACCATAATTCTCAGCAAACTGACAGAAGAGCAGAAGATCAAACACTGCATGTTCTCACTCATAGGCAGGTGTTGAACAATGAGAATACATGGACACAGGGAGGGGAGCACTACACACTGGGGTCTGTTGGGGGGGTGGGGAGTTGGGAAGAGATAACAAGGGGAGAGATGCCAGATGTAGGTGATGGGGAGGAAGGCAGCAAATCACACTGCCATGTGTGTACCTAAGCAACAATCTTGCATGTTCTTCACATGTACCCCAAAACCTAAAATGCAATAAAATAAATGGGGGAAAAAAAAAAGAAACAAACCACAGAAATCCTCTGACAAAACAGAGCTGGGAAAAGCCAGGAAGAGAATGATTCTCGTGCATAAATGCCTGATAACAAAAACTATCACAAAAGACTGCAAAAACCACAACTTTGTACAAAGGCCATCATAATCTTACATAAAAAATACTGCTGCAAGGACATGTGCCCAGAAACTGCCTGCCCAACCTCAGAGTGGTGTCACCCTTGTTATTGATCCTTATAGCCAAGGATAATTATCTCAAAACAATTGTAATACTCCTCACTTGTCCTTAAAAACCTTTATCTTCTCGTATCTTCCTGAATAAACACAGTTTACTATGGCATGTGTATCTCATTGCAATGCCCTATTCCTGAATAAATATCACTTTCTTTTAGAGAGCCTTTCTCTGCTATTTATGTTGACACATGGAAACAGCCCCAGAACCACCAACCTCCAGTTATTTAGTGAAGAGAGGCAATTAACGTCCCTGTGCTTTCAGTCAGTTTTACTTGGTATTCTGCCCTTTGTAGACATAGTATAATACAGCAGTCCCCAGCCTTTTTGGCCCCATGGACCAGTTTCATGGAAGACAATTCTTCCATGGACTTCGGGGTGGGAATGGTTTCAGGATGAAACTGTTCCACCTCAGACCATCGGGCATTAGATTCTGTTAATAAGTGCACAACCTAGATCCCTCACATGTGCAGTTCATAACAGGGGTTATGCTCCTGTGAGAATCTAATACTGCTGCTGATCTGACACGAGGCAGAGCTAAGTAGTAATGCTTGCTCATCCGCCATTCACCTCTTTTTATTGTGATGGAGTCTCACTCTGTCACCAGGCTGGAGTGCAATGGCGTGATATCAGCTCATCACAACCTCCTCCTGAGTTCAAGAGATTCTCCTGCCTCAGCCTCCTAAGTAGCTGGAACTACAGGTGTGCACCACCACACCTGGCTAATTTTTGTATTTTAGTAGACACAAGGGTTTCACCATGTTGGCCAGGATGGTCTCGATCTCCTGACCTGGTGATCCGCCTGCCTCAGCCTCCCAAAATGCTGGGATTACAGGCGTGAGCCACCGTGCCTGGCCTGCTCACCTCTTGCTGTCCACCCAATTCCTAATGGGTCACAGAACTGTACCAGTCCTCAGCCGGAGGCTTGGGGACCCCTGGTATAATATAGTACAGTGGTCAAGAGTGCAGATTGTCTGTGGTCAAATTTCAGTTCTCATGATTTAAATAGCCATAGGCAAAGAACTTAACCTTTCTGATCTTCATTTCTAAATGAGAATAATAATAGTTAATTACCTGATAGGTTGTTACGTTGATTAAAAGAATGAATACATATAAAACACATAGAAGTAGTGCCTGGAACCCATAAGCAGTCAGTAAGTGTTAGCTATGATTATGCTGTTAAAATCATGCTCACCATTACATGTGAAGAATTTACATAAATGCTGAGCCACTCCAATTATTAAACACTTTCTTATATAAACGAATATTTTCCTGTGACTTCTACCTGTCTGTCCTGTATCCTTAAATAATCATAAAGATCACTCTCTCCTTCTTAGTATTTTTTCTTTTTATGAAACAGAGTCTTGCTCTGTTTCCCAGGCTCCAGTGCATTGGCACAATCTCAGCTCACTGCAACCTCTGCCTCCCCGGTTCAGGAGATTCTCCTGCCTCAGCCTCCTGAGTAGCTGGGATTACAGATACGCCACCATGTCTGGCTAATTTTTGTATTTTTAGTAGAGATGGGGTTTCATCATGTTGGTCAGGCTGGTCTCAAACTCCTGACCTTGTGATTCACCTGCCCCAGCCTCCCAAAGTGCTGGGATTACAGGCATGAGCCCTATGCCCAGTCCCCCTTTGTATTTTTGAGCATTGGTATCATGTAATTCCCCGCCCCATCCCCCAAACACACACACAAACCCTTTCTCTTCTCCACATCATATACTGTCTTCTCAATTTCTTCAACCACCTTTATTCATTATTTTGGCGCTCCCTCTCTGTAAACTGTCTAATATGTCAAAGTGTGATGGTTAGAATTTTCAGTTGAGAAGTATTTATTGAGTATTCATTATATGCCAGGCTGGGCATCATAATCTGGTTATAGTCTGATGAATTCCATGAGCAGATTAGATTTTGAATATTATATTAATCTAGCCAAAGGTTAGCAAATACCTGGTTATCCTTACTACTTCCCTTTCCCATACTCCTGGCAGATATCACTAATCAATCACAGCATTTTCACCCCTGCTGGACTCAGGAACCTACTATGATTAAAATGAAATTGAATCTCTCACTCCTGGTATAAATGAAGTTTGCACTAGCTTTGTAGTCAAATTATGACACCTGAAATATTTGAATCTTTTTCTCATGTACTGCTCACAAAGCCAGGTCTAAATCATTAATGTATCTCTAAATGACTTTTTAAAAAATGTTTTTCCTTCTGATTTCTGTGTATTTCTTTTTAAATGGTTATAATCAAACTATCGTAACTTCATTTTCACTTGATATTTTTCCACATTATTTCATACTTTTGCAATCATGTCAAGAAAAAAGTTAATATAAACATTAACTATATTATGGTAACTGACAGCTGTACTATAATATAGTTTACACATATTCCTGTTATATTTTTAATAGTCTTATTGTGATACATGAACCCATTTGAAATTATTTAGTATATTTAAAGGGTTGTGTAATCATCACCTAATTCCCTATTAAATTTCATTATTTTATTTTAAATTTATTTTTTAATCCCAAAATTCTGCCATTTATTATTAATTAATTGATTAATTTTAAGAGATGGAGTCTCACTCTATTGCCCAGGCTGGAGTGCAGTCATGCCATCACTGCTCGCTGTAGCCTCAAACTCCTGGGCTCAAGCAATCCTCCCACTTCGGCCTCCCAAGTAGCTGGGACTACAGGTACACACCACCACACCTGGCTAACAATTCTGCCATTTAGATTGCTTATTCTTGCTTGTATGCGTGAACTCTCTTTTTCTCTGCTGTAATAAAATGGCACCAGACAAGGTTAAAACCATTGTCAGGTAGCTACAGGTTGAGGTTACTCCATCTACTATCACTTTTTTTTAAAGGTAGAATCAATTAAATAAGCTATAAAACCACCTCAACTGTGGTATCAACCAATGTCAACCCTGGCAGCATAAGAAATACAATGACAGTGTTCTACCTGTCCATCCAGTTAGTAACCCCCAAAGAAAAGAAGATAAGTTCTGCCTGGCATAACTTGTTCTAAATGTATCTATCTTATTGCTTCTAAAAGTAAAAAATTATGAGTCCTAACATTTGGCTGACAACCGATATAAACTCTTCTGGCCTGCAGTTTGGCAGTATATTCCCAATGACCTCCTACTTTTTTTTTTTTTTTTTTTTTTAAAGATCACGCTCAGGTTTGTTCATATCCAGTCTCTGGCATCTCTTTGTAAGTAGGGGGTTGTTTTACTCACTGCTCTGATGCTTCCTGGCACACAGTAAGCTGTAGGTAGGTAGATAGAAGATATGTTAAGTGAATGAATTAGAATGAATTAGTGCCTTCAACAAATATTTCTGATAATGATTTCATGACTGCTTTCATTAGTTATTTTGGCAATCGCTTATAACTGTTAACTTCTGCTTGCCCATCAGCCCTTAGCTTAAATGTCACTTCCTTCAGGACGCCTTCTTGATCCCCTCCATCAGGAGGTTAGGTGCTCCTGATCTCTCCTCCCTTTTATACAACTCTTATGATTGATAAAAACTGCATGAGGGAAATTTCCATGTTTATCTTGTTCACCTTTGTATCCCTGATTCCAAGTTTTTCAAGCTCAGCACCCAGCACATAGTAGGTTCTTAATCAATATTTGTTGAATGAATGAATAAATGAAGTTGGAAATATAATTTGTCTTTGTCTAAAGGCAAGAACTCGTTCAATATAACCTAGCCACCTGTCTTGACCTTCACCTCTTTTTTCTTCAACAACCTTATTGAGGGAAAATTCATATACCATTAGGTTCACCCATTAAGCTCTTCTTACTAATGTTTTTCTCTCTCTCATTTTGTGTGTGAAGGGTATTTGCTAATGGCAAAATGGAAAGAAAATAGAAGTAGAATGTTTTGGAATCTTAGATAAAGAATGCGCCCTTAGAGCCTAGTTTAGCAGGGTTTACTTCTCAATTTTACTTTTCAATTATGATCTTAAGCAAATTAACTTCTCTAAGCTTGGGATTCTGATCTGTAGAACTGCACTAATATGGATTTCTTCATGGGTTCCTATAAGGATTATATGAGACAGCACATGCAAAGGATCCCCAGAAACAATAACTCAAAAAATGCTGATTCCCTCCCTTTCCTCTACAATCTGTTAACCTCAACTTCCTGAGTGGAAGGTCTGTTCTTTTACCATCATCATTATTTTGTTCGGAGCCTTTTTTTTTTTTTTAATACTCAACCTTTTCGGAGGTTGCAGTGAGCCGAGATCGTGCCACTGCACTCCAGCTTGGGCGACAGAGTGAGGCTTTGTCTCAAAAAAACAAAACAAAAGAAAACAGAACAAAAACTCAACCTTCTTGCTTCCTTCGCTACCCAAGTATTTCTGCAAGCCCACTTTATTCTGCAACTTAGCTTTCTTGGCACAATTCTTACACATTTTGGTTCCTTTTAGAATTCCTTCTTTAGCATATGCTTTCTCTCTCCATCTTTTGAATGTGTTGGTGGGAAAACCCCACCTGAGATCACTAGAGAACAGTGGTTTCTTTGGTTGCCATTCCCTTTCTTCTTCATTGAGAGTATTCTGCGGTGAACTCGGAAATTTTATTTTTCAAAGCTTCCCTTTCTTTTAAAAATGCTTTTCCTTTTACAGTCTCTCGCTCAAAAGCATACCCATCTTTTCCCTGGATCTGTTTTCTAAAGTCTCCGACCGCCTGCCTTCTGTGTCTTGTGTTACCCTCACATCCCCCCGCTTTCTACTTCTTTCCCAGGACCAACCATTTCTTCCCCGGGAGTCACATTACATCAGCATTCCTACTGCAATAGCTGTTATCTACCAGATTCTGTTTTATTCTAGGCAGTCACTTAAAAAAGAACCTCGGTATCGGTTTGACTTAATATGAAAGAGAAATTGTCTAAGGTTAAACGCAAAACTGCTATTTTTTTTGGGGGGGGTCATACATTTACCTTCATATTAAATATATACCTGTTGAATTTGTGCTTTTTCTTAAATCCTTCAGAAACCCGAGCTTTAGAGTTATTGGGATGGTAGAAAGGATGGGCTTCCAGAAACTTCGCCCCAAATTAAAGACTCCATCAAAAGGACTGCTCCATACACTCAAGGAACACCCACCAACAAATCCCGTCTCCACAACCACCAGATTATCTCACCCGCGAGTGAGACTGCGAGGTTTGGGGGCCCGGTCGTGCCACTAAGCGCTGCGCACGGGGGGGTTCGTACCCATCTGGCCGCGATCGACCGTTTCCCCCTCGCTTGGTTCTGCCCCTGCTCCCCCTGCGCAGGCCTCACAGTGCGTCTGGCCGGCGCTTTAAAGCGGCGGCCTGGGCGGCTCCGCTAGCTGTTTTTCGTCTTCTCCGGGTTGTTCCTGCCTCGTGTGCCGCGAAGATGCAGCTCAAGCCGATGGAGATCAACCCTGAGGTGAGCGCCAGGTGCACGGCTGCCCGGAGAGCGCGAGGCCGACGGTGAGGGAGCCGAGTTGCTGACTGGTTTGGTTTTGCTTTTTTCTTTGCATTTGCCTTTCAGATGCTGAACAAAGTGAGTGGCGTCTCGCGCCGTCTCTGGCCCCCTCCCCCGGGAACGCCATGGCGGGGGCGCCCACCGGCTGCTGGTGCTGGCAGGGAGTTAGCCGCCCGCTGAGCGCGCTGGAGGCGGCCTGGCTGGGGCGTGGGCCGGGCGCCCTCCCCGCGCCCTTGCATTTAGGGGGTGACTGCGAAACCGGTCTCGGGGAAATGGAGGGGCTGCGCCCGGTGGCGAGGGAGCGCCGGGCGGAGCTCTTGAGGGCGTGGCGCGGGCAGCACGGACTAGGATGCACGGGCTTCGCGGGTGCCACGTGTGGGCCGCGCTTTGTGCTGTGTCATTGCGCCGGCCCGGGTGGGGGTAGCAGGGCGGGACTGGGGCTCCTCCCAGGCTCGGGTGCGGGCGCGGAGGGCGCGCGCCTGCTGGCCCCGCCCCCTGCCCCCTGTCAGGTGCCCGCGACTCGCGTGTCCCGGTGCGCCTGGCCGCCTTGTCTCCTCTCTGCAGGTGCTGTCCCGTCTGGGAGTCGCCGGTCAGTGGCGCTTCGTGGACGTGCTGGGGCTGGAGGAGGAGTCTCTGGGCTCGGTGCCAGCGCCTGCTTGTGCGCTGCTGCTGCTGTTTCCCCTTACGGCCCAGGTAGGGCGTGGGCCCCGGGTGGCGCTGGCCCCGGGCAGCGCACGCCGCTCCCCAGCTTGAGGCGGCGGGAGCTCCCCTGCCCGCCCCTTTCCCTGTAGGTGTTGCGGGGCCCGCCACTGAGGAAGGGAGGAGCCTGCATTTTCGTGGTACCTATTTCCTGGGCTTCTGTTCCGGCGGTGCCTGTGCCTCCTCGCCCATACGTTCACAATTGCCCTAAATTTGGAAGAGAGGCAGCATCTCAGTTCCATCGTTCCTGTTATCCGGGGAAATAATTCATCCTACTCATGAGTTCCCTCGAACTTGGGCTTTTTCGAGCCTCCGGTTCCGGAGAATGGCCTCTGGTTCCCTTTAAGGGCTGTAACCTGTCAACTCATTGTTTGCTTCTCAGGCGCCCACCTAGCTGTAAAACGGTGGGGGAAGGGCTGGCCTAAATCGCAGGGAAGCGATTTAGATTCGCCAATTCTCCGCCTCCATTGCCTGGGTTTCTGATGGTTTTAGGGGATTCTTCTCACCTCGGTTTAGCCTCTTGAATGTGTTTCTTAAAGCTTAATCATTTGTGTATTGTTTCTGTGCGGGAACCTCCTTCCTCTTCACTCTGACCTTGTAGCTAAATGAAATAGTGCATTATTAGCTCAGTTTTGAAAGCACCTCTTCATTTCCCTTTAAATGGTTTTCCTCCTACACGTGTACATGGATAGATGTATCTCAAAGACAGCGTCAGATTTTTTTTTTTAAGTATAGCTGGAATATTTGCTGTCTTGTGATTTGTGGAATCCCAGTAATTAGCATGGCATTGTCTATCTCCTATTGCTGTCACTGGACCGCTGATGTGGGAGTGGCTGAAATTAGCTTTAGCAGAACTTGAGCATCACTCTAAAGAGTGAGGTTAACTGAAGCACGGTCCTAAGGCTAGATGTTCTAGAAGCATCTCCAGCCATAATAAAGTCCTATGGGACGTTCCAAGCCTTCCTTCTAGTAAATGAGCTAAGTATTATGGGTAAAAACACTTATTACAGCTAAGATGATCTCACAAACATATTTTTATTGCTAAAGTATTTTACTTGGGCGAAAAGGGAGCTGTCAAACTGTTGGAAGTCAAATTAGCTTCCTGGTTAACCAAAACAGTCTCCTGTCTCGAGTTGAGCATCACACAGAGCTTTTTTATTAGAGCAACCATGATGACTCGGAGGTTTTGAGCAGCATTCAGAGGAAAGGCCTCTGGGAGGCAGTGGTGCAGCACGTTTGCCTTTAAAAGCTGACTGTTCTCCTTTTGCAGCATCCTAGAGAAGATTCTAGTTTGTGCTGTGTTTGAAAGAGCTCGATACTTTGTCCTTTAGCTTCAATTCAACCTATCTGATTTATCGAGCACCTATTCTGCTACACAGAATACCTACTGGACAAAACACTGAAACCAATTTAAAGAAAAGTTGAGGTTTTATAGGTTGACTCCTAAAGATGTTAATTTCGAAGGCATTTAATTTTTGACTAAGGGAATGTTATGACATCCTACATGGACCACTTCTGAAACGTTAAGTGCTAGTAAACTACAGAATGATTTCCATGGAAGAGCTCAAGCAGCCTTAAAGGATGCTTGGAGGCAGGAGGCAGTATTTTTTTTCTTTTTTTTTGAGAGATGAAGTCTTGCTCTGTGGCAAGGCTGGAGTGCAGTGGTATGATTGTGGCTCACTGCAACCTCTACCTCCCAGGTTCAAACTATTCTCCTGCCCCATTTTAACATTTTATCTAATTAGCCTAGAAAATGAAAAAAAAAAACTTACTGGTCAATGAATACTAAATTGAGGATAGAAGGGAAAAAGTTCTGCTAGTGGGAGTTTAAGTTGCTCTTCTGGGGTAAGAGATCTTATTCTTCTGTTAGTACCAGCTAGCAGGCTTAAACTTCAGTTCAAGTGCGGTAATGCAAAGCTACTAGAACTGGAAATATGTTTCTGTTGGTCTGTCTGGTTTTGCTTGTTATGGGAAATCAGTGTTTGTATAGCGTTAGCACCCTGCTTTTTAACTGAGAAGTTCTAATTTGTTTATTTTTATTTTTTAGAGACAAGGTCTCAAACTCCTGAGCTCAAGTGATCCTCCTGCCTCAGCCTCCCTAGTAGCTGGGATTATAGGCACAAGCCACTGATCCTGGCTCAAGAAGTCATAACTTCTAAGGTCTTTAAAACTAGTTAGTGAAAAGTCCAGACAAGCTCACTAAATTACTGTACAAAAAGCTAGCAGATGCTTTCAGGAAACCCGTTTCCTAGTCCCATTCATTTACCAATTTCTGTCTTCCTCCTCCTCCTCAAATTGCCAATCTGTTCTCAAAGCAAACTGTTTAGCTGGCAAGAACAAGCTAGTGTCACATCTTCCTCTTGTAAAATCACAGCCCAATACCTTGGACCAGTTGTCTTTCCTTCCTTAAAAAGAAGGGAGAGGGAATGGTTAATGTCTTTCACTTGCTCTTTTCAACAGTTAAGGCTTGTTTTTGTTTTTGAAGCGAAGTATACTTGGGCCAAATAGAAGTAGAATTTTAAAGAATAATGAAATGTAAACCAGTTGGTGCTCTTGTTGGGTATTCAGTTGACTGAAACTTGATTAGGATGCCTATGTGAAATACAGTTGTTAAGTGTTAGAAAATAATGAACCAGTTTCTTTGTTTTCAGACTTCATGACACTATTTCGGGCTGAAAGGTTGCAGTGGTGTCTAGACAGAGCCTTGGGCAGCATCCAATGCAGTCACTGCACTGCAGCACTGGGGTGGAGTCTCCGAGCCTCTCAGAGCCCCACTGGCTGGCGTGGGTGTGGGAGGCAGACAGACGGGCCCTTCTCTGGGAGTCAGCCAGCATCTAGAACCAAGGCTCCCGGTCACACATCCCACTGGTGTTTCCATTTAGGTGGTAGAACTCACTGTGCTGCCATCTGTTCTTTGCATTTTCATTCTGAGATGTCAAAATGCTTTTTACATTTACAGCACGAGAACTTCAGGAAAAAACAGATTGAAGAGCTGAAGGGACAAGAAGTTAGTCCTAAAGTATATTTCATGAAGCAGACCATTGGGAACTCCTGTGGCACAATTGGACTTATACACGCAGTGGCCAATAATCAAGATAAACTGGGATTTGGTAGGTGTGGGTTTTGAGGCCAGTCATCCTGTGCTTGAACTTGAAACATGGAGTTCAGAAACAGATGTGTTGCCAAGGTCAGAGATGCTGTACCTTTTGAAACCATTTTATAACAATGGTGTCAAACGCAAATGCTTAATCTGACTCATAATCATCCTCAGAAAGGATTCCTGGCACTTCCAAATTTTGAAATGATCCCATTTAACAAATTTAAGTTTAGAGCTGAAAGTTTAAATTGAGGTTTTTTGAAATATAAGTTGTTCTTGCTATCGCTTTGTAATTAATGTCTCTTAGGCTTATCCACACTGAGTAGTAACAAAATGCTTATGCCAGTAGTTAGCCAGTCAGATGTCTCTATGCTGGACTGTTTCTTCATATTTCTACTCAAGTTCTTTATTTTCTGTCTTAATAACTGAGGTTGAATTTTCTACCCCGAAATAATAATCTTGGTTTGGGAACCATTTTAGATTAGAACATGGTACTAGCTTCATGTATGTAATAGATGTTAGCTGTGCATTCTTAGGTGCTGTAGATACAGCAGTAGACAAGACAGCCCCGACTTTTATGGTACTAGAAATCCCAAGTACGTGTTACAAATGAAGTGCTGTGAAAAAAATGACGGGAGATTTGACAGATGAGTGAAGTGGGAGGGGAAAGGGGTCCGGCGTGGAAGGGAAGAGAGGCAAGAAAGAGCTTGGCACATTGACAGAACGGAGAGACCCTGGCTTGAAAGCAGTGAATAGAGAGTGGTTAAAAAAAAGGCCAGGGGAAAAGGTACAGCTCGTCTACAACCCTGGAGGCAGTATTTTTTTCTTTCTTCTTTTTTTTTTTTTTTTGTGTGTGTGACGGAGTCTTGCTCCGTGGCAAGGCCGGAGTGCAGTGGTATGATCTTGGCTCACTGCACTCTCCACCTCCCAGGTTTAAGCTATTCTCCTGCCCCAGCCTCCCTAGTAGCTGATACCACAGGCACGAGCCACTACACCAGCTAATTTTTTGTTTTAGTAGAGATGGGGTTTCACCATGTTGGCCAGGATGGTCTTGATCTCCTGACTTCATAACCTGCCAGCCTCTGCCTCCCAAAGTGCTACGGATTACAGGTGTGGGCCACCGCACCTGGCGTGTAGGCAGTATTAAAGATTCAGGTAGCTCAACATGATCAGCAAAGGCTTAAGTCAGTAATAGATATGCACCCATTTGTACTATTTTATCTATACTAACACATGGATTTTTTTTTTTTTTTTTAAGAGGATGGATCAGTCCTGAAACAGTTTCTTTCTGAAACAGAGAAAATGTCCCCTGAAGACAGAGCAAAATGCTTTGAAAAGAATGAGGTAAGAGAACTTTCAGAGCATTGCCTTTAAATAACTCCAGAGGTTTTTGTGGTAATTATCTTCTTTTTTCCATAGGCCATACAGGCAGCCCATGATGCCGTGGCGCAGGAAGGCCAATGTCGGGTAAATGCAGCTACAAATCGGAGCCAGGCTGCCTGGGTGCCATCTGTGTTTCCACTGAAATTGTGCAGGAATCTCTTACTGGAACACAGCAAGTGTTATCCACCCAAGGCCAAATGACACCAGAAAGTTTTACCCAAATAATGCTTGGACTAGACCTGTTCATAAAAAAGGCTTTTCAGAAATTGTATTGGCCATTGAAATAATCTTGAGTAAATTCAAATTGATAGTATTTTGTTTAGATCCAAATGAATCTTACAGGCCAGGGATAGTGGCTCCTGCCTGTAATCCCAACAATCTGAGAGGCTGAGGAGGGCGAATCACTTAAGCCCAGGAGTTTGGGACCAGCCTGGCCAACGTGGTAAAATCCCATCTCTACAAAAAATACAAAAAGTAGCCAGGTGTGGTGGCACACATCTGTAGTCCCACCTACTCAGGAGGCTGAGGTGAGAGAATTGCTTGAGCCCTGGAAGCAGAGGTTGCAATGAGCTGAGATCTTGCTGCTGCACTCCAGCCTGGGTGACCCTGTCTCAAAAAAAAAAAACTCAAATAAGTCTTACAGAGTGTACACCTCTCCTACATACTGAGCATTTCAAATAATATCATAGCCTCTTGGGGAGAATGAAATATACCACATAGAACAATTTCTAGAAGGCTTGAATATACCATAATCTGATCAGAGCCTCTGAGTCAACTGCTAAATTTAAGTCAGATCTCAGTATCATTTTTATTTTTTTAATCTTTTATATTTTTGACAAGGTCAGGCTCTACTGCCCAGGCTGGAGTGCAGTGGTGCAATATTGGCTCGCTGCGGCAATTCTCCCACCACAGCCTCCCGAGTAGCTGGGATTACAAGTGCACACCACCACACCTGTTAATCGTTGTGTTTTTTGTGGAGATGGGTTTTCACCATGTTGTCCAGGCTGGTCCTGAACTCTGTGAGCTCAAGTGATTTGCCTGCCTTGGCCTCTCAAAGTGCTGGGATTACAGGCATGAGCCACCATGCCCAGCCAGATCTCAGTGTCTTTATAACTACAGCTGGTTGTGCCATTTTCTAGCCTTGACCTTGGTTGAGATATACTTATCCTCTCTAAGCTTCAGTTTTCTCCTCAGTAAAAAGCCTGTTGTGTCCTCATAGAGTTGTCTGTGAGTTACAGTATATTTCCTAATGAGCTTAGAATAAGGCCTAATATAGGACATACATAAATATTAGTTAGTTTTTAAAAATAAAAGCAAGTCCAAGTATATTTTGCTTCAATTGCAAGATAATTTTTTAAATAACTCATTGTACACTCATTTTCAAAACAATTTCTTGACTTTCTTTAGGTAGATGACAAAGTGAATTTCCATTTTATTCTGTTTAACAACGTGGATGGCCACCTCTATGAACTTGGTATGTTTCACTCCATTTTTGGAACCCAATATAGTTTCATGCATTCTTTCAGACTGAATTTCTCTTGATATATTGTTGGATGACTTTATGGCCCTTGGCATATCATTGTTTATAAAGCCACAATAAAAAAGTATTCTCATGAGGGCACTTAACCCCTTATCCCCAGAGCAACTTCCTCAGGCAACTGACCTAATCAATGGCTGTAATACCTGATCAGTGGCTTTAGTCAGAAACCATTGAAGAGAATAGATCAGATCAGTGCCAGGCCAAGGTGTATGTGATCAGATTTTCTCATCTGTAGCATCCCCTAGTATCCTTTCTGGGCAAAGAATGTGTCTGAAAAAGGATCAGTGCCTGAATATGACCTTACTTGTTTAAAAAGAATCGGACATGTTGGAGTAATTTCTGTTAACTAGTTTATGGCATCAAGAAAGACGACCCACCTTGTATGATTCATCCTTTTGTATTAATGGAGAAACACTTGCAACTGTGTGGTCTCAAGCCAAGGTACCACCTACAGGTTTACAAAGGCAAAGGAATAGTGAGGGCAATCTACAGTCATTGGAGGGCAGATGAAATCTCAGGTGTCTCCTTTTCTTGCCTCCACCTTTCCTGTACCCCAGAGACTGCATCTGACTTTGGCTCTGTGGCCCTTTGCAAGAGCTGGGGGCACAGCCTCCTCTGTTGTGGTAGCTCACTTGAGCTTGTGCGATCCTGTTAATTGTAGATTAGAATTGCCTGGGAGGGATGTCTAGGAACACTTGAACCTTATTTGCAGCCTGTTGCTTCATAACCAGGCTTCCTTTTATGGGTTTGGCAGTGGGGTTTTTGGATGAATCTAAAACTTCCCTCTTGGCTAGGTAAGCATGGTAGCCAGAAAACATGCAGAGAAAACTGACATGCCTGGCTTTTTTGTTACAGATGGACGAATGCCTTTTCCGGTGAACCATGGCACCAGTTCAGAGGACACCCTGCTGCAGGTCATCTTTGGAATGCATCTCTTCCTAATGGGCCCCACATTTCTTTGGCCAAATTTTGTATTCGAAAGTGCTAACACTCTTCCAGGACAGCCAGCATCAATTGGCTGGGTTAATAGCAGTCTTTAGGGCTAAAAGATCATCTTAGTAATTCTGTCTACCTTATTTTATTGCAAGTGGTTTTAGACAGGGCTTCATAGAAGCCCTTTGTAATCTGCTTCATGTGCTGTCTTTAGTCTACAGTTAGAATTAACCTGAAAGCTGTTGCCTTGCTTCCTGGTGGGATTAAGGTGACCATTGTCCTCTTGTCAGATTACATCATAGCCAAAGGCTCACGGAACAGCAGCCTTTCATAATCCCTCTAAGACAGCGGGATTTGGGTCAGTCTTGGAAGTAGTATACTATAGATTCTAGTTAGGTGGTTAAAGTTAGGAGATTTTCCTTCCCACACGGTTTATGGTTACAAGAACAAGAGAAGCAGATTTAAAATGCACCTGACAAAAACTGTTAACATCCAGGATCACTTTGTAACCATCCTGGACAGAAACCTGATTCTAGACAAAGGTTGGTGTCCTATTCTAGGCCTCTTCACCCAAAAATGAGTCTCTAGAGTTGAATCAGTTTGCTATTGTAAAGGAAAATTGCTTAATTATGATATAATACAAAATGCTGTTCCTAGCTTGCTGTGCTTGAAGAAAAAAATATACAAAATGCTGTTAAGATATAACTATATTTCATTTGTAGTAGTAATAGTATCAGATCTTTGAAGAACTTGCTGTGTGCAGACCAGGACTCAGCAAGAATTTTTATAAAGAGCCAGAGTATTTTAGTCCTTGCATGGCATATGGCTCAGCAGCCCATAGAGACTCTCTAAAGGAATGTATGTAGCTGTTCTCCACCAGCACAGGCTGGGTTGGGCCCACAGGCTGCAGTTTTCTGACCCCCTTTACCTAGGTTCTCTTCTAGGTGATATATATCTTTTGTAGAAATCTTTTACTGACACAATGAGGTAGGTATTATCCCCATTTCAGAGCCAAGAAAACCCAGGCGCCAGGAGTTTAAGGCCTGAGATTAGTGACTTACATGGTAAACTATGTTTCAAACCTAGATGGTCTAGGTTCAGTGGCTCACACCTACAATCCAAGCACTTTGGGAGGCCAAGGCGGGAGGATTGCTTGAGCTCAGGAGTTCAAGACCAGCCTGGGCAAAATGGTGAAACTCCATCTCTACTAAAAATACAAAAATTAGCCTGGCGTGGTGGTGTGTGCCTGTAGTCCCAGCTGCTCAGGAGGCTTAGGTACAAGAATCACTTGAACCTGGGAAGGTGGAGGTTGCAGTGAGCTGAGATCTCACCATTATATTCCAATCTGGGCAGCAGAGCAAGACTCTGTCTCAGAAGAAAAAAAAAAGCAAAATAAAAGCTTGCATCTAGAGTCTGTGCTCTTAGCCACTGTACAATACCAATATGACCTTTCTTTAGAAAAGACCTGTCTTTGAAACCTCACAGACCTGCTAGCCCCAAGATGCTAGTGGACCACATTAAGCCACTGAATAGGGAGGGTTGAGTTCGCTCGTCTGTCAGACACACCTGGGATCAGTTAAAGCTAATTCTTGGTATTCAAGAGGTATGTGGGAATAGTAATATGGAATGAAGAATAGACTTGGAGAGGTAGGATGGGATGGAGGGGTTGCATGAGAGAGTTAGAATTTGCTTGGTGAGAATAAGAAAACAGAGGCAGAATTTCTGGTCTTTGATCCATTTGGAAGAAAGATCCTGGTCCTCCTAGTAAAACTTTTAAGGTACGTGCTAACTCATCTAACACTGCATTAATATCATGAAAATGTGCCCCACATTAGAATACTTACAAGTGTTACACGAGTAGAATTTATAAGGTGTGGGGAAGGTAAAACGTTTTTAGTTAATTTTTTTTTTTTTATGGAGATGAGGTGGGGAGGGACTCACTGTGTTGCCCAGGCTGGTCTTTAACTCTTGGGCTCAAGTGATTTTCCTGCCTTGGCCTCCCAGAGTGCTGGGATTATAGGCATGAGCCACAGGACCCAGCCAAAACTTTTTTTTTTTTAAACTATTCTAATTAGAATTTCATTTAAAATTAAGAGAGTTTCTAAAGTAAACCAGCATTTTAGTTAAAATTCTTACCCTAAGTAAGACTGATTCTTTATGTTAAAGATGTTTTAGGTTGTCTAAACTTTGTACTAAATTATTGAACTGGTAAGAAGATACATGGACTTAACCCAAATATCTTAAACTTGAATGAATTAGGTCTCTGCACAGTAGCTCTGTAGAAGATGGTTATTCTCTTTAAAGGTACACCTTTAATAATGAAATCAATATTGTATGTCTTGTAAGTCAATTCAGGGAAGACAGGTCTGGAATATTGATATATTTAAAAACCTGGTAGAGGATAAAATATTGATGTCAATCCAGATACTGTTTTTTGTTTGTTTGTTTGTTTGGAGAAAAGGTCTCCTCCTGTTTCTCAGGCTGGAACGCAGTGGTGCAGTCGTGGCTTTGAACTCCTTGCTCAAGCAATCCTCCCACCTCAGTCTTCTGAGCAGCCAGGACTATAAGCGCACACCACCATGCCCAGCTAATTTTTAAATTTGTAGTAGAGATGTTTGAGACCAGGCTGGTCTCAAACTCCTGAGCTCAAGCCATCCCCTGCCTCAGCCTCCCAAAGTGTTGAGATTGCAGGCCTGAGCCGTGTCTGGTCCGAACTCATTGAGTTGGTAATTTCTAAATTTTAGGGGTGATGTTTCATTACTATTCTGTATCATGGAGTATTCACTTTCTCCTTCAAGGTCTTATATTATGGTTTACAGAGCTATCTTTCCATTGGGCTTTTTTACAGATTGAACAATTTACAGAGTAATTGATATTTTTGATCCCAAAGCAGTTATATCCTATAATTCAGGAACACTGGGATTAATTTTCTCTTACCAGCCTTTGTCATCTATAATTTAGTAACACATGTCACTTCATAAATCTCTACAGTTCCATTGCTTATCTGTACCTGGAATACCAGGTAAACTTTAAGGCTGTTTTCTAAAATGTTTACTTGGAAGATAATTATCTTTACCCTTGGGAAATTTCTGAGTTACAGCTTCTCTCTCATGCCACCTTATGGAAGAAAGATCAATTTCCAATCTTTGTATTTGAGGAAAATAACATGAATAGTTTTGTGTTTTTTTTTTTTTTTTTAAAACTTTTCCAAAACTAGGTACAAGGTGAGAGAAGCAAACCATTTGTGGAAGTGAGAAAGAAGTAAATTCGTGATGTGACCCTGTATTCCTATCAACTGATTTTTTGCTTTAAGTCTGATTTTCAAATTAACGATGAAATTAAAGTTGAAGAGGGTGAACTTTGAGCATTAATAGACCATGGAGTTCCTTTTCCTATGTGACTTTCATTTTGAGCTCTTGCTGTTTGGATATTAATGACATTTCTCCTTTCTAGGATGCTGCCAAGGTCTGCAGAGAATTCACCGAGCGTGAGCAAGGAGAGGTCCGCTTCTCTGCCGTGGCTCTCTGCAAGGCAGCCTAATGGTTTGTGGGAGGGACTTTGCTGTTTTCCCCTCTTCCCTTCAACGTGAAAATATATGCCTCCCCATGCAGTCTAAAACGCTTTAGTACTTGTGAAACACAGCTGTCCTCCTTCCATCCTGCAGACATGCCTTCCCCTCAGCCACACCCAAGCACGAGCAGAGTACACAGCTGTCCACTGGGCCAGTGTGGTGTGAGCTTCAGATGGCAAAGCATTCTCCTCAGTGTATGTCTTGTACCCAATATCTAATGCTTTCAATGGCTACTTTGGTTTCTGTTCGTAAGTTAAGACCTTGGATGTGGTTTAATTGTTTGTCCTCAAAAGGAATAAAACTTTTCTGCTGATAAGAGATAGCCACAACTGGTTCTAATTTTCTTTTATCCTTCCCCTAATAGATTATTTTGGTAGTAATATATGACTGTCTTCCGTATAAGTAACTCCATACAGTGCTGCTAAGAAAATTACCGTAAAAATATTTGTTTGGTGTGTGTCTGGATTTTTTGCATTTATATTCCCTATGTATACCTCTAGAAACTAATTTTTAAAAATTTTTAAATAGGCAAATTTTGTGGAACAATTTTAGACTTAAAAAATATTGAAGACATTGTAGACATCCCATTAACCCCCTACCGAGTTTCTTTTATTATTAATCAGGGTTCTCTAGAGGGACAGAACTAATAGATGTGTATGTAAAGAGGAGTTTATTAAGGAATATTGACCCACACAATCACAAGGTGAAGTCCCACAGTAGGCTCTCTGCAAGCTGAGGAGCAAGGAAGCCAGCCTGAGTCCCAAAACCTCAAAAGCAGGGAAACCAACAGTGCAGCCTTCACTCTGCAGTGAAAGGTCTGAGAGTCCCAAAGCTGGTGTCTGATGTTGGAGGGGAGGAAGCATTCAGCACAGGAGAAAGATGGAGGCCGGAAGACAGCCAGTCTAGTCTTACCACGTTCTGCTTGCTTTTATTCTGGCTGCTGATTAGATGGTACCCCCTCAGATTGAGGGTGGGTCTGCCTTTCCCAGTCCACTGACTCAAGTGTTAATCTCCTGTAGCAGTTCCCTTACAGACACTCCCAGAAACAATACTTTGCATCCTTCAATCCAATCAAGACAGTATTAACCATCACAATTATTAACCTATTGATACATTGCTATTAAGTCCATAGCTTGTTTAGATCTCCTGGCTGTTTACCTAATACCCTTTTTCTGTTTCAGGATCCCATCCAGGATCCCACATTACTTTAGTTGCTGTGTCTCACCAGGCTGCTTTGGGTAGTGTCAGTTCCTCAGACTTCTCTCGTTCTTTGAGGACCTTGACAAATTTGAGGAGTACCATCAAGTATTTTGTAAGGTCCCCCTCTATTGGGATTTGTCTAATTTTTTTCTGATTAGGGTTATAAGTTTTGGGGAGGATGACCACAGAAGCAAAGTGCTGTTTTCATCATATCCTATAAAGAGTACATAAGCATAATTTATCATTGATTCTGACCTCTGTTATCTGGCTGAGGTGTTTGAAAGACTTCACTGTAAACTCACTCCCCCTGCCTTTTCCATGCTGTACTCGTTGGAAGTCACCATGCAGAGTCCACACTTCAGGGGCAGAGGTGTGTGTTCCATCTCCTCGAGGACCAAATATCTATATGAATTATTTGGAATTCATTTGGAAGGGAGATTTGTCTTTTTTCCTCCTATTTGACCATTTTTATCAATATGAACTCACACTTTGGATTTATGTTGCTATCCAGCACTACTTGTTGCCCACATTGTTCCAGCTTTAGTTGTGGGGAGCTCTTCAGTTGGCTCCTAAGTCGCTTTGACACACCCCAATCAGTGTAACATTTTTTTTTTGTTTCTCTTAGCAATTCCTTACTGCCTAGAAGTTTTTTTTAAGTCTTTGGCATTTGGTGTTAAACCTTACTTTATAGATCAACATGCCCTTATTTTATAGATAAGAATACACTTGGCTGGGCGCGGTGGCTCACACCTGTAATCCCAGCACTTTGGGAGGCCGAGGCAGGTGGATCACAAGGTCAAGAGATCGAGACCATCCTGGTCAACATGGTGAAACCCCATCTCTACTAAAAACACAAAAAATCAGCTGGGCATGGTGGTACGTGCCTGTAATCCCAGCTACTCAGGAGGCTGAGGCAGGAGAATTGCCTGAACCCAGGAGGCAGAGGCTGCGGTGAGCCGAGATCGTGCCATTGCACTCCAGCCTGGGTAACAAGAGCGAAACTCCGTCTCAAAAGAATACACTTATATGTAATTTATAGGCTTTCATTAAAGATTAAATGAGAGTGTTCTCAACCATTGGACAATTGAATTTAACAGTTCACTTCCAGTTACACAAAGTGAGGGAAGCCGGGAAGAAACCTGATGCTTCCTGCCTTTACTGTGATCTGCATAGGAGGGCTCTGTCCTGTATGGGACCAGGAATCCAGATAACTTGGGTCTCAGCTGCCTTATTCACAGTTACCTTGTCCCTGATTATGGTGGTAATACTCCTGATTCCACCTTTTTTTTTTTTTTTTTTTTTTGAGACAGGGTCTCACTCTGTCACCCCACCCCTCACCCCCATTGGAGTGCAGTGTTGGCTCACTACAGCCTCCAACTCCTGGGCTGAAGTGATTCTCCCACTTCAACCCCTGCAAGTAGCTGGGACTACAGGTGCATGCCACTATGCCCAGCTAATTGTTTTCTTTTTGAGACTGAGTCTCACTGTGTTGCCAGGCTGGAGTGCAGTGGCGCGATCTGAGCTCACTACAATTTTCACCTCCCAGGTTCAAGCGAGAGGCTAAGGGCAGGAGTGCCCTTAGCCTCTCAAGTGGCTGGGACCACAGGCACACACCACTGAGCCCAGCTAATTTTTTTGTATTTTTAGTTGAGACGGGGTTTCACCATTTTGGCCAGGATGGTCTCAATCTCTTGACCTCGCAATCTGCCTGCCTCGGTCTCCCAAAGAGCTGGGATTACAGGTTTGAGCCAATGCGCCCAACCTAAGTTTGTATTTTTATCAGAGATGGGTTTTGCCATGTTGCCCTGTCCTGTCTTGAACTCATGAGCTCAAGTGATCCGCCTGCCTCAGCCTCCCAAAGTTCTGGAATTACAGGCATGAAGCACTGCACCTTGCCCGATTCCAACTTTTTTTTTTTTTTTTGAGATAGTGTCTCACCGTCACCCAGGCTGGAGTGCAGTGGCATGATCTCAGCTCGCTGCAAACTCTGCCTCCCAGGTTCAAGCGATTCTCCTGCCTCAGCCTCCCGAGTAGCTGGGATTACAGGTGCCCACCACCATGACTGGCTAATTTGTGTGTGTGTGTTTTTAGTAGAGACGGGGTTTTACGGTGTTGGCCAGGCTGGGTCTTGAACTCTTGACCTCAAGCGGGAGGCCCACCTCAGCCTCCCAAAGTGCTGGTATTACAGATGTGAGCCACCACATCTGGCGCCAACTTTTACATGGACATCTTGGTTTCTTGAAAGAAAGCGATCACTTCTGTTGACATCCTATTAATGTAAAAACTAAATACACAGTGATTCAGGTGATTTCTCTTGTCTTTAAATTTTAAATTCTAACTTGGTGCATGACTTCTATACAATCATCTTGAAGGTTGACTTAGGGGAAAGAGACAAAGGACTCCTTCCTGCATATAAGCGCTGGTACAAAGATTGTTTTTGGCCTCTGAATGTAAATTATACCACTAAACGTAGCTGGAAGACTTTACACTTCATATATGGGAAGCATATTTATTTAAATGCTCTCAAAATCCAACAAAACTTAGTGTGCCACCCCATGGAAGGTTATGCAATAGGTCATGTATGTGGGTGATTGCCACCCCAGAGGTGCAGAGAAATTTTGGTTTCACTAAAGTGCACAGAGATTAGGTTACATGCCCATGTTCTCTTTGCTAATCACTGGGGAAACCAGGACTTGACTATGGACCTATATTAGTGCATTTTCATGCTGCTGATAAAGACCTGAGACTGGGAAGAAAAATAGGTTTAATGGACTCACAATTTCATATGGCTAGTGAAGTCTCATAATCATGGTGGAAGGTGAAAGGCACTTTTTACATGGCAGTAGGCAAGAGAGAATGAGGAGGAAGCAAAAGTGGAAACTCCTTATAAAACCATCAGATCTTGTGAGACTTATTCACTACCACGGGAAGAGTGTGGGGGAAACTGCCTCCGTGATTCAATTATCTCCCACTGGGTCCCTCCCACAACACATGGGAATGATGGGAGTACAATTCAAGATGAGGTTTGGGTGAGGACACAGGACCTAAGGGCAGCTATCTGCAGTCAATATCATAGGCTATAGGGTTCATCAAACCTGTCTTTGACCTCTGCTTCCACCTCTGTAACTTTGGACAAAGTAATTAATGCTCTACCACATCTTTATTGTTTCATGTTGAAATAGACATGGTGAAGATGTCTGGGAAGGGCCTGGCCTCTAGAAGGTGGCATCTAATACCATTGTCTCTTCTCCTTTCCCTGTGCCCTCAGCAACACCCAGCCTCAGGGGGACCATCCACTTTGTATTCTCTGTGAAGGCAGAGTGCTTCCTGGGGTTGTGCAACTCAGGACCTTGCTTCTCCAACAAGCCCTCTTATTTGACACCTTGGATTTGTCAATAGTCTATGTATAATTGACTTATTCCCTAAAATGTTACTAGTCGTTGATGATGACTTTGTAGTGCTTTGTAGTGCTTTCAACAGCCAAAGCCATCTTATGTTAAATCTTTTTTTAAACTAACACCTCGAATGTCTAATTTAGTCTAAGTTATACATCTACATAGTATAATACTTGGACTGACTTAAACACCCACAAACATGGAAAAATGTTCATGTATGAAACTAGTGAGAACTGTCAAAAGTGTATACATATGTGTTTAGAAGAGACAGAATGATAATAGCTAAGTGCTTACTATATTTTTAACTGCCTTACATGTTTTACCTAGTGGTCATGTGATGTTGGTATTACTCCCATTTTGCGGATAGAAAACTGAGGCCCAGGGAAGCTTAAGCAACTTGCCTAAGGTCGCTAGATTAATAACTGATGTTTCTGAGATTCTAATTCAAGCCAGTTGGCTTTAAGAGCTTACAGTAGCGATTCTTCCTGGGGCAGGGATGGACCTAACTTAAAGGGAATGAAGTTTAAGCTTCACAGCCTCACGGTTTAATGGCCCCTTCTAGCAGCCTGGCTTGTGAATCCTTGTGAAATTTGCAACAATAGGATATTATTGTATTCTTATTCTCAAAAACATGGGTCTACCCCTGTGTCTGGGTGTTAAGATTGTGGGTGATTTACCTTTATGTTCTAATTTTCTAAGCTTTCTAAAATTACATGATTTTTTTATAATAAAAAAGCTTAGGTTTTTCCCCTAAGACAGAATTCTGCCATGAACTCCCGCTGGTTAATTCTAGCTTACTTCCAAGTTTCTTTAATTTATAACTGAAGTCAGAGCAACTTATTGACTTAGTTGCCTGTCTTCTAAATGTTTTCAACAGGCTCTGCATTAGTCTGTTCTCACACTGCTAATAAAGATATATCCGAGACCGGGTAATTTATAAAGGAAAGAGGTTTAATTGAATCACACAGTTCCACATGGCTGTGGAGGCCTCACACTCATAACAGAAGGCAAAGGAGAAGCAAGGTCACATCTTACATGAATGGCAACAGCAAAAGGACGTGTGCAGGAGAACTCCCCTGTATAAAACCATCAGATCTCATGAGACTCACTATCATGAGAACAGCTCAGAAAAGACCCACCCCATGATTCCATTACCTCCCACTGGGTTCCTCCCATGACATGGGAAAATTATGGGAGCTACAATTCAAGATAAGATTTGGGTGGGCACGGAGCCAAAACTTATCAGGCTTCTTTGTGGGGCTATTTTTTTTTTAATGTTTAATTTTTAGAGACAGGTTCTTACTGTCACCCACACTGGAGTGCAGTGGCATGATCGCAGCGTACTGTGACCTCAAATTCCTGGGCTCAACAATCCTCCCACCTCAGCCTCCTAAGTAGCTAGGACTACAGAGATGCACCACCATGCCTGGCCAGTTTTAAATTTATTTTTGTAGAGAAAAGGTCTTGCAGTGTTGCCCAGGCTGTTCTCTAACTCCTGGCCTCAAGTGATCTTCCCACCTTGGCCTCCCAGAGTGCTGAGATTGGCTTTAGAAATTAAAATAATCATCTTCCTGTGCTCCTAAATCTGAGCTTATTTGGAACATGCTCAGTTTCCTGCATACCTGCTATCTTAAATAGCAACTTACCATGCTAATTTGGCAGAGTTACTTTCTTTGTCCTCTGTGAATGACGCGATCTTTTTAAATTCATTAAATTGTCCACCTGTTTCTTGATTGGGCTTGGCATTCACTTAGGACCAAGGCGTGGTTTGGCATAGCAGGTAAGAGCGGGCTGCTGTGAATTGCCTGCGTAGTCAGACTGCCTCATGTCAAACCTGGCTTCAACACTTTTCAAACGATCCTATAGGAGGGGAATGGTGGACCTCTTCTGCAGGATTAAGAGGACTGAGCTGAGATAAGGCACAGAGCTTAGTACATAGCAACCACGCCTTGAGTAGTTATCTCAATTTACTGTTAATAGATGGTTTTGTGTGTATGTGTGCATGTCCGGGTGCATGTTTGAATCTTTATGAACAAAGGAGAAAGAGCTACAGAGAAGTCTCAGCAGAATAAATAGCATGTATAATGTTCCCTCCTAGTATAAAATATCTGTATTCAGACATTTTAAGCCAGTTGATAGTTTCCTTTCTCTGGTCATGTTCACCATCAACATCCTTAAACTGATGCAAACTCAGATTAAATGTGAACCTCTCTCCTATCTCTTTTAGGAATCAGATACTTTTCGTGGTGTTAAGCATTCTCCAAAAGGCAGGCGTAAAAGATTAATGTCTCACATTAGAATGGTACATTTGTCAGAATTGATGAGCTAATTACCTATCAATACATGAGTATCAACCAAAGCCCATACTTTATTCGTATTTATTTAGTTGTCACCTAATGTCCCCTTTCTGTTCCAGGATTCCATCCAGGATACCACATTACATTTGCTGTCATGCTTCCTTAGGACCCTGGCCTGTGATTTGTTTTTACTAAAACCAATTACACTGACCCAGGGTGCTTTGTCTTTGTCTCCTGACAATCCTGCTTGTCTTTGGTCTCTTAAGGCAACGCTTTCCAGGCGGCACGGCAGTGGTTGACAGCTTGGGCTGTTCACCAGCTCCACCCCTTATGGAGCTGGGTGCCTTGGCCAATGAACTCTCTGCCTCGATGCCCTTTTTCATTTGTAGAGTGAGGTCGGTATCTGTCTCATAGGATTATTGTGAGCAGCACATGAGAACATTGTGAAGTTTTTGGGGATGTGCCTGGAAAGTATGAAGTGCTATTGTTTTTATTTTTATTTTTAATCACCACTTAGCTTCTTTCTTTATGCTAATAGAGAGGAGTATGGCAGGTATATATTAAAACTCCCTTTTCTCCAGTCTTAATCCCAAGGTACAAAGTGCCCTTTTCTGCTCAATGCCATAGTAGACCTCATTCCCTGGGGGTAATGCCCTACTTCTAAAAGAAGTTTTCCTAAAAGTTATCCTAAACCATAGAGCCCAACCCACCAATGCTTTGTTCATTGCAGTGAGAGGAATGCATTTTGCCTTACATTAAAACATGAAGAATGGAAGTGTATCTACCCTATTGAGGGCACCAATTTTTAAAAAGGAATGATACAACTTAAAATGTATAAGCTAACTTTCTAAGGACAAAAAGAGGTGTTTCAAAAACAGATTCATAGGTTTTTGCTTTGGTTGATGTAATTTATCTCTACTCATTAAAATAAACAACCTTTAAATGTTCAGTATTTGGATGTTTAAATCCAAATTGAGTGGCTAATATCTGAATTAACCCATTTCACACTCAAGCACATGGAATAAATACAGGAAGACAATGGTGTATTCAAAGCTATGTGCACTACAACCAGTAGGTGGCAGCATAGGAAAGCTTATGGCACTACAGTAGCTGGTAAGCTCAGCCAGAAATGTTAACAGCAGGAGCAATTGGTGACTGCCCTTCTCAGGCAAAATGAGCAGTCTGCTAGCACATCCCATATCATTCTTCATTTCAGCCCAGTGTTTTGGACTGGACGAATTAGTCCAGATACAGATTAGCCAAAGCTGGCCCTGTGAATTGCTTGTTGGTTGGTCCATTCATATTTTTGGGTAGGTTCTATTTATTTTTTTCATAAAAGTAAAAAGAAAGAGATAAGCACTAATAATTTCACAAGTTTACTATAATGAATGTCTCTTCTGCTTGTGTCGAATTAGATATTACCCCAAATATAACTGATTTTATGTAATCAATTATATAATCAGTTCTACTTCTAGTAAAACCTTGCTTTGAGATCTATCTTAACATAATAGTTTAATATAAATTGGTTTGACTGTTCCATTAAGAAAACTGAATCTGGTTCCAACATTGGCATTAATTAGTTGGTGACATTAATCAATTCTCTTTTCCTTTTTTGGTCTCAAATGTACATAGATAGATAGATAGATAGATGAGTCTTACTCTGTTGCCCAGGCAGAAGTGCAGTGGCATGATCTTGGCTTACTGCAGCCCCTACCTCCTGGGTTCAAACAATTCTCCCGCTGCAGCCACTGGAGTAGCTGGGATTCAAGGTGTGTGCTACCAAGCCAGGCTATTTTTTTGTATTTTTAGTAGAGACAGGGTTTTACTATGTTGGCCAGGCTGGTCTAGAACTCCTAACCTCAAGTGATCTGCCCACCTTAGCCTCCCAAAGTGCTGGGGTTACAGGCATGAGCCACCATGCCTGGCCTTAATTATATTTTAAAATAAAAGAATTAAGTAGGCTTGAAGTCTACTAAAGTCTCATTATCTTATGAGTTTATGTACCACAAACTTTGAAAACTTTTTTTTTTTTTTTGAGCAAATAGTAGCAGCAAGGAAATAATAGTTATTATTTTCCAGGGTAACAATTTTAAGAGATAAATATGCATTTGCATACGTAAGTCCCAATTAATCCCATTCCCTTGTGGTCATAATTCCAACAGTGGCAATTTGATGTGGCAAGTTTGGGATGGGAACAGATCCTCGATTTTAGAGTTTTTCTATGATCTACATTTTTTACTTAATGCATTTTTTTTATTGTAATATACATTTGTTTCCCTTTTAGCGCTTTTTTCGTGTTCTTAAAGTAGAGCTGATGATTTTTTTTTTTTTTTGAGACAGTCTTGCTCCGTCGCCAGGCACCAGGCTGGAGTGCAGTGGTGCACTCGGCTCTCTGCCTCCCAGGTTCAAGCAATTCTCCTGCCTCAGCCTCCCAAGTAGCTGGGACTACAGGCGCGCGCCACCATGCCCAGCTAATTTTTGTATTTTTTAGTACAGATGGGGTTTCACCATATTGGCCAGGATGGTCTCCATCTCTTGACCTGGTGATCTGCCCGCCTCGGCCTTCCAAAGTGCCGGGATTACAGGTGTGAGCCACCGCGCCCCTCCAAGCTGATGATCTTTTTAATGGGTGCTTTCAAAAGAAAGAGGTGGTGAGATAATCAGAGCTGGTTAAAGAGAGGTGGGAAGTAGCAGGGTGTTTTTTCCAGACTCAGAACCTGGAAAGATTTTTTAGAGTTTGAATGTGACTCAATCCTTTGTCTTATACATGAATCCTCTCTGCTTTTCTTTTTCTTTTTTTTTTTTGAGACGGAGTCTTGCTCTGTTGCCAGGCTGGAGTGCAGTGGCACGATCTCGGCTCACTGCAACCTCTACCTCCCAGGTTCAAGTGATTCTCCTGTTTCAGCCTCCCGAGTAGCTGGGACTACAGGTGTGGGCCACCATGTCCAGCTACTTTTTGTATTTTTAGTAGAGACGGGGTTTCACCATGTTGACCAGGATGGTCTTGATCTCTTGACGTCGTGATCTGTCCACCTTGGACTTCCAAAGTGCTGGGATTACAAGCATGAGCCACCACACTTGGCCTCCTCTCTGCTTTTCTATTCAGCCAATGGGTAATTTTTGAAACCCTAGTTCTAGTAAAGCCCGAAGGTGAGTGCTTCAAAGAAGTTCATTATTTATGAAACACCAAGCTGACGACCAAAACAGGTTTTATGAGAAACTGAATTTTAACAACATAGCGTTAATTTTCTATAAGCAACTTAATTATCTATGCTAATAGAGGGGATTATAGCATGAATACATTAAATCTGCTTTCAACTAACTTAAATATTTTAATATTATTGTGTCTGATAGTCTAAGAGTTCTGTAAAGACAGGGCCACATGCTTGGGTGTGGTGGTTCACACCAGTAATCCCAGCACTTTGGGAGGCCAAGACCAGAGGAATGCTTGAGCCCAGGAGTTCAAGGCCAGCATGGGTAACATAGTGAGACCCCATCTCTACAAAAAATAAAAAAACTTAGCTGGGTATGGTGGTGTGCGGCTGTAGTCCTAGCTACTCAGGAAGCTGAGGCAGGAGGCTCACTTGAGTTTGGGAGTTCAAGGCTGCAGTAAGCCATGATCACACCACTGCATTCCAGCCTGGGCAACAGAGTGAGACTCTGTCTCACAAAGAAAGAGTTGGGGGCATATAAATTCAAAAGGAATTTACAAGTGGCTCAGCTTCCCAATAGTGTCACTTATAGCCAGCCTTTCTTAAAGTATGGCCTGGGGACCCACGGGGTTCCCTAAGACCTTATAGGGAGTCTGTGATGTCAAAACTATTTCCATAATGATACTAAGACCTTATGTATCTTTTTCACTCTTGAATGTAGAAGTAGATAGGTGAACCAGATGTCACGATTAAGCCAGTACTTTACATTAGATAGAAAAATGTAAAACAATGCCATTCTTCTATTTTTTTAATTGTAAAAATATTTAGTTCTTTTTTGTAAAAAAATGTGTTGTTACACATTTTTTTTTTTTTTTTTAACAGAGTCTTGCTCTGTTGTCCAGCCTGGAGGGAGTGGCATGATCATGGCTCACTGCAATCTCAACTTCCCAGGCTCAAGTGATCCTCCCACCTCAACCTCCTAAACAGCTAGGACTACAGGCTCGAGGTACCATGCTTGGCTAATTCGTGTATTTTTTGTAGAGATGGGGTTTTGCCATATTGCCCTTGCTGGTTTCAAACTCCTGGGCTCAAGTGATCCAACTGCCTTGGCCTCCTAAAAATGCAGGGATTACAGGCATGAGCCACCAGACCTGGCCCCATATTTATAATTTTTATTTTAAAGTTAATTAGTAAAGATTTAAATTATCTGCAGCTTAGGCCAGGAGCGGTGGCTCAAGCCTGTAATCCCAGCACTTTGGGAGGCCGAGGCAGGTGGATCACGAGGTCAAGAGATCGAGACCATCCTGGTCAACGTGGTGAAACCCCGTCTCTACTAAAAAAATACAAAAAATTAGCTGGGCATGGTGGCGCGTGCCTGTAATCCCAGCTACTCAGGAGGTTGAGGCAGGAGAATTGCCTGAACCCAGGAGGTGGAGGTTGCGGTGAGCCGAGATTGCACCGTTGCACTCCAGCCTGGGTAACAAGAGCGAAACTCCGTCCCCCCAAAAAAAAAACATTATCTGCAGCTTTAATTGCTAAGATGATTTATATCAATAGATATAACCCACCTAAGAAAAGTTTTTTGAGGTCCTCAATAATCTTGAAGAGGTAAAGGGTTTCCTGAGACCCAAAAAGTTCGCAAATTATTAAACTAAAGTCAAGTACTGAGCTAGAGATGCTCCCCACTCCAGTATCTTTTTTTTTTTTTTTTTGAGATGGAGTTTTGCTTTTGTTGCCCAGGCTGGAGTGCAATGACGAGATCTTGGCTCACTGCAACCTCTGCCTCTTGGATTCAAGCGATTATCCTGCCGCAGCCTCCAAAGTAGCTGGGATTACAGGCATATGCCACCATGCCTGGCTAATTTTTGTATTTTTAGTAGAGATGGGATTTCACCATGTTAGTCAGGCTGGTCTAGAACTCCGGACCTCACGTGATCCACTCGCATTGGCCTCCCAAGGCCAAGGTGTAATTAATTGCAGGTGTAATTAAGTGCTGGGATTACGGGCATGAGCCACCGCACCTGGTCCCCTCTCCTGTATCTTTCACTGTTTTGCTGCCTACCGTTTTTACATAATTAAGCTATATGAAGAATATTGTTCTCCTTTCATAAGATTCCTTGTGTCCCCACAGCCATTATTCCTATCATTTGTAATCCCTATTATATTCTATGATACGAATATACAATATTATAATTTAATGTAATTATTCTTTTTATAACAATATTACTTTTTTGTTATGAAAATACAGGCCAAGGTGACAGCAGGGTCAGTATCTGGTGAAGGCCCTTTCCTTGTGCTACAGACAGCAATCTTCTCAATATGCCCTCACGTGCTCTTTCTTTGGTGCCTGCAGTGGACAGAGAGAGAGAAAGCCCTTTGGTGCCTCTAATGCCACCATGAGGGCCCCACCCTTGTGACCGCATCTACAGGTAATCACCCCCAAAGGTCTCATCTCCAAATATCATCACACTGGGGCTCAGGGCTTTAACCGATGAATTGAAAGGGGACATAATTCAGCCCATAGCAGAGGATCACCCCAAAACAACCTAGTAGCACAAATTCACTTCATGTTAACTTACATATGATTGGATATATTTTATATTAAATAATACAGAACAATTTTAAGTACATGGGAGTCGTACAACAGTTGCTTCACAAAATATGTGCTTAGGGGGTTGGCAATTGGGGGCGACTTCGGAATCTTTGTCAGGGACTCACCATTCTCATCAGAAATCCTCCGCTCTTCCGGAGAAAGGGCAGCTACACGGTCATTTGCCCAGGCTCCAAATGCTCTACCTGGGTTGTTTGATTGGCTTGAGCAAAAGGACTTTGATGTTCCTTCGGCTGAGCTCAAAGGACCGCTCAGCTGCTGTAGATTATCCTGAAGTTCTGTGTAGTCAGATTGCCTGGTGCTTTACTCCTAAGCTGCTTTTATGCCTTCCTGTCCTCACCTTGCCTGACTTCTGAGCAGCAGGGCCCGCCATTCACCTCTTGGCCAGTCCCAGCATCAGCAGGTGCATGCTGTTGGTTGACTTTTGACTCTCAATTCTACCAGCCCCACAGCTTCTTCTCATAAGCAATTTGTGATGCCCCCTTTACTCTCCTAAAATAAAATTAATAGCTAATATAACGTACCTATACATATAATGTTTAAAAATCGATTTAAAGTCAGAAAATAAGTGTTTTTTCAACCTGTAAATGCTCAGGTATTATTCCGTAAATAAATAAAGTAGGGAGAGGCTTGGACGTAACATGAAATCTCCGAGAGAGGAACAGATATGCAGCTGATGGAATACAGGGGTGGTGTACTGACAAACTCAGATACCACGGCAGCTCATTATTGGCCACGGGAAGTTTCCAAAATGATGAACCATCTTGGTAAAGTTCCTAACACAGTTATATTACAATCTGCCCTTGATTTACCCAGTAATTGCGCTTATGAAAACTTCAGTGCAAAAACTCTGTGAAAAATAATTTATATATAGGACCAGAAGATTATACAGATTTCTCATCTACATGAATTCCCAGGGGGACATTCAAAAGCTGTGTAAGATGCAGCACAAATTCCTCATTGTATAAGACTGCCTTCTGGTGACTCGGGCCCTGAACACTAAATGCCAGTGGACCTCGCCTACTATGATTACAACAATGAAGTATCTGCCCACACCTTTCCGAAACAGCCCTTAGGGGCTGCCACTACCACCCTGAAGGACCACTTAGCTAGATTGGAGAATCTTTCGTAAGTAATCTGTGCTTGGCAGAATTCTGAAATGGTCCTCAAGATTCCCAGCCCCTGGTGCACAAACACCTTCTCTCAGGTATTTAATCCGACACTAATCCAGATGCTGCCCTGAAGGGATTTTGCAGGTGTAATTAAGGCTCCAAATAAATGGACATTAAGATAGAAAGATTATCCTCAGTTGGCCTGACCCAGTCCTTAAAAAGGACTGGGCTCTTTCTGGCAAGGGAACAATTGGCAGCCTGGAGGAGCTAAGAGAGGCCATCAGCAAGGAAATGAAGATGTGAGGCCTACAACTGCAAGGAATTGAACTTGGCCAACCGTCCCATATGAGCTTTGAACTGATTCTTCACCCAGAGCTTCTAGAAAGGGACGCAGCCCAGCCAACTCCTTAATTTCAACCTTCTAAGGTTCTACGAAGAGAACCCAGTCACTCTGTGCAGGACTTCTAACCTGCAGAATTATGCTCTGATAAATGAGTGTTGATTTAAGCCTCTAAGTCTGTGGTAATTTGTCATGCAGCAACGGAAAACTCACACATAATTTAATATAATTTTTTTTTTAAAAGAGACAGGGTCTCACTGTACTGTCCAGGCTGTTCTCAAACTTCTGGCCTCAAGTGATCCTCCCACTTTGGCCTCCCAAAGTGCTGGGAATGCAGATTTGAGCCACTGTACCCAGCCTCACACATAATTTAATAGGGCAATGCGACATGTTCACTGAGACACTGGGCATCTCCCTTGTCGCCCTCTGTCAACCATCTATTCTCTGTCCCTACCACGGACCCTCGTGGCTGGACTGGGAAGAAGTCATATTGCTTCTTCTCAGTTCCTTGCCCTCTCTATCTCTCTGAATGTGAGGGTGAAATTCCTAAAACTGACCACGCTCCCTGACTCTAGGTCCTCCCTTGGGATGTTGAAGGTCGTTCGGGTTCTCTGGTCCAGCCCACAGCCTGTGTTTGCCTCATTTATAACCTCTGCTTATGCTTTTCATCAGGAGGCACTGTGCTGGTGAAACCTAAACAGGAAAGGTCATGTCTAATCTTAATTATTTACTGAACTCCAATCTGCATGTTTTACTCATTGCTGCAGAAGGTCACATAAATCTAGTCTGTATGAAAACAATGAAACAATGTGCGTAGCATGCATGGGACTGAAATACTTCACATTTTGTGTGCAGGAAAGAATCCCAGGCCCTCAGGTATGACCCATTGCCAGGACTATTTTTTTCTGTGTTCTCCCCCGACCCTGCACCCACTGCCCTCTGCAGGCATCAGGCATCAGAAATGCCACCAACAGAGCCAGAAGGCTCCCTTTTGTTCATTTTGAAAACACAAGAGCCACAATTGAGAGCTTTGTGATAATAATTATTTTAACATTTAAAGCCGATACAATCATCTTTGAAATAAAGAATAACAGTTGGCTCAGAGACCAGACGGTTTTTCTACTTCATGTGCCTATATTTGCTTCTGTGGGACGCTAGGGACCCATGCCCCTTTTTGTAAAAACACGTGGTACCAGTTTAGAGACCATAAGTTTACTATTACTTGTGCAATTGACTTATTTCATGAACTTGCCACCAGACTGTCTTCTGATAGTCGTTAGCCATCACAAAGGGACCTTCAAATATTTATAGCATTTCTTTTTTTTTTTGCCTTACAATATACTCTGGATTTTTCAAACTTTTAAACTCAACATGCATTGTATATTAATTTTCTTCCTAATCTTTCCCTCTCATTACATACCTCCCCCATTTTCTCAATCACTTTGACACAGAATTCTTTTGATACCGCTTTGCCAGTCTAAAATCTCCACGGCCGGCAGTTCCTCTGCCCAGGCTTCACATGAGCCTGCTGGGCTCACTTCCCCTACTCTGCCCAGCAGGCTGCACTCGGCTCATGCTACTGTCCCAGATCCCGTGCCTGCTGTGGCTCTGTGCTCACCCATGGCTGGTTGGGGCAGGCGGTGACCAGCTTCCGCCTTGGGTGCTGGTGTCTGGACAAGGGAGACGTGGCGGCGCCCCAAAACTTGGGGATGCCAGCAACCGCAGAGCCCCAAGGGGTGCTACAGCTTTTGTTTGGGGAGCCCTGAGGTCTGAGCCCCCAGGAAGTGTCACAGCTCATTCGGTCCTGCTGCCCACAGCTTGGCGAATGGGAACCCGTGGTGTCAAGTGGTTTTTCCACTCCCATAGCTCTGCAAGCAGAAACGTATGTTACAGCTCTTTTCGAACCCTGCATTCAGCAGGTTCCAGGTTCTTGTCCTGTGATCAAGAGGAATGAAGTATGCAGACACTGGAGAGTGAGCAAGGCAGATAACATTTTATTGAGCAAAAGAAAAGCTGATGAAAACGAGAAAGGGCCCTGGAGCGAGCAGCCATCTGTCTGAGATGGCCAGAAAGTGGGTAGCGGTCTCAGACTGAGTCTGGGGTTTTTGTGGGGTCAGAATGGGGTAGTGCGTGCTAATTGGTTCATGACTTGGCCTGGAGAAAGCACCATTTAATTGGCTAAAAGGCATCAAGGAAGTTCTCACTCTGGTTCTGGACTCCACCCAAAACTAGTGGAGTTTGGTTTTCAGGTTTCATCCTGTCTTTGACTTGAAGGTCGGGTTTCACTGATGACATGTCCCTGTTTGCCTAGGAATTTGTCTGTCTCCCGCTGCTATCAGCTTTATTAAGGTATAATTTACATACCATAAAAATTTATCCATTGTAAGTATAGAATTTATTATTTCCATGATAGAGTTGTTAAACCATTACTGCAAATCCAGTTTTAGAACATTTCCATCATCTCTAAAAGTCCTCTCATGTCTGTTTACAGTTAATCCCTGATCCCACCGCCAGCCCCAGACAACCACTGATCTGCTTTCTATCTCTGTAAATGTGCCTTTTCTAGACATTTCATACAAATAGAATTATACAATAGAGTCTTTCGTATTCGGCTTCTTTCACTTAGCCCAAGTTCATTTGTGCTGTAGCATGTGTCTTAGTTCTTTCTTTTTTGCTGCCGATAGTATTCAATTGTATAAAAATACCATATCCTATTTATCCATTCATCAGTTAACAGACATCTGGGTTCTTTCCAGTTTTGAGTTATTGTGAATAATGCTACTCTGAACATTCATATGCATGTGTTAATGTGGATCAGTTTTGATTTCTCTAGGGTAAATTCCTGGGGGAGAGTTACTGACATTCTGGTTTCTGTCTCACCGACTCCTTGTATAAGAACTTAGGATGCATAGAGCAAAGTCTGGTGGTGTTCTGATGGTGCCCACCTAGGCAGGTGTCCTATGCAGAGGTTGGCCCTCCTCCTCTGCCACTGTCTGGTAGAGAGTCAGTGGAGAAGGGAGTGGAAAAGATGACTATCAGTGGACTGGCTGAGCCCTCCTCTTTTTTTTTTTCTATTTCTGAAACCTACTGAGATCGTCCCTGACTCCTTTGTACCTGAAGGTCCTTGCACTTGAAGTTGCCTGTAATGTGAGATACTCTTCCTTTACATCTTTGAAAGACAGACTCTACCTTATTACTCAGGAGGCAACCCAATTATCACTTTAACAATCCTACCACTGTCACCACTCCCTCATCATCTTTTATTTTTCTCACACTACTGCCACTCTGATGTTATTGTGGCAGTTACCTGTTTTCCCCCTCAGTGAAAATATTCTTGAGGTTAGGGACTTGGTCTTTCTACCACTTTACCCTGATACCTAGAAGAATGCCTGAGATATTGTAGGATTCAGTAAGCTTTTGTTTATTTCAGAATTTTAACTTTCTTTCTGTGAGGTATTCCTTCATGTCCGTGTTTCATTCAACTGTATGTA
This sequence comes from Sapajus apella, assembly GCF_009761245.1. NCBI lineage: Eukaryota > Metazoa > Chordata > Mammalia > Primates > Cebidae > Sapajus > Sapajus apella. The sequence goes on from NW_022436945.1 coordinate 30,551,829, forward strand.
TTCTACCATCTTCTACAAATTTTCAAATGAATGGAAAATGAAAATCCCTATCAGCATTCTCTGAGGATCTTCACATCACAGCTTCTGAGAAATCAGCAAATTTTGGAATAAACCATTCTCAGCCGTAAGTCTGAAGATCTGTGGAAGATCTTTTTGGGGCCCAATTTTGTTGTAGGACTTTCTCCTTAGGGATCTTGTCACGTGACCAGGAAAGATTAGGCTTGCAGACTTATAGAAAGGTGAGAAAATGAAATTTATTGGGCAAAAAGGAACGAAAGGGAAACAGGGACTCTCAGCAAAGCGAGAGTTTTGCTGGCAGATTTCCCGCCTCACAGCCTGAGTCCCAGGTACCACCCAGAAAGAAGAGAGGCCAGGCGCCTCCCTGCTGCAGAACGATGGGAACTTCCCAAGGTTCCACCCTGTTCTCCCAGTGTGCAGGCCGGTCAGAGCATCTCTGGAGACCCCTTTATATTTGGCTGTCTCAGTTTCATCACCTGTAAAGGTTGAATAAAACTATTGGTTCCTTCTAGCTCATGTTGAAATTAGATTACAGATGGAAAAATATTTTGGAAAATTTCAAAGCATTTTGGAAGTGGGAATTCTCCTCTTTCTGTGCTTCCGACCTTGGGAAATGCCACCACTCACCTCCCAAGACTTGACACTTGGACTCTCTTCACTCATCTCCAGATCCCGTCTTAATTATTTTCCTTCGGAATATACTTAAAATTTGTCTTTTCCTCCCATCTCCACTGATACTGTCTCAGTTCAGACTTTTGGCATTTCTTACCTAGGTTATTGCAACAACCTTTTTTCTCCTGTTTTAAAATATTATTTAAAATGTTTCATTGGAGTAAAATATGCATAACATAAAATGTGCTATCTTAACCATTTTAAGTGTGCAGTTCGGTGGCATTAAGTAAATTCACACCATTGTACAGCCATCGCCACCATTCATCTCCAAAACTCTTACCAGCTTGCAAACCTGAAATTCTGTACCCATTAAACACTAATGCCCAATTCCCTTCCTGCCACTTTCTGTCTCTATGAATTTGATCACTCTGGGTATGTCATACAAGTAGAATCATACAGTATTTGTCCCTTTGTGACTGGCTTGTTTAACTTAGCACAATGTTCTAAGGCTTCACTCATTTTGTAGCATGTGTCAGAATTTCCTTTTTATTTATTTATTTATTTTTGAGACAGAGTCTCACTCTGTTGCCCAGGCTGGAATGCAGTGGTGCAATCTTGGCTCACTGCAACCTCTGCCTCTTGGGGTCAAGCAATTCTCCTGCCTTAGGCTCCCAAGTAGCTGGAACTACAGATGCATGCCACTATGCTGGCTAATTTTTGTGTTTTTAGTAGAGATGAGGTTTCATCATATTGTTCAGGCTGGTCATGAACTCCTGACCTCGTGATCCGCCTGCCTTGGCCTCCCAAAGTGCTAGGACTACAGGTGTGAGCCACCATGCCCGGCCCAGAATTTCTTTTCTTTTTAAGGTTGAAAAAATATTCCATTGCATGTGTATATTATGCCACATTTTGTTTTTCCATTCATCTGTTGATGGACAATTGGGTTATTTCCAACTTTTGATGCTTGTGAATAATGCTGCTATGAATATGGGTATACAAATATGAATACCTCTTTGAGATCCTGTTTCTAAATTCTTTATGCTCATTAATGGAATTCCTGGATCATTTGGAAGTTCTATTTTTAATTAGAAAAATATTTTTTTGAGGAACTGTCATACAGTATGTTTTCCATAGCAACTGCACAATTTTACACTCCCACTGGCAATGCAAAAGTGTTGCAATTTCTCCACATCCTCGCAAACACTTCTGGTTTTTTTGAAAAAAATGTTATAGTAACCATCCTAATGGGTATGGAGGTGGTATCTCATTGAGGTTTTAATTTGCATTTCCCTAATGATTAGTGATATTGAGCATCTTTATATGTCATACATAAAAAGAAGGAAAAGGTAACCTATACAATGAGAGAAAATATTTGCAAATCATATGTCTGATAAAGGGTTAATTCATTCATATGTATTGAAAGAAAGAGAAAGACAGAAAGAAAGAAAGAAAAGAAAAAGAAGAAGAAAGAAAAAAAGAAAGAAGGAAAGAAAAGAAAGAAAGAAAAAGAAAGAAAGAAGAAAGAAAGAAAGAAAGAAGCAAAAGAAAGAAAGAAAGAAAAGAAAAGAAAAGAACAGAACAGAAAGAACAGAAAGAAAGAATGAAGGACAAGCCAGAATGCCAGAATGGCATAGAGCAATGTGAGGTTGCACTTAAAGGACTGGAGAATAGCAGCATGAGAGTCCCCCATGGGATGGAGGGCAGGAATGCTGAGTGGTTCCAAACTTGACTACATATTTTAATCACCTGGAATGCTTTAAAGAGTCCCGATGTGTGGGTTCCACCACAAAGATTCTCATTTATTCGATTAGGGTATAGCCTGGACATCTGTATGTTTTAGAAGTCCCCACATGAGAGATGAAAATGTTCTTGAATTAGACAGTGGTGATGGCTGTACATTGTGAATGTATTAGAACGTATAAATGTTGTCTTTGTGTATTTTACCACACACACACATGCAAGTTCACCAATGATGCTATAGGCAAGACAAAGCTGACAATCAACAAGGTTTTGTTGCCATTTTTCAAATAATAAGAATCAAGTGGAGGTCTTTGTTAAATAAATAGATTGCTAGACCTCTGAGCCAGGAAGTCTCATTCTGTTCATCTGGATGGGGGCAAAGGAATCTGTGCTTTCAAATAGAACCCCAGGTAATTCTTATACAAGAGAAATTTTGGAACCCCACATGTGCCCACTGCTTCCCAAGCATGCTCAATTGTAAGAATCACTGGGAGATCCTGCTAAGCTTCCAAACCTACTGATAGGTCCCATCCAGACCTATTAAACGCAGATCTCCAGGGAAGGATTGGGCCTCAGTGGATTTAATATGCTACACAGCTAATTCTTCTGACCAGGCAAACTTGAGAAATACCATCTAGTCTAGCCCTCAGTGTTGGCTGTTCTGCAAAAATTCCTGTGTGCTTAAAGAGAAAGTCAAATTCCTTATTCCCAGAGATGCTGATTCTGGGTGAGGCCCAAGTATCCACAGTTTATTTTTTGTTTTATAAGCTGCCACCCCTGAGTTTGAGGAATAACTGTGGTGAATCACTGTTGCAGCCATTCTTTAGGAAAGCAAATTGTGTTCATGTTTCATGGCTACTTATTGAGTCCTTGAACATGTGCAGTTCTACATGGCAATATATTCAGAAGCTGAGAATGAGAAAGGTAAGGGTATCTGGGCTTGCTGTAAGGGAGATGGCTGCACTTTAGTCAGGAGTAGGCTGAGGCAGCCTTCTGGTGCAGCATAACTCAGTATGTTTGGAGTGCAGGTGTACAACTCTGCATAGTACGTAACCATGCCACATGAGGCACTTTATGTAACTAAGCCACGTAAGGTGCATTAGATGATCATCCATGTGAGCTCATGCTTGGCTGAGAGCCACTATTGTCTGTAAAACATATAACTACCCTACTGACACTGTACATATGGCTTGCACTCAGGGAGAGAAGGTATATACAGCTTGTGCCCAAGACTCACACCCGGGCTCACTTGTGCCTAGAGAGAGTAAAAGCCATGTCAAAACTGCCTACAATTCCTCGAGTGTTTTTCCAGCCACCTGCCACCCCACCGACTCCCCTTGTTAGACCTTAGCTAGAACCTAACACCTGCCCATGCAAGTGGCTGGGAAGAAGTTGTGGAAGCAGGAAGAAAAAGATTAAGATGTACAAAGAGTAAAGAAAGAGAATCCTTGGTGACAGCTTGCTGTCATGTTGGGGGAAGCAGAGATTCTGGTGAGCTTTGACATCTCCTCCAAGGGGCCTGGCTGGCAGAGTGTCCAGGGTTGGGTCTTGAGGAAAGTCCCTGGTGGGCTGTGTGCATCCTCTAGCCGGATCCCAAGTTAATTATGGAAGCTGATAACTTCCTCCAAGCCAGGGAGCTCAATGATTGCTTCTGACCAGAATATGTTTCTATTTGAGGCAGAAAACCCATAAGAAGATGAATTCTTTTCCAGTATCTTGGGCTTGACAGGAAAACAAACAAGTCTGACAGTCAGAGTGAATCAGAATTTATTTATTTCAGCAATCTTTATATCTGTACAAGGCAATGCTCTATTTTACTCTGCTTATCCAAATTACAAGTTTTCAGTTGTCTCTTATGGTTGTCATAAGCTTTTTCTGTTTGTTTGCCAGCATCCATATCATCTCTTCCTATGTTGAGTGTATAGGGAGAAATCGACATAGGCATGGCTCCTTGAACAATCCTCCCTGAGGACCAAGTGCATGACAGATCCAGGCAAAAACAAGCACAGTGAAAGCAGTGACCTAGAAGGGTGCTGCTTATCTGGCTCTGCTGGCTCTGACCTCTGGAATCTTGGTGGCTGTGGTCAGGTAGGGTTCTTACATAATCCAGTGTTTATCCCAGACATGAAGGAAACAAATTACAGTCATGAGCTCTATAATGACGTTTCAGTCATTGATGAACTGCATATATGACAGTGGTCCCATAAGATTAAAATGGAGCTGAAAAATTTCTATTGCCTAGTGACATCGTAACCATCATAGCACAACTTCACTCTGTAGTGTGGTGGTGATGCTAGTATGAACAAACTTACTGCACTCTCAGTCATATAAAAGTCTAGCACACAGTTATGTGCCATACATAGCATTTGACAATTATAATAAATGACTATGCTACTGGGTTAAGTATTTACTATACTATATATATATTTTTAAGTGTACTCCTTCTACTTATTAAAAAAAAAGGTAACTATAAAACAGCCTCAGGCAGAGCCTTCAGGAGGTATACAGAAGAAGGCATCGTTATCATAGAAGATGACAGCTCCATGCATGTTATTGACCCTGAAGACCTTCCAGTGAGACAAGATGTGGAACAGTGATATTGATGATCCTGACCCTGTGTAGGCCTAGGCTAATGTGTTTGCTTATGTTTTAGTTTTAACCAAAAAAGTTTAAAAAGTTAAAAAAATCTAAAAAGAGAGAAAAGGTTATAAAGATATAAAGAAAGAAAATATTTTTGTACAACTGTATAATGTGTTTGCATTTTAAGCTAAGTGTTATTACAAAGGGGTCCAAAGTTAAAAGAAAATCTAAAAGTTTGTAAAGTAGAAAAGCTACAGTAAGCTAAGGTTAATTTATTAAATAATTTTCAAAATAAGTTTAGCATAGCCTAAGTGTTCATAAAGTCTATGGTAGTGCACACTAATGTCTTAGGCCTTCACATTCACTCACTACTCACTCACTGTCACCCAGAGTAGCTTCTAGTCCTACAAGTTCCAATCGTGCTAAGTGTTCTATGTTGCTGTTTTTAAAAAATCTTTTATATTGTATTTTTACTGTGCCTCTTCTATGTTTAGATAAATTTAGATAACAATTACTTACCATTGTGTTATAATTACCTACATTATTCAGTACAGTGACATGCAGCACAGTTTAGAGTCTAGGAGCAATAGACCACATACCACATAGCCTAAGTGTGTAGCAGGCTACACCATGTAGGTTTGTGTAAATACACTGTATAATGTTCACAGAACGGTGAAATCTCCTAATGACACATTTCTCAGAACATACTCCTGTCATTAAGCAACACATGACTGTATAAGTGTTTGTAATCTCCCTCTAAATTACTTTTTTACACATCTGTCTCCTGGCTTAAAGGAGAACTTCTTGAGAACAGGAACTTGACTTTATTTAGTTATATCTCTCGCAATTATCTTAGTGTCTGGCACAGAATGGAGAGTTGTAATTGTCGGTAAAATTAATGTATAAGATATAGCCTCTGTCTCTTTAGAAATAACAAAATGATGACAAGCCTAAATTTATAAGAGGAACATAAACTGCTGCACAGATAATAATCCATGCACTTTGATGTATCCATATCTGCATTCAGCAAGTAATGTTTCAGTGGTCTGGCACTCCCCAAACAAATACTTTCTACTCCTGTTGTTAGTTATCAACATCTGCTTCGTATGGCTTAAATAATCTTTTATTTTTCATTCTACTCTCAATTGTACAATTCAAAGAAAATATTCTTGCTTTCATAATGTGCTTCGGTTTGTCAATTGTCATTTTTTTCAAATTTTATTTATTCATAGTTTGACTTCTCATCAAATGCAGCACATTTTGAGCTCCTTTATCTGCTGGATTTTCTACCTTTATCAATAATAGAGTATGGAGATAGAGCACATAGAAAATCTAATATTAAATCTTGGTCTAAAAACAATAGGAAATCCCAGAAATTTTCACCGGAATAATTGGCACACACCAAGGAAAACCAGTGTGATAACTGCCAGCCGAAAATGCTCATGTTCATTTGAATCACCACTGGTGACCTAGTTTGGTCAGAGGCAAACTATTGTGTTACTTCATCCTCCTAACATACAGCACCTGAGTCAGCATTCTGAAAAACAAAACAAAACAAAAAAGTAATGCCAATTTTCAAAATAAGTTTGAACTTGGCCAACATGTTTTATGAGCTTGTTTAACAGCAGCAAGCAATAATGTTTACAGTTTAATTTGTTTTCTAAATAATCGATGTCCCTGGGCCTTCATCTAAACTAAAAGTGACGTTGTGATACTTAAAATGTGAAACATTCAGGACCCACATGGAGTAAGAAGAATGGACTGACTTTCACGTATGTTTAAAAGGTAACGGATTACACTGATTACCATTTTATATGGAATTCTGCCTCCCATACTAGAATTGTTCAATATGAAAACTCAGCTTTAATTTAGACAAAGGCAAAGGAAATCTTCTGACTTTGGGTCAATGTGGAGATGCAACAGGAAAACTTTCTTTTCCAAAGATCTGGAAGAGCCATGGTCACACCCTTGAAAACATCATTTGCTAACGAGTAGATCTGTTTTGTAATCAGAGAACATCTGGCTTGCATTTCCAGAGCCCCTTCATTTGAGGGTATGATTGAGAGAAGCACCAAGCTGTAATATCCCAATGGTAGTTTTGACCATTTCTCAAGGGCATCCCAAATTCCAGGCTGTTTTTTACTATTGGTTGTAGGCTTCAGTTGCTCTCCAGTGCTGACCTGTTTGTACTTTTGTTTCACCTTTGTTACGTTATTTAGTATAGAAGATCTAGCAGAATGTTTACTCAATGAGCTTTAGGGTTCACCAACACCTGGGCTTTCATTGCCCAAAAGCATCAATGGCTGACATCTATGTCTAATACCCATTCCTCTGGGAGCTGTGCTCTTCCTCACCCATGGAGGTGCCATTTTCTTTTGTGACCCCCACCCCTTATCTAAGCTGAGCTGACTCTTTCTTGAATTTTTTGATTTTTATTTTGGATTCAGGGGGTACACATGCAAGTTTGTTATATGAATATATTGCGTGAGGCTGAGGCCCAAACAATGAACACAGTACCCAATAGGAAAATTTTCAGCCCTTGCCACCCTCCCTCCCTCACCTCTTTTAGAGTACCCAGTGTCTGTTGGTCCCCTCTTTGTGTCCATGTGTACCCATTGCTTAGCTCCCACTTATAAGTGAGAACATGTGGTATTTGATTTTCTGCTTCTGTGTTAATTCACTTAGGATAATGGCCTCCAGTTGCATCCACGTTGCTGCAGAGGACATGATTTCATTCTTCTTTATGGCTGCAGAGTATTCCATGGGTATACACGTACTTCATTTTCTTTATTTAATCCAGTATTGATGGGCACCTAGGTTAATTCCATGTCTTTGTTATTGTGAATAGTGCTGCAATAAACATAAGTGCAGGTGTCTTTATGGCACAATGATTTCTTTTCTTTTGGGTAATGAGATAGCTTGGTCCAATGGGAGTTCTATATTTAGTTCTTGAGAAATCTCTAAATTGTTTTCCACAACAGTTGAACTAATTTACATTCCCACCAACAGTGTATGTGTTCCCTCTGCCCTACAACCTTGCCAACAACTGTTATTTTTTAACTTTTTAATAATAGTCATTCTGACTGGTGTGAGATGGTATCTCATTGTGGGTTTGATTTGCATTTCTGTGATTATTAGTGGCATTGAACATTTTTTTCATATGCCTGTTGGTTGTTTGTATGTCTTCTTTTGTGAAGTGCCTCTGTCCTTTGCCAACTTCTCAATAGAGCTTTTTTTTCATGTTGATTTGTTTATGATCCTTATAGATCCTGGATATTAGTCCTTTGTCAGATGCACAGTTTGAAAATATTTTTTCTCATTCTGTACGTTGTCTGTTTACTCTGTTGATAGTTTATTTTTCTGTGCAAAAGCTTTTTAGTTTAATTAGGTCCTAATTGTCAATTTTTTTTTTTGAGATTATGTCTCACTCTGTCACCCAGCCTGGAGTGCAGTGGCATGGTCTTGGCTTACTGCAGCCTCTACCTCCTGGGCTCAAGCAGTCCTCCCACCTCAGCCTCCCGAGTAGCTGAGATTACAGGTGTGTGCCACCAAGCACAGCTAATTTTTGTATTTTTTTGTAGAGACAGGGTTTTGCCAGGTTGACCAGGCTGGTCTCAAACTCCTGAGTACAAGCTATCCACCCACCTTGGTCTCCCAAAATGTTGGAATTACAGGTGTGAGCCACTGTGCCCAAACTGTTTTTGTTGCATTTGCTTTTGATGTCTTAGTCATAAATTCTTCACATAGATCAGTGTTCAGAAGAGTATTTCCTAGGTTTCCTTTTCGGATTTTAATTTTTTAATTTTTCTCGTTTTTGTTTTGTTTTTTGTTGAGATGGAGTTTCGCTCTGTCTCCCAGGCTGGAGTGCAGTGGTGTGATCTTGGCTAACTACAACCTCAGCCTCCTGGGTTCAAGCAATTCTCTGCCTCAGCCTCTTGAGTAGTTGAGATTATAAACACCCACCCTGTGCCCACCACCACGCCCAGCTAATTTTTGTATTTTTCGTAGAGATGGCGTTTTTCCATGTTGGCCAGGCTGGTCTTGAACTCCTGACCTCGTGATCCACCCATCTCTGCCTCCCAAAGTGCTGAGATTACAGGCATGCACCACCATACATGGCTGGCTTTTTATAGTTTGAGGTCTTAACATTTAAGTCTTTAATCTATCCTGAGTTTTTGTATATGTGAGAGGTAGGGGTCCAGTTTCATTCATCTGCATATGGTTAGCCAGTCTTTCCAACACCATTTATTGAATAGGATGTCCCTTCCCCATTGTTTATATCAGCTTTGTCAAGATCAGCTGGTTATAGGTGTGTGGCTTTATTTCTGAGTTCTCTATTCTTTTCCATTGGTCTGTGTGTCTTTTTTTTTTTTTTTTTTTTTTTTTTTTTTTTTTTTTTTTTTTTTTTACCAATACCATGCTATTTTGGTTACTGTAGCCTTGTAGTATAATTTGAGGTCAGGTAATGCGATATCTCCAGCTTTGTTCTTTTTGCTTAGGATTGCTTTGGCTGTTTGGGCTCTTTTTTGGTTCTGTATAAATTTTAGAAGAGTTTTTTCTAATTCTGTGAAAAATGACATTGGTGACTTGATAGGAATTATAGATTGCGTTGTGCAGTGTGGCCATTTTAATGATATTGATTATTCTAATCCATGAGAACAGAATGCTTTTCCATTTGTTTGTATCATCTATTATTTCTTTCAACAGTGTTTTGCAGTTGTCCTTGTAGAGTTTTAACCTCCTTGGTTAGATGTATTCCTAGGTACTTTATTTATTTATTGGCTATTGTAAATGGGATTGCATTCTTGATTTGGTTCTCAGCTTGAATATTATTGGCATACAAAATTGCTACTGAATTTTGTACATTGATTTTTGTATCCTGAAACTTTACTGAAGCCATTTGTCAGGTCTAGGTGTATTTTAGCAAAATCTTTAGGGTTTTCTGTGTATAGAAACATATTACTGGGGAGGCTGAGGATTGCTTAGCCCTGGGCAGTTAAGGCTGCAGTGAGCCGAGATAGCACTGTTGCACTCTAGACTGGGCAATGGAGTGAGACCCTGCCTCAAAAGAAAAACAAGTTATATTTTCAGTGAAGAGAGATAATTTGACTTCCTCTTTTCCTGTTGTCTTTCTTTGTCTTGCCTGATTGCCCTGGCTAGGACTCCCAGTATGGTGTTGAAGAGAAATGGAGAGAGTGGACATCCTTATCTTCTTCCAGTTCTTGGAAGGAATGATTTCAGCTTTAGCTCATATGGTATGATGTTGGCTGTGGGTTTGTCATTGAAGACTCTGATTATTTTGAGGTATGTTTCTTCAATGCCTAGTTTGTTGAGGGTTTTTATCATGAAAGAATATTGGATTTTATCAAAAGCTTTTTCTGTATCTGTTAAGATGATCATATGGTTTTTGTTTTAAATTCTGTTTACGCTGTGAATCACATTTATTGATTTGCATATGTTGAACCATTCTTGCATCCCAAGAATAAAGTCCACTTGATTGTGGTAAATTATCTTTTTGATGTGCTGCTGGATTCCATTTGCTGGTATTTTGCTGAGGAGTTTTAAATCTGTATTTATCCAGAATATTGACTCATAGTTTTCTTTTTTGCTGTCGTTGTTGTGTTCTTGCCTGATTTTGGTATCAGGCTGATACTGGTTTTATAGAATGAGTTAGGGAGCAGTTTATCTTCCTTAATTTTTTGTAAGAATTTCAGCAGGATTCATCTCTTCTTTGTTTGTTTCATGGAATTTAGCTGTGAATCTGCCTGGTCTAGGGCTTTTTTTCAGTTGGTAGTGTGGTTTTTTTTTTTTTTAATGATTCAATTTCTTAACTCATTATTGGTCTGTTAAGTGTTTCAATTTCTTCCTGGTTCAATCTTGGGAGATTGTGTGTATCCACAAATTTATCCATTTCTTTTAGATTATCTAGTTTGTGCACATAGAGGTGTTTATAGTAGTCTCAGAGGATCTTTTGTATTTCTGTGGGATCAGTTGTAATGTCACCTTTGTCATTTCTGATCGTGCTTATTTGGATTTTCTTACTTTTTCTAATGTAGCCAGCAGTCTATCAATTTTGTTTATCCTTTCAAGAAACCAACTTTTTATTTTGTTGATAAAAAAATTCTTTTTTGTCTCAATTTCATTTAGTTCTGCTCTGTTTTAGTTATTTTCTTTCTTCTGCTAACTTTCAGTTTAATTTATTCTTGTTTTTCTAGTTCTTTTATCCTTTTTGAATTTATTATAATACAGAGAAAGCCAATCTATAATGAAAGCCAATAGAGTCAAAACAGAAAGCATGAAAAGAGAGACCAAAGGGGATTGCTGTCTGGCTTTAGAGCCCTAGTTCCAGTTGTTCCTTAGACTCAATGGCATCTCTGCTTGGATTGGTCGTTTTAGAACTCCTTGGGTTTCTATCACTTGAAATCAAACAAATATAACATGAAGAGCAGTTTATGGCCATCTCCAGGTAAAAGTTCTTTTTCTGGAACTTACTTGAATGATTTGTACATCTATATGCTATTTGGTTGCCAGAAACACTGTTAGCTGAGTAGCTTTCTTCATTAGAATTTACTGGAGGAGATAAAAATGGGAGAAATAAGTTCAATCAAGATTTTTTTCCTTAATACAGAAACAAGCTATTACTGACACACAATAGAATGATGATGATGATGATGATGATGATTAAGGCTGTCAAGTGAAGCAGTGGGATTGAAGAAGAAATGAAGAAATCTGTAACTGGTTGTCATCAATTAGTTGTAAACACTACTATATGGGACCAGCCTAGAATTCTTTCTGAATTAGTTTTCTGACAACAACGATTAGCATTAATGTCATTCAAACTTTTAAAAGGCTCATTTTGAACACCTATTGTATTCTGGGCATGAAGCACATAGAGATAAAAGGCCTAATTCTCTACAGAAGTTTACAGTCTAGGTCAATTGTGCTCAATTGTGTCTCTTCAAGTTGGCAGCCACTGCATCACCTGGGAACTTGTGAGAAATGCAAATGACTCAGAAACCCAGCAATCTGTGTTTTGTCAGGTGATGCTGACATAGCTAAAGTGTGAGAACTGATCTAGGGACTTATTTATGTGTATCTGCTTACCCATCGCCCTTCTCACTAATAGCACAATTTGTAAACTATAATACAAACCCAACCCCCAATTTAAATGACTGAAAATTAAATCATTTTTAGCTTTCTGAACAATACAATCCAACTGTAGACATCCTGGGAAAATCACTCATGTTCTTGCCCCAGGACCAACAATAAAGGTAGGTGTGTGCTCCTGGCCTTTCTAAAGTGGCTCCAGTTTATCACAGCAGATAAGACAACACATGGAAATAACTCACAACAGTTGGCCCCCGCAGGCCTGGATTCCTCTTGGCACCACCTCACTCATACCCGGTCTGTGAGCTGGGAGCCTGTGCCAGGGCCTCTACCGGGAGGTGTCTGAGAAAAGTCAGCCATATCAGCCCTCAAACCACATCAGGGCTCTTGCCCATTCCTTCCTCTATTAAAACCTACCACTTGGTGCAAAGAGAGAGATAAGCTGAGAACAAACTAAAATCAGTGTGTTCAGAGAAGGTAAGCATTTTTCAACCCTGAGAAGTTCTAATTGTCATTGTCTTTGTAGACTCTGTCTTCTAGTTGCCTTCTCTCAGAGAACTTTCTCATTTGCTCTGTTCTATCATTTTGCTTCATTTCTTAATTTGTATATTTCCCATCACACGATCTAATTGAGCAAATATTCAGTAAGTACCTAACAGGCAAGCCAAGCATAACACGATGAAGAAGACTTAGTGCCCACTCTCAAGAAGCCCAGAGTTGGTGATATTTCACAATCAGTCAACCACCACTTGATGGCTGAAGTGCATGCCACGCATTGCACTTGGTTCTGGGGGTTAAAAATGAATACACCACCACCCCGGCACTGAAAGAACGTGTAGCTTGTGGGAGAGACAGGTACAAACAAAACATGCCAAGGACTGTCATAGAGGTAAGAAGGCATTAAGAAAAGGCAGAGGTGAGATTGAGTGAATCTGCCTGAAGGAGCTGAGGAAGGCTAGAAGGAGAATCTGTCCTTGGAGTTGGGTTTGCCCTGTGAAGGGTGGTGGACAGAGGGATGCCTGTAACAACATAGTGTGTCCAGAGGAAAGGGAGAAGCTCATGCTGGCTAGAGGGTGTCTCTCACGTTTGATGATTAGGTTGGAAAACTAGGCTGGGGCTAGGCTGTGAGGGATTTCATATGTCACGCAGCAGGCTTTGGAGTTGAGACCTGACTTTCTAAAGAGTAGAAGCTGATCAGGGTTTTATCAATCAGGGAAGAGATATGGTCAGATCCAGGACTTAAGAAGCAGTACGGAGGACAGATTTAAGGGGATAAAAGCAAGAAGTGAGTGTTTTAGTTATCGGTCACTGTGTAACAAATGATCCCAAACTTAGTGACTGAAAACGATCATCTATTATTGCTCACAATTTTGTGAGTTAGTTGAATGGCTCTTCTGCTGTTCTCATCTGGGCTCACTCATATGGCACCATTCAACGAGTGCATCTGAGGGCCTGACTCAGCTGGGACACTGCAAAGGCTGGGCTTCTTTCTCCTTGTGGTCTCCAGGCCATCCTTGCTCCATGGTCGCTCATCTTTCAGTATCTAGGCCGTGTTTTCTCACATATTGGTGAGAGCATAAAGAAGGCTAACGCTGAAGCTACAAGTCTTCTCAAGGCCTGTCCCTGGAGGTTGCACACTATCCCTTCTGCTGCAGTGTAGTGGTGATAGCCACATAGGAGAAGTAGGCAACACAAAGATGTGAACACAAGTTGGTTTATTGGAGACCACACGATTAGGAGTTTATTTTCAGAATGTAGGCAATCGACAGTGAGAGGCTGAGCTAAGAAGTCATGTGAGTGGCGAGGAGCAGATGTTTAGAAAATGTAAGAATTCACCATGAAATCGGGCATCATATTAAAGCTCAGATGAGAGTTACAGGCACGTGCTATTGAAGGTCAGGTTGCAGGTGTAGTGGTTGCTGTTGGTGCTTCCTCCCCCATCCCCATTAGCTGCCAATCCTCCATCTCCCAGCTGCTGTGAGTGCTGGGTGACAACAGCTCACAGCTGTTCCTTTCTCTGGAAAATTGCCCTCAACCGAACAGAAGCTGTCTGCCAGGGAAGAGATACACTCCACCTCTTATTGATTGTCATAGGCCATAAAGCCTGCCCTCTTGCCTGTCTGTGAGATTGACTCAGTGGTACAATCCATGCTTCAGAGCTTCCCTGTGGGATCAGGCGGAAGCTGGTCTTCAGCAGGTAAGTCCACATCCTTGTTCAGCCGCTTCTCAGGGTCTATGCTGCTTCCTTTACTTCCCTTTTCCTGAGAGCGAGCCCTGGCTCTGAGAAACCCAACCTAAGAAGTGGAGAGAGAAAATATTCAATTAGGTGGTGGAATTTCTTTTTATATATTTTTTCTTCCCCAAAGGTACCCAGGTGCTGGAATTTCTTTTCTTTTTTTTTCCTTTTTCTTTCTTTTTTTTTTTAAACAGTCTCTCTGTCACCCAGGCTGAGTGCAGTGGGATGATCTCAGCTCACTGCAACCTCCACCTCCCAGGTTCAAGCTATTAATTCTGCCTCGGACTCCTGAGTAGCTGGAATTACAGGTGTGCACCATCATGCCTGGCTACTTTTTCTTTTTTGGTATTTTTAGTAGAGATGAGATTTCACCATGTTGGCCAGGCTGGTCTGTAGCTCTTGATCTCAAGTGTCTGCCCACCTCAGCTTCCCAAAGTGCTAGGATTACAAGTGTCAGCCACCGTGCCTGGCCCCTAGGTGCTGGAGTTTCTAATGGGTTAGTTCCTCTATGCTTTCTTACTTGTGCTATTTTCTCCCTCGATTTTTCAGTTCATGTTTCTCCCCCTACTTTTTGTCTCTCCCCTATAAATTAGTTTCTCTTCTTAAAGATTTTTCTGCACAACTGGGTAGATTTATTTAAGGATGCTTAGATGATTCCTTCCGTTAGATCAATCTGCAAAATATAAAGCTTTACAGAAGGGAAGCCAACAAGATAGGATTAACTCCAAAACATAAGCTCAAACTTATAACATAATAGTCATCCTATGGACAAAGAACACAGGCTATGTGTCTGAAGACCCCATACAGTAGACATCTGTTACATGTTTCTTTGGCATCTGTGTTAGTCCAGTCTGTGTCACAAATACCTGAGGCTGGGTAATTTATAAAGAAAAAAGGTTCATTTGTTTCATGGTTCTGCAAGTTGTACAGGAACCATAGTGCTGGAATCTGCTTCTGGCGAGGGCTTCAGGAAGCTTTCAATCATAGCAGAAGGCCAAGAGGGAGCAGGCATATGACATGGCAAAAAGGAGCAATAAAGAGAGAAGGGGGAGGTCTCAGACCCCTTCAAACAACCAGATCTTGCACAAAGCAAGAACTCACTCATCACAAAGAGGATTGCGCTAAACCATTTGTATTAGTTCTCACACTGCTGTGAAAATGCTACCCGAGACTGGGTCATTTATAAACAAAAGAAGTTTAATTGACTTACAGTTCCAGATGGCTGGGGAGGCCTCAGGAGACTTACAATCATGGCAGAGGGGGAAGTAGGCACGTCTTACATGGCAGCAGGTGAGAGAGAAAGTGTGTGTAGGAGGAAATGTCAGACACTTGTAAAACCATCAAATCTTGTGAGAGCTCACTCACTATCATGAGAATGGCATGGTGGAACTGCCCCCATGATCTAATCACCTCCCATCAGGTCTCTCCCTAGACTGGTGGGGATTATGGGGATTACAGTTCAAGTTGAGATTTAAGTAGGGACACAGCCAAACCATGTCGCCATTCCTGAGGGATCTGCCTTCATGATGCAATCAGCTGCTACCAGGCCCCACCTCCAACACTGAGAATCACATTTCAACATGAGATTTAGAGGGAACAAACTTCCAAACCATGTCAGCATCCTTTTACCCTGTCGCATAGCCTGATTCCTCCCATAAGGACCTGTCCTCTTTCCCACCCTTAGCCCATGTTCTTCAGGCGGATCCCCATTTCTGATTCAGAGGAGGGCATGCAACCTAGATATAAACTAATCAGAACATGATACTACCCAGAGACTAGTTTCATAGATACAGAGCACAGGTCAGGCCAATCAGAGACAAACTCAATTCAAAACTTTGCTTAAGTTCCCAGAGAAGGAGGTTCCTACTTTTCTTCCTTTTGGTGTGAATCGGGAAGTATGTAATCCCAGGAGCTGCCGGTAGCTATTGTTTGCTGGTGAGAGGAGGCTCCAAGCAGGAGGAAGTCAGCACAGAGGAAACAGAGCTAAGAAATAGATAAAACTGCATCCTGATGTCATAATATGAGCTCTTATAAAAAGCTGTGCCTGTTATTCCTGGACTCTGCAGTTATATGAGCCAGTATATGTCTTTTTTCCCCTTAAGTTGGTTCCAGTTGGGTCTTGCCACTTGCAACTAAAAGAGATCCAACTAGACATGAAATTTTTATTTAAATAAAGCACTTGCTTTATTATACCTAGATATTTGCTTTCTGTTGCTCAAACATATGCAGTGGATATGAAATGCTTACATGTACATTTTAATCAGGTCTGCAGCTTCTTAATTAGAAAACTAAATCAAAAGGAAACAGTGTTAGCCAAAATAAAGATTGGCAGGTAGGGGAGTAGGACACTTGAACTCTTACCTAGTTTCTGGTCCAGTGTCCTCTTCATTTTGCAACATCCCTTCTAAATTCCAAAGCTCTTCTATACAGAATGCCCGACTTGCTATTTTGTTTCTATTGAGTCTTTGGATATTTTTCTTTCTTTCATTCCCTTTTTATCTCTCTCTATTCAAGGGACCTACCTACAAATTTGAGGCATCTCTGGAAAAAAAAACTTGAAGACCTTTGTGAATATAAAACCCCTGGCTTCCAAAACCTTGGCCTTGTTTTAGCTATTTAATGTCAAAATGCTTCCCAAATCCTTACTATGATACCACCATGCACAGACTATTCACCAGTAATTTCTGAATGTTTACACAAGAGATCATCAACTCACATCTATTAATGTTCTCAATTCTCCCAGGAACCTTGCAAGGTAGATATTTCTATATCCATCTTATAGATGAGAATATTTAAGCTCAGAGTAAGTAATCTGGCCAGAGTCTAAAAGCTGGTAGATGGGAGGCTGAAGGGTAGATCACTTGAGGTCGGGAGTTTGAGACCAGCCTGGCCAACATAGTGAAACCCATCTCTACTAAAAATACAAAAATTAGCTGGGTGTGGTGGCACACACCCAGATACTTGGGAAGCTGAGGCAGGAGAATTGCTTGACCACAGGAGGTGGAGGTTGCAGTGAGCTGAGATCACGCCAGTGCACTCCAGCCTGGGCCACAGAGCGAAACTCTGTCTCAAAAATGAAATAAAATTAAAGCTGGTAGGCAAGAGTCAGGATTTAAAGAGTGCTGCCTCCATATGCCATGTTCTTTCCATTGCCCATCAGGCAAATACTAGGCTTTCTACAACTACATTGGAGAAGACAGGTACTCTTGCACCTCTCCCCAACCCCTGCTCTGACATTGACACCTCCTTGGAGGTCCTCCATGTGATTAAAGCTGCACATTTATTAATTAAAAAAATTACTGAGCACCTACTGGGTGCCTAGCATAGTTCTAAATGGGGAGAAGGCAACAGCAAGCAAGATAATGTTCCCAGTCCTCAAAGAGAGCTCACATCCCAGGGGTCATAGATAAACATACAGACAGATACTATGCCATGTCAGGGGGTAATAAGTTCTAGGAAGAAAAACAAAGCAAGGTGAGGGGTAATGTGGTTTGGATGTTTGTCGCCTCCAAATCTCAGGTTGAAATGTGATCCCCAGTGTTGGAGGTGGGGCCTGGTGGGAGGTATTTGGATCATGGGGGTGGGTCCTCGTTCTGCTGGATCTCTATTAACTGCCGAAGGGATGGCACCAGGTTAAAGAGGCCAAAGAAGAGACCTGGAGCCAGCAGACAAGAAAGAGGGTTTTATTAGCATGAAACTTACACACGTGCTGGACAGAAGAACCACAAGCACTTGCAAAAACCCTGAAGTTTATATAGCATTTTCACTTAGCACCCTTTCCCTAACAGTCTCCACCTGGAAAACGTCATTTAACTCAAAACAAAGGGACTTGAATCCCTGTATGGCCCCTGTTTCATGAGATGGGCTGGGGGTTCAGATGTTCCTCACAAATATGAAATTAATCTCAGGGTTGGCCACTCCCAGATTTCTTAGCTCAAAACTCCAAACACATATTCAGGTGCATCTGCTATACAGGGTAATTCTCAGGGTATGCTTAAGTTATTGCTGCCAGGTGTGTCTGCCATATAATCCCTCATGAATGGCTTCGTCCTGTCCCCAGGGCAATTAGTGAATTCTTGCTCTATTAGTTATTCAGAAATCTGGTTGTTAAAAAGAGTCTGGCACCTCCTTCCCCTGTCTTGCACCCTCTCTTAACCAGTGACACACCTGCTCCCTTTTTACCTTCTGCCATGATTATAAGCTTTCTGAAGCCCTCACTAGAAGTAGATGTTGGTGCCATGATTCTTGAAGTTTCTGCAGGTTGGCACCTGTGGAATCAAGAACCAAATAAACCTATTTTTAAAATATCCAGTCTTGGCGACACGCAGTGGCTCATGACTGTAATCCCAGCACTTGGGAGGCCAAGGTGGGCGGATGACGAGGTCAGGAGATTGAGACCATCCTGGCCAGCATAGTGAAACCCTGTCTCTACTGAAAATACAAAAATTAGCTGGGCATGGTGGTGTACCTCTGTAGTCCCAGCTACTCAGGAGGCTAAGGCAGGAGAATCCCTTGAACCCAGGAGGCGGAGGATGCAGTGATCCCTTGAACCCACCAGGTGGAGATCACACCACTGCACTCTAGTCTGGTTAAAGAGTGAGACTCCATCTTAAAAAAAAAAAAATCCAGTCTCAGGCATTCTTTTATAGCAGTGCAAAACGGACTAATACAGGGGGTTAGAGAGTGATGGGATGCTATTTTAGGTGGAGTGGTCAAGGAAGACCTCTTTGAGGAAGAACATTTGAACAGAGACCCAAATGGAGTGAAAAAGCGAGGGATGCAGTTTTCTGGAGGAGGAGTGTTCTATGCAGACACTGCCTCCTTACTGTATTAGTCCTTTCTCATGCTGCTAATAAAGACATATCTCAGACTAGGTAATTTATAAAGGAAAGAGGTTTAATTGACTCACACTTCTGCATGCGGGGGAGGCCTCAGGAAACTTACAATCATAGTGGAAGGAGAAGCAAACATGGCCTTCTTCACATGAAGGCAGGAAGTGAAGTGAGTGCTGAGTGAAGGGGGAAGCCCCTTAAAAAACCATCAGATCTCTGAGAACTCACTCACTATCTAAGAACAGCATGGCAGAAACCACCCCCATGATACAATTTCTTCACCTGCTCCCTCCCATGATATGTGGAGATTATGGGAACTACAAGATGAGATTTGGGTGGGGATACAGCCAAACCAAATCACTTACCATGGAGCATCATCAGCTGTGACTTATCCACCCCACCATGCCTCCCCTAGATAGATTCCCTGTTAACAGGGAAGCCTTGCAGAAAAAGAGCAGAAACTTCTATAGTGATGGTGGTTGGATGGTGGAGCATGGCTGGGAATGAAGAGAGAAAAGAAGATGCTGGCTGCAGATAGGAATCTGCATTTTTTGTCTGTTTGTTTTGAGATAGAGTTTTGCTCTTGTTGCCCAGGCTGCAGTACAATGGTGCAATCTGTGCTCACTGCAACCTCTGCCTCCCGGGTTCAAGTAATTCTCCAGGTTCAAGCAATTCTCTTGCCTCAGCCTCCCAAGTAGCTGGGGTTATGGGCATGTGCCACCACACCTGGCTAATTTTGTATTTTTAGTGGAGATGGGGTTCCACTGTGTTGGTCAGGCTGGTCTCTAACTCCTGACCTCAGGTGATCCGCCCAACTTGGCCTCCACAAAGTGCTGGGATTACAGGCATGAGCCACCACGCCTGGCTGGAATCTGCTTTCTTAAAAATGCTCACCACCTAAAAACTATGTGGTAATACAAATTGGACCCTGGAATACAGAAAGGACATGAATGGAATAATTGGTGACATCTGAACAAAGTCTGTTGCGTGGCACCTAAAGCAGCTCCTTCTTGGATGCTAATCCATCATTTTGACTTCTGATTAACCCAGATCCAGGGAAGCCTCTAAGATTTCCAGTTAATCTATTGTTCCTGTGTAAGAGTAAGTACTTACCATAAATCCTGCCCTTAGGTTATAGCGACCTTTATGCTATCAATATTTCAGTTGTCTTACACATCCCTTCTGAGTGACGCTTCCCTATGGTATATAAGCTCTTGGTCTGGTGGGTAATGGCACAGGGATCCACCATCTTTTCTTGCTGCTGTTCGAGGCACAGACATGGTTTCTATTCATAAGTCCCTATTAAATACTCTTTCTTAGGAACTGAATATGTTAGCCTCTTTTTTTGCGTTTCAGCTTCCCTGGACTTTGGAGGCAGGTTTGCATACCTGCCCATTGCAGAACAGTAGTTAAGGGTAATATTTACCAATGTTAATTTTTTTAGTTTTGATAAACATACTATGGTTATAAATGATGTTCAAATTAGGTAAAGCTGAGTAATGGCACAGTAATGGCACAAAAGCTGAGTAATAGGAACTCTGTGCTATTTTTGTAACTCTCCTGTATCTAAAATTATTTCAAAATAAAAAGTTAAAAACAAAAAAGCCAGGCATAGTGGTTCATGCCTGTAATTCCAATACTTTTGGAGGCCAAGGCAGGAGGATTTCTTGAGTCCAGGACTTTGAGACCGGCCTGAGCAATATAGTGAGACGCTATCTCTACAAAAAAAATACAAAAATTAGCTGGGTGTGGTGGTGCATTCCTGTAGTCCCAGATACTTGAGAGGCTGAGGTGGGAAGATCAGTTGAGTCCAGGAGTTTGAAATTACGGTGAACTATGATTACACTGATACAGAATGGCTGGGCTCCCAGCTAAACCCCACCCTTAAGCCTGGAATTGTGGCCCTAAGTGAAAACAGCTGACCCCATTTTTCCAACCAAATGTTGCCTTTTTGACCTGCCACGCCCCTATCCTGTTCTCATAAAAAGACTTCAGCTGGCAGAGCAACACAGGCGGCTGAGCAGCCAGGATACAAGTGGCTGATAATCAGAGACTACAGATACATATGGCTAACTTCAGACTGTCAAAAACAAACAAAAAAAAGTAATCAGGAAAAGATCACCTTCTTCCTGCACCATCCCCTTTCCAACTCCTATCCTGCTGAGAGCCACTTCCATTGCCCAATAAAATTCTCCATATACACTACCTGTCAATCCATTTGTGTGATCTGATTCTTCCTCGATGCCAGGCAAGGACCCAAGTGCTGAGAGGACAGGGGCTTGGATGCTGCTGCAGGGCTCGTATAGAGACTGCTCCTCCCACAGAGGCCAGTTCCAACATTTGTTCCCTCTGGTTCCCGCACTCACTTGCCTGAATATTCCCTCTCGGGAGGAGTGGCCAGCAGTGGGATGAGTGATAGGAGCCACTCCAATTCCCACCCACAAAGAGGGTCAAAGTCAACGGAAAAATCCGATCTTAGCACCACTGCACTGCAGCCTGTGTAACAAAACGAGACTGTCTCAAAAAAAAAAAAAAGGCAAAAAATGCTATCCACTTTATACTAGCATAAATATTATGGAAACTACAAAATATTGCTGAAACAAATTAATCAAAAACTCTCAATAAACTAGGTACTGATGGAACATATCTCAAAATAATAAGAGCTATTTATGACAAACCCACAGCCAACATCATACTGAATGGGCAAAAGCTGGAAGCATTCCCTTTGAAAACCGGCACAAGACAAGGATGCCCTCTTTCACCACTCCTATTCAACATAGTATTGGAAGCTCTGGCCATGGCAATCAGCCAAGAGAAAAAAATAAAGGATATTCAAATAGGAAGAGAGGAAGTCAAATTGTCTCTCTTTGTAGATAACATAATTTTATATTTAGAAAACCCCATCATCTCAGCCCTAAAACTCCTTAAACGAATAAGTAACTTCAGCAGTGTCAGGATACAAAATCAATGTGCAAAAATCACAAGCATTCCTTTACACCAACAATAGACAAGCAGAGAGCCAAATCATGAGTGAAGTCCCATTCATAATCACTACAAACAGAATCAAATACCTAGGAATATAGCTAATAAGGGACGTGAAGGACTTTTTCAAGGAGAACTACAAACCACTACTCAAGGAAATATGAGAAGGCACAAATGGAAAAAACATTCCATTCTCATGGATAGAAAGAATCAATATAATGAAAATGTCCATACTACCGAAAGTAATTTATAGATTCAATGCTATTCCCATTGAACTACCATTGACATTCTTTATCTTCATAGAATTAGAAAAAACGACTTTAAATTTCATACAGAATCAAAGAAGACCCCGTATAGCCAAGATAATCCAAAGCAAAAAGAACAAAGCTGGAGGCATCATGCTACCTGACTTCAAACTATACTACAAGGCTACAGTAACAAAAAGAGCATGGTACTGAAACCTAAACAGATATATAGACCAATGGAAAAGAGCAGAAGCCTCATAAATAGCACCACACCTCTACAACCATCTGATCTTCGACAAAATTGACAAAGACAAGCAATGGGGAAAGGATCTTCTATTCAGTAAATAGTACTAGGAAAACTGGCTAGCCGTATGCAGAAAACTGAAACTGGACCCCTTCCTTATACCTTATATAAAAATTAACTCAAGATGGATTAAAAACTTAAATGTAAAAACCCTAGAAGAAAGCCTAGGCAATACCATTCTGGACATAGGCAGGGCAAAGACTTCATGACAAAAATGCCAAAAGCAATTGCAACAAAAGCCAAAATTGACAAATGAGATCTAAATAAACTAAAGAGCTTCTACACAGCAAAAGAAACTATCATCAGAGTGAACAGGCAACCTACAGAACGGGAGAAAATTTTTGCAATCTAGCCATCTGACAAAGGTCTAATATCCAGAATTTACAAGGAACGTAAACAAATTTACAAGAAAAAAAAACATAAAAAAAGTGGGCAAAGGATATGAACAGAAGACATTTAGGCTAGGTGCAGTGGCTCATGCCTGTAATCCCAGCACTTTGGGAGGCCGAGGCAGGCGTATCACTTGAGGTCAGGAGTTTGAGACCAGCCTGGCCAACATGGTGAAACCTTGTCTCTACTAAAAATACAAACGTCGGCCGGGCACAGTGGCTCACGCCTGTAATCCCAGCACTTTGGGAAGCCGAGGTGGGCGGATCATGAGGTCAAGTGATCGAGACCATCCAGGCCAACATGGTGAAATCCCATCTCTACTAAAAAATGCAAAAAATTAGATGAGTGTGGTGGTGCGCACCTGTAGTTCCAGCTCCTCGGGAGGCTGAGGCAGGAGAATTGCTTGAACCTGGGAGGAGGAGATTGCAGTGAGCTATTGTGCCATTGCACTCTAGCCTGGCGCCTGGTGACAGAGTGAGACTCTGTATCAAAAAACAAAACACAACAAAACAAAAACAAACATTAGCCAGGCATGGTGGCATGCATCTGTAATCCCAGCTACTCAGGAGGGCAAGGCAGGAGAATCGTTTGAACCCAGGAGGCAGAGGTTGCATTGAGCAGAGATTGTGTTACATCACTCCAGCCTGGCTGATAGAGTGACGCTCCTTCTCATGAAAAAAAAAAAAAAAAAAAAACATTAATATGCCCAACAAACTTATGAAAAGAAGCTCAACATTACTGATCATGAGAGAAATGCAACTCAAAACCATGATGAGATACCATCTCACACCAGTCAGAATGGTTATTACTAAAAAGTCAGGAAACAATAGTTGCTGGCAAGGCCATGGAGAAATGGGAATACTTTTACACTGTTGGTGGGAGTGTAAATTGGTTCAACCATGGGGGAAGAAAGCATGGTGATTCCACAAGGAAATAGAACCAGAAATACCATTCAACTTAACAATCCCATTACTGGGTATATACCTAAAGGAATATAAATCATTCTGCTATAAAGACATATGCACACATATGTTTATTGCAGCACTATTTACAATAGCAAAGACATGGAACCAACTCAAATGTCCATCAATGATAGACTGGATAAAGAAATGTGGTACATATATACCATGGAATACAATGCAGCTATAAAAAGGAATGAGAGTATGTCCTTTGCAGGGACATAGATGAAGCTGGAAACCATCATCCTCAGCAAACTAACACAGGAACACAAAACCAAAAACTGCATGTTTTCACTCATAAGTGGGAGTTGAAATCGTGAGAATACATGGACACAGAGAGGGGAGCAACATATACCAGGGCCTGTTGGCGGGGTGGGGGCTGAGGGGAGGGAACTTAGAAAATGGTTCAATAGGTGCAGCAAATCACCATGGCACATGTATACCTATGTAAGTAACCTGCACGTTCTGCACGTGTCCCCCCTTTTTTATTTAGAAGAAATTTTTAAAAAGACCTAAATAAATAGAGAAATATGTTGTATTTATGGATTGACGAACTTGGTATTTTAAAAATGAACAGACCTAGATGTAATTGCCCAACAGGCTTTCCTGCCTGCTGCAGAGACAAAACCAGTTCACTGAGACCGTGGTATTGCAGCAAAAAAAGAGTTTAATTGGCACGAGGCTGGCCACACAGGAGCAGGAGTTATTACTCAAATCAGTCTTGCCAAGAACTCAGAGGTTAGGGTTTTTGTGGACAACTTGGTGGGCAGGGGGTTAGGGAATGGAGGCTGCTGATTAGCTGGGGATGAAATGATAGGGTTGTGGAAAGCGGTCCTTTTGTGTTAAGTCTGCCTCTGGGTGGGCCTGCAGGGTCAGTTAAGTCCTGAGTCACAGGTCCAGGTGGGGTCAGCTGGTTGCCAGAAAGTCTGAAAAACAAATCTCAAAAGGCCAATCTTAGGTTTTATAATAGTGATGTTATCTACAAAAGAAATTGGGAAAGTCACATATTCTGTGGCCTCTGGCCACATAACTCCTGAGCAGTAAGGGATTGTGAAAACGACGCCTATATTTTAGCAGAATTCAGGCCTGTCTCATAATCCTATTATTGTGGCCTTTCATTAGTTTTACACAGTTGATTTTAGTCCCTCAAGTAGGAGGGGTTTAGTTTTAGGGAGGGACTTTATCATCCTTGCCTCAAAGTTCAACTATCAACTAAATTCCTCCCAAAGTTAGCTTGGCCTGTGCCTAGGAGTGACCAAGGACAGCCTGGAGGTCAGAAGCAAGATGGAGTGAACTATGTCAGATTTCTCTTACTATCCTAATTTTGCAAAGGCAGTTTTATAAACAGTCCAGAAACAGACCATATGAAGTCACTAGGGTTATGAAAAAGGAAGAATAAAGCACAAGAAAAAGAATGACCTTCATAAATAGCAATAAATCAACTGGATACCCATATAGGAAAAATGAATCACAACCTCTATACTACATGATACACAAAAATCAATTCCATATGTATTGTATGAAACAAAGCTTCTAAGGAAACAAGGATATCTTCATGACCTTGGTGAAGGCAATTATTTTTCAAACAGGACACAGAAAGTATAAACCACAAAGAAAATAAGTGATAAATTGGACTAAATTAAAACTGACAACTTCCTTTTAAAAAAGATCCCATTAAAAGAATGAAGAAACCGGCAGAGCACGGTGGCTCACACCTGTAATCCCAGCACTTTGGGAGGCTGAGGCAGGCAGATCACCTGATAGGCAGATCTCCTGAACTTGATCGGGAGTTGGAGATCAGACTGGCCAACGTGGTGAAACCCCATCTCTACTAAAAATACAAAAAGTAGCTGCGTGTGATGGCACATACCTGTAATCTCAGCTACTTGGAAGGCTGAGGTAGGAGAATTGCTTGAACCCGGGAGGCAAGCGAGCCAAGATCATGCCACTGCACTTCAGCCAGGGTGACAGAGTGAGGCTCTTGTCTCAAAAAAAAAAAAAAAAAAAGGACCTAACATAGGAAATGTTTGTAACTCATATATCTGACAAAGAACTGGTATCTAGAATATATAACTACTACAAATCAGTAAGACAATTCAACAGATACTTTTGTTTTTGAGATAGAGTCTTGCTCTGTTGCCAGGCTGGAGTGGAGTGGCCTGATTTTAGCTCACTGCAACCTCTGCCTCCTGGGTTCAAGCAATTCTTTTGCCTCAGCCTTCTGAGTAGCTGGGACTACAGGTGCATACCACCACACCCAGCTAATTTTTTTATTTTAGTAGAGACGGGGTTTCACTATCTTGGCCAGGATGGTCTGGATCTCCTGACCTCATGATCCATCCACCTCGGCCTTCCACAGTACTGGGATTGCAGGTGTCAGCCACCATATCTGGCCTCAACAGATACTTTCAGAGCACAAAACAACATTGATGAATCTCACAGACATGATGAGGTCAAGAAGCCAGGCACAAAAGAGTATATTCAGTATGATTTAATTTATATAAAGTATAAAAGCAGGAAAAACTACTCTATGGCCATACTTGTTATATTTAAGGAGGAGGTGGCTAGTAACTGAAAAGGGGCATAAGAATGCTTCTGGGATCCTGGCGATATTTTATTTCCTGATCTGGGTGTTATATGAAGGAATGTATTCATTTATGATTTGTATAATTTCTATATGTCAACATCTATATCTCTATGCTATATTTCAGTAAAAATTTGTTAAAATGCCATATGTCTTAGTTGGGGAGGAAAGTCTAGATTGGGATTATAATGAATTATTCTCTGAACTGTTGAACTCATCATTGTATTATCTACTGCTGCAAAACAATTATTCTGAAACTTAGCAGCTTAAAACAACAAACATTTATTATCACTCAGGATCTCTCATGAGGTTGCAGTGTAACTATTGGCTGGGGCTGCAGTCATCTGAAAGCTTGACTGGGGCTGGGGGATCCATGTCCCAGCTCATTTGCATTGTTGGCAGGCTCTAGTTCCTTGCTAGCTGTTAGCAGGTCTTCAGTCTCTTATTATATGTCCCTCTTCATACATCACCTGAGTGCCCTCACAGCATGACAACTGGCTTTTTCCAGAGTGAGTGAGCAGAGGCAGGAAGATAGCCCAAGATGAAAGCCACTGTGTTTTAAAATAACCTAATTGTGGAAGCAACATACTATCACTTCTGCTATATTCCACTGACCACACAGATCACCCCTAGTGCAGTGAAAGGGAACTACCCAAAGGCCAGCTGGTAGGGATCATTGGGAGACATCTTGAGATGGTTTCCATACCTATCTTTTTCACAACCCTTACTAGAATATTTAGAGAAACTCTAAGACTCTCACACTTCTCTCTGTTATAATTCATTAATACGTTCAAAAATCTCTAGCTGCTTTCAAACTGGTGACCCCATTGGAAGAACTTGCTGGTGGGGGTGAGGAGAAACCTGGGAAGAGGGTCAAATTCTCCCACTGCTGTACCAACAGGCATAGACTGTATGAAGGCGGTCCTTTCCAGCTTGTGGTTTCAGAAATTCTGGCAGGTCCCCCTGCCCTTGGTACCTCAGCATGATGTAACCACTGATCCCTGAAATAACTCCAACAGGAACCTATGCCATTAGCAAAAGATGTTCCTTTCCTATCAAATGGAGGCACATTCACAGCACAGTAGAGCTTTGGTTCCCAAACTTGGCTGCTCATTAGAATTTCGTGGGGAGCTGTTAAAAATATGGATTCCCAAGTCTGCCAAGATCACTGATGCAGACTCTCCAGAGGTGGACTTCCAGACTCTGCAGTTTGAGAAGGCTTTTCTCCATCTGTCGTAAGAAAAATTTAAAAATTAATTAATTAATTAAAAATAAAAGAGAAGGCTTCTTAGGAGGTTCTGAGAGAAGAGTTGGCCAAGCATCTGACAGCTGGTCCTGCCCCGGTATTTGGAAACCACTGACATATTCCATTAGTGTGTGTAGATTTCAGATCCCTTCTGGAGAGTGAGTTTCAATGTTGGAGGCTGGGCGTAGGGTAGCCATTTGTTCACAAAGAGCCCATTTTTCTTCTCAGCTCCTTTTGCTCAATGTGCTGAGTGAGACAGTGTTTCTCAGCCTCTTTGAATGCCTTCTTGTCCCTCTGCCTGCACTTTGGTTCCCATCACGTCAGCCTTGAAGGTGGAGTGGCCTGTCAGCACCACAGGCTTGTGACTGGAGCCACAGGATCTCCTTTATCTCCTCAACTTCAGGCTCTGTTGTGTGAATCCAGGCTAAGAGCGGTTCAACGACTCAGGGTTAAGAGGACACACGGCCATCTCTTGACCCAGCCAGGAGATGCTTACTCTTTGGCAATAGAAGGACACAATGCTTTGTAGAGTTGCCACTTAATATACACGAGATTACAATTTGTGGATGGGGTGAATTTAGAGACTGTTGTTTTCTCACCTATGAGAAAATACACAAGGCATGGGAAAATTCTTTGTAGTAGTAAAAACTGAAAATATTTGGGCGGGGCACGGTGGCTCATGCCCGTAATCCCAGCACTTTGGGAGGCTAAGGCAGGCGGATCATGAGGTCAGGAGTTCAAGACCAGCTTGGCCAACATGGTGAAAACCCATCTCTACTAAAAATACAAAAATTAGCTGGGCATGGTAGTGCATGCCTGTAATCCCAGCTACTTGGGAGGCTGAGGCAGGATAATTACTTCAACTTGGGAGGTGGAGGTTGTAGTGAGCCAGGATCACGCCATTGCACGATAGAGCAAGACTTCATCTTAGGGCAGGGTGGAAATATTTATTTTTTTCATCCATTCACTCAACAAATATTTATTGAGCATCTCTGATCTTATCTTTTAATATTCTGCTACTCTCTTCCTTATACCTCTCCAACCACACTGACCCCACTGCTCTTAGAAAAAACCAGGTACTCCTCTGCCTTAAGGAACTTTCTGCTTAATCTGCTGCAGCCTGGAACTTTCTTACCCAGTTGTCTACTGAGCTAACTTCCTCACCTCCTTCAAATCTTTGCTTACATCTCACCTTCTCAATAGGGC
Organism: Sapajus apella; assembly: GCF_009761245.1. NCBI lineage: Eukaryota > Metazoa > Chordata > Mammalia > Primates > Cebidae > Sapajus > Sapajus apella. The sequence continues at coordinate 30,580,870 of NW_022436945.1, forward strand.
TTAACCTGACCACCCTATTTGCCCCTGCAACCAGCTTCCCTTCCTTATACTGTTCTACCTTTTATTTTTCCACAGCACTGTTTACCTTTTAATACACTATTTAATTGATTAGGTCATTGTTTATTGTTCGAGCTCCTGCTCTTGAATGTAAGTTTCATGAGGGTAGGAATCTTTGTCTGTTTTTTTTCACCATGTGTCCCAGGTACCTGGCATGGAGTCTGGCATATAAGAGACTCTTGATAAATATTTGTTGAATGAATCAGTTGGGAGCTGGAAGAGCGGCATGTAATACAGGTGAGATCACTGCTGTCATAGAGCAGTGATTTATCAGAGGTGAATGCAAATAAATGATCATAGAAATGCTTATTTAGTGATAACTGTGATAGCTAAGAAGGAAATATGGAGTTGTATACAAGAGTATATGAGGGGCCAAATCTAATTAGGGAGCCAGGGTTAGTGTGTTGAGGCAGCAACACTTAGACCTGAGACCAGAAGGTGGAGTGGAGTAACCTGGCTGAAGGAAGTGGGGAAGGCAGTGGAAAGACCCTCTTAGATTTCAAGTAGTTTTCAGTGGTCCAGCTTATAACAACTGACTATGCTGAGGTGTCTCTTGTTTCTCTCAAAGTAGCTATTCAAACTTAAGTTTCCAAAAGTCTGTAGACTGCTTACATTTATCTCTGCATCAACATCTGAACACCAACTTCAGAATATTTCTCTTGTTACATATGAATGCTCTTGATAAATAACATTTTTGATCTTCTGAATGTCTCCTTAATCAGTTGAAAGCAAATTAAGTTTTCAAACCTCCTGGATCAGTCCACTGAGCAAATAAAGTTTAAATATTCTCAGCAATCAAACAAGAGTTTCAGACATCTTATCTCAGAAACAAAACCACATAAAGGCTGAGGTAAAAGAGCTTCATACTGAGAGGAAAGCCTTAGTTGATGAGATGAGCAATTCACTAGATATTCTTCCTAGAACTTGAAACAAAGTACTTTACACAAGACAAGAAAGTGTCTGTAGGAATGAGAAGGTCAAAGTTCTAATAGTTAGGCAGAGCATGGAGTTTTACACCTGTTCGGAGGCCAAGGCAGAAAGATCCCTTGAGGCCAGGAGTTTGAGACCAGCCTGGGGAACATAGAGAGACTGTCTCTACTAAAAATAAAAAGAAAATTAGCTAGGGGTGGTAGTGCATGCCTATAGTCCTAACTACTTGGGGGACTGTGATGGGAGGATCAGTTGAGCCCAGGAGTTTGAGGCTGCAGTGAGCTATGTCATGCTACTGTGCTCCAGCCCAGGTGACAGAGTGTGTGACCGTGTCTCTAAAAAAAAAAAGTTACAACAGCTAATCCCTTGCTAGAAATCATCTGGCTACATTAGGCAGTTTTTTTTTTCTTTTCATTACTCAGAAGAACAAGCACATTTATAAGAAAATATACACGTATGAAATAATGGGTCAGTGGTAAATACTGTGGAAAAGATTTTAGATACTTATGAGTAGTAACAGATTTAAATATTCACTTGTTAATTCACTTCTGGGAACTCAGTCTTTGAACTGGATACAAGAGGAAAAACAGCATCCTTTCTTGAGCACTGCGTTCTCAGCTTCAGAGCTGCCCAGGAGATTAGATCTCAGATGATACCTTAGAACCAGACTCAATGCTTGTGGGAGGATTGTGTAGGCTCTTTCATCAGAGTCATATAGTGATAACTTCCATTAATAAAGCCTCTGGGGACTCTGTGCTCTTTTTGCTTTTTTGCTAAGTTAGCCAGCTTGTTGAGGGGAATGGTATAACTTCTGTTGAAGGTGCTGGTTGTGACCATGTCAAAAGAAGCAGTAACTTTATCTCGGGATTTCCCTCTGTATCAGTTAGGAGAGGATAGGTTATGCTGCTGTAACAAACAACCCCATAATCTTAGTGGCTTAAAACAGTAGAGGTTTATATTCTCACTTAACAACACATGTCCATTTTGGGCCTGTGATGAGAAGGCTGATGCAAAGGTCCCTGACATATCCTGCAGATATTTTCTCCATTGTCTTGGCTGTTAATATTTGGCTCCTCTTTACTTAAGCAAATTTCTGTAGCAGGCTTGACTTTCTCCCCAGAATACGGGTTTTTGTTTTCTACCACTTAGTCAGGCTGCAAGTTTTCCAAACCTTTATGTTCTGCTTCTCTTTTAAACATAAGTTTCAGTTTCAGATAATCTCTTTGAGTGTATACTTTTAGAAACAGTCAACTCACATCTTGAATGCTTTGCTGCTTAGAAATTTCTTCTGCCAGATACACTAAATCATGTTTCTCAAGTTCAAAGTTCCACAGATCTCTAGGGCAGGGACAAAATGCTGTGTCTCTTTTCTAAAGCATAGCAAGAGTGACCTTTACTCCAGTTCCTAATAAGTTCCTTATCTCCATCTGGGAGCATCACAGTCTGGACTTCATTGTCCCTATCACTATCAGCATTTTGGTCACAACCATTCAACAAGTCCCCAGGAAGTTCCAAATCTTCCCTCACCTTCATGTCTGCTTCTGAGCCGTCCAAATTGTTCCAGCCTCTGCCCATTGCCCAGTTCCAAAGTTGGTTCCACATTTTTAGGTATCTTTATGGCAATACCCCACTCTTGGTACCAATTTTCTGTAATAGTCCATTCACATTGCTGTAAAGAAGTACATAAGACTGGGTAATTTGTGAAGAAAAGAGGTTTAATTGACTCATGGTTCTGCAGGCTTAACAGGAAACATGACTGGGAGGCCTCAGGAAACTTATAATCATGGCAGAAGGTGAAGGGGAAGCAAGCATCTTCTTCACATGGTGGCAAGAGAGAGAGAAAGAGAAGGGGGAAGTGCCACACACTTTTAAACCATTGGATCTCATGAGAACTCACTCACTATCAAGAGAATAGCAAGGAGGAAATCCGCCCCTATGATCCAATCACCTCCTACCAGGTCCCTCCCCCAACACTGGGGATTACAATTCAACATGAGATTTGATTGGAGACATAGACCCAAACCATATCACACAATTATTCCTAACGGGTAGGAAAGGATATTGCTAGTAAGTATATTGTCGGTGGTCTGCTGGGTATGCTCAGCAGCTGTACATGCTTGTTCATACATCACATGTCTTATTAGCATCTTAAAGCTCCATCCAGGAGCATGTTTTTACTATTATAATGAGCAAAGTGTCAATCTGAGGACAAGTAAAATTAAAATGCACATGCTCTCTACAGGGGAAAGTTCCTGAAGATAATTCTGCTTGGTTGGGCTTGATTACAATATGAGCGCTGGGGTTTGTTATGTTGCTGGTGCAGCTGCTGTGTCCCACATAGCAGACATGGTAACGGACATGGTTACCAGCTCATGTGTTGACGGTGTGGTTTCCATGTCCCAAGGACATGGTTATTTCCTTGAATATCTCTCCTGTCTCAATAATATTGTACTAACCTTTGGCAGTTTGTATTTTTTTCTCTGAATATTATATTTTTAAGAGTTATCCAAGTTGACATAAGGAGTCCTAGTTTATTCATTTAACTGCAAAACAGCCCTTCTTGAACTTTAATTGCCATATGAATCACCGGAGGATCTTGTTCAAGTAACGATTCTGATTTGAAATGTCTGAAGTTCTCAACTGAAGCTGGTTGGGAATCACATTTTGGGAGGCAAGGCTGTGTAGAATTCCCTTGAATGCATGTGGTACAATTTATTCATTTATTCTCGGGTTGATGAACTCTTAGCTTGTTTTAAATTTATGGTTACCACTACATAACAGCACAAGTATTACAGTGAGCATTCATTTGCATATCTCTTGGCATCCTTATGCAAGAGTTCTCCAGAGTATATACCTAGAAAGGCAATTGCTGAGTCATAGGCTCTACCACTGCTCAATTTCGCTAAGTACTGCTAACTTGCTCTCTAAAGTGGTGGCTCCCACTGATTGCTCTTCCAGCAGTTTAGAAAAACTCCTTTTGTTCCATATGCTTACTGCACATGGTACTTTTAGCAGTGAGTGTGTTTTTTCATATATTTATTGAACATTTGATTTCTTTAGTCTTTTTTCTAATTTTATGTGGTGGGTTCTAATCTCAGTGTGTACCTCAAAAATACGATTTTCTTTACTTTGCCAAAATGAAACCAAGGGTTAACCTGATTAAGCCCATCAAACTTAACCTGCCCTGCTTGCTTTTAATCACTTACTTCTAGTTGATCTTAAAACTCCCACTAGCAAGTCATAAAGTCAAATAATACAGAACTAAACTCCTACTAGCTTCCTTATAGATAACATCTCTGACTGTGGGTCACCATAGTGACAGTTGCTTACAGTTGTTTTTCAGGAGCTAAGGGGCAGCTCTTGTCCAGTTCAAGCTGGTTAAGGTTACCCTTCAACTAGGCCTGTGAGAACGTCTGAGAGGTGGCCTTTTGACATCAGACAGCCAAAAATCCTACCTGCAGATCATGCTACCTGCCATTTTCTGAACATGTATTCTATGAAGAGCCATGAAGCTAGACTATGCATGCACAGATTGTGGATTAACTGACTTTTCCTTATCCCTAATTACCTTTCCTCTTGCCTTAGACTATCTTGCTCCTCTATCCCATAAATATCCCTAAAACCTCATCTTTGGGGAGGTGAATTGGGGAAGGTTCTCTCATCTCTTTGCTTGGCTGCCTTGTGATAAACTGTTTCTTTTGCAAAACCTATCATCACACTGATTGACTTGCTGAGTGTGGGCAGAATAAACCTAGTTTGATATAAAAAAACACCACTGAATTTTGAACCTGTATTTTTCTAGACTGGTAGGAAATTTATCTCAATCAGTTTGGGCTTCCATTACCACCTATTCCCTCTGAGATTCAATCTAAATTCTGGGAGGTTTATGTAGATCCAAGGTGTTAGAGTATAGGTCCCAGGTCCTCCATCTCTGTATATTGTCACTGATGTGTCCTTCAATCCTGCTATCAAGCTAAAGCATAATTGCCTGATGGGTTCTTCCTGCCCACTGCAAAGACAAAGTTAATTCACTGAGACCAGGGCATTACAGTAGAGAAAGAGCTCAATTGACATGAGGTCAGCCTACGTGGGAGAACTGGAGTTACCACTCAAATCAGTCTCCCTGAAGGCTTGGAGATTAGAGTTTTTATGGACAATCTTATGGGCAGGAGGCTAGGGAATGTGTGTTACTGATTGGTTTAGGATGAAATTATAGGATATAGAAAACTGTCCTCATGCACTGAGTTCACCTCTGGGTGGGGGACACAGGATTAATTGAGTCGTAAGCTCTCAGTCCAGGTGGGCTCAGTCTGAAAAACATCTCAAATAAAATCAATCCTTCGGTTCTATAATAGTGATGTTATTTACCTGTAAGGGCAATTGGGAAAGTCACAAGTCTTATGACCTCTAGCCACATGACCTCTGAGCAGCAAGGGATTATAGAAACTGTGCCTACATTTTAGCCAAGTTCAGGCCCCTCCCATAATTCTAATCTTGTGGCCTTTCTTTAGTCTTACAAAGGTGGTTTTTGGTCCCTGAGCAAGGAGAGGGTTAGTTTTAGGGAGGGACTATTATCATTCTTACTTTCAAGTTACACTATAAACTATATTCCCCCTAAAGTTAGCCTGGCCTATAGCCAGCAACGATCAAAGACAGCTTGAAGGTCAGAAGCAAGATGGAGTCAATGTCAGATTTCTCTTATAATTATAATTTTGCAAAGGCAGTTTCAAAAGGAAGAAGCTGAGGCAAAATTAATATAAGTAGAGTTAATTTGGGCCAGGCTTGAGAGCTGCAGCTAAGAAGCACAGATTCAAGTTGGTCTGAATATACATTCTGATTGGCAGCACATACAAATGGATTTTTAAAGGAAAAGAAGAGTCAGTTGCTAAGTTGTTTATCAATAATTTATATTAGAATTATGTAAGCTATTGGTTATCCATTGTTCTTGGTCTCACGAATTCCAGGAACACGGGGGTAATGGGCAAGGCAGGTAGTTGGGGACAAAATGACTTTAAATAATTGCCCCCAGGCATGGGATAGGTGGAGAGGTCATTTTGGGGGGAATGACTGAAGTTTGATACTCATGTTTCCCTGGGCCTGCACGCCTCAACGTAGCTCAGACAGCTCTGAGCTATTTTTCTTTTCTCATTGTCAATCTGGCCCTTCTGTGTCAGCTTAGAGTGTGCTGAACTATCTGCTCTTCTTGCCATGCTGGGATAAGGAAATGTCTGCAAGACTCTAAAGACCCAGGAGCCTAGATGTCCTATGCAGCAATTTCCTCCCTGAGCTTTGGCAGTCTACTTACTAAGGAAAGCATGTTGCCCATCCAACAACCTCCTTGGGACCCACTAACAGTTGCCTTTTTATCTCTTCTCTCTGGCCTCTTGTTCTCTTCTCAGCCCTGGAAGAAATTTTTCTTTGTGTTGAAGATTAGGGTGGAGTGGAACGAGGGAAATCCTCTCTTTCTAATTCCTTTTTTTTAATTCTGCCAGTCTTCACCGATTTCCTAAGGCTTTTGGAAATAAAAGTCAGAAACACTCCTTTTTTCTTCTTTCAGCCAGTCACATCCTTCTCCTGAGGCAATGAGGAAAGAAAGACCTAAGTGCTTGAATGGGGAAAAGGCGGAGGATAAGGGAGATTGTAGCAACATGAAATGGTGCAGCAAATGTGGAAAACAACTTGGCAATTTCTCAAAAGATTAAACATAGAGTTGCCATACGGCCCAGCAAGTCTACTCCAAGAGAAATAGAAATATATGTCCACACAAAAACAAATATTCATAGCACCATTATCATTGTAGCCCAAAGTGAAAATAATCCAAATGTCCATCAACTGATGAATGGATAAAATGCTTTATATTCATATAATGAAATATTATTTGGTGATAAAAATAAATGAAGTGCTGGTACATGAGACAACATTGAATGAAACTTGGAGGCATTGTGGGAAGTGAAAGAAGCCGGACACATAAGACCTTATATTGCATAACTTTGTATATATGAATGTCCAGAATAGACAAATTCATGGAGATATAAAATAGTGGTTGCCTAGCACTTGAAAGAGGAATGGGAGTGACTGCTACTGGGTATGGGGTTTCCTTTTAGGTTATGAATAGTCTAAAATTGATTGTGGTGATGGTTGTGCAACTTTGTGAATATACTAAAACCAATGAATTGTATATTTTAAATTGGTGGATTGTATCGCATATGACTTATATCCCAATAAAGCTGCTAAAGAAATGAATCAACTGAAAAAATACTGGTTGCTTCCTTCCCCCAAACTATTTTTCAACTATGTGCACATCTTATATTTTGCAGATATTTTTATTTTATTTTTAATTATTTTAAATTTATTTATTTTTTGAGATGGAGTCTGACCCTGTCACCCAGGGTAGAGTACAGTGAGTGGTGCCATCTCAGCTAACTGTAACCTTTGCCTCCAGAGCTCAAGTAATTCTCTCACTTCAGCCTCCTGAGTAGTTGTGACCACAGGCACGTGCCACTGTGCACCACCAATTTTTAATTTTTGGTAGAAATGGGATTTTGCCATGTTGCCCAGGGTGGTTTCAAACTCCTGAGCTCAGGTGATCCACCCACCCTGGCCTCCCAAAGTACTGGGATTACAGGTGTGAGCCACTGCACCCAGCCCAGATATTTCAAAAATTTGAAGCAGACATCACATACAGGTTATCTTATTTTTCCTCCTAAATATGTATTAGGTGTCTACTTTGATCAAACTACTGAAGCCGTATCACTTGTCTGGGGTAATACCCAAAGTTTGTCGTCCCATGCCAAGGAAATCAAGGACATGGACACACAAGGAGTGAGGTTAAGAGTGGAGGTTTAATAGACAAAAGAAAGAGAAAAGCTCTCTCCTGCAGAGAGAGGGGTCCTGAGCTGGTCTTCCAGTCCATGGTGAAATGCGGGAGGTTTTATAAACAGCTTGAGAAGGCGGTGTCTGATTTACATAGGGCACAAGAGATTGGTTGGGCCGGGTATGTCATTTGCATAGCACGTGAAAAACTGGTTAAGGCTAGGTGTGCCATTTGCATAGTGCATGAGAATCTGGCCACCCCCCCAATCTTTTATTATGCAGATGAGCTCTCTACCTGGCAGGTGCTGTGTCGCCTGTTCCTTTATACATGGGGACAAAGAAAAGAGAAGATGGAGCCCCCATGTTGAACATGCCTGACCCTCAGACAGACCTTTCCCATTGGCACAGCTGCTGGCATTCACTGGTGCAAGCTTCCAGCTTGCTTATCTATGTCTGTAGTTCGATTTTTCAGGCTACTCTTTGCTAGAAAAGAAATGATTTGGGGGCTGCTTTTTGTTAAAAGGGAAATTCTGCTGAGGACTCTGTTGCCCTTACTATCTGCCTAAATAATTTGTCTCCTGTATCAGTGCCATAATAGGATACTGTGGAAAGACAAAGATGAATAAGGTATATCCCTTCCTTTGAGAAGCTTCAATATGATCATTTCCATTCATTTGACTTCTAGCTGCTGTGTGGTCTGCAAATGGTAACAATTATTTATTTCACCTGTCCACATTAACATCACAAAATTTAGGGAGTTGAAAGTAGCAGTTTAAATAATCAAGAGGATAGAAGGATTCTGTAAGAAGTCATACTAAAAAGATTTAAACTTTCTGGCCTGTAAAGATGAATGTGGAGAAAGGCTAAATTGGCTTGAACTGAAATATATGTTCCAAATTAGGAATTCTCAACCTTGGAATTTTTTAAGAATCTCTGTTCCACCCTATATTCGTGAAGCCAGACTTTAAGTGTAAAATGCAGGCACAAATTGGTCTTTCAAATGTCCCAGTTGGTGCCAATGTGCAGCCAAGGTCGAAAGTTACTGGCTTAGATGCTTTAACTGAGTAGTTTCCTGCAAATAAGAAAAGTGATGTATTATAAAAGGAGAGCAGTTAACCTAGGTACATGCTTTACCCATCAAAGAGTATTTTTGGAAGGTTTTGTCTTACTTGGTGTGATCTTCCTGGGTGAAGTGGCAATGCTAACATAATAGGTGGCTCCCAATGACCTATTTGTGACAAAGAACTGTCAGAGGGACATAGGAGTTTACAGACCAAAAAATGGAATTTGGGGTATAATCCAGATGAGGCATTTAATGAGTACATTAAAATGGAGTGGCTATACCAAAAAGATGTGGGAATTCACATGTCAAGGGAATTGAAGAGGAGGAAGTAAGATAAGCAGTAATTTTGGGAGGTAATTTCTTGAATTCTGAGTCATGGCTATGCAGCACCAGTCTCTTTGGTTGGGTTCAAGGTAGAAGTGTTATATGACAGAATTAGTCTGATGAGGGCATATAGGCTATAATTAAGGCCAATTAGAGATATATTGGGCCCATTGCTACTCTTTGGACTTTACATTATGAAGCCCAATCACACAATTCCTTAAAACATTCTTCCACTAACTTATAAAAACAAAAGATTGCCCCTCTGGTCTGGCTCAGTGGTTCCAGTGTTCAAATGTCTTGCATTTATTTTTCTGGGTTTTTTTTTGATTGATTTTCATGTCCAAAGGAGAAGAGAATTATGACTGGAAGTCTTTGTCTACCATATGATACAAGCAGGGACAAAGGTTTCTGTGTTTGCTCAAGGCTCTATGCCGAACAGGATGCACTTTCAACATCATGGTTTTTTGCAAAGCATTATTCCTTCAGTAGTGGTGAAACGAAACACAGCATGTCAACCTCCATATGAGTGGGGTCTTGGCACTGGAGTTAAATTGGCACTAGGAGCTATTTCCTGGTACAGGAACCTAGAGGAACTGCTTTCCTGTTATGTTTCAACTGTCCAACTTGATTATCTTCTCTCCAAGGGGATCCAGAATAGGGGGCTAATACCACTGTGGGGGAACTTCACCCAGGCTTTCAGGACCAGTAGGCAAGATTTCCCATGGTAGAAAGGCTTTTGGCAAAGCAGGAGCAGAAGATGCATTGGAAGGGTCCAAAATAGTGTCACATCATAATGCTATGGGGGACCCTGGCATTTGGTTGGGCAGCCTCAAGGGCATTTGGTTTAGGATTAAGCCAGAGTTTATTTGACAGCTCTGAAATAACCCTAAGTTCAATATCTAAAGATGTCTTATGGAGGAGCCATTTGATAGTTCATTTCCACCCTTGATTACCCACCCCTTTTTTTTGAGCCAAGGTTTCACTCTGTCACCGAGGCTGGAGTGCAGTGGCATGATCTGTTGAAGTATATTCAAGGAAATTGAAGAGGAAGAAGTAAGACGAGTAGGAATTTTGGGAAATAATTTCTTGAATTCTGAGTGATGACTATGCAGGACACAGTCTCTTTGGTTGGGTTCAAGGTAAAAGTGTTGTGTGACAGAGTTAGTCTGATGAGGACATACTGGCTGTAATTGAGGCTGTAATTGAGTTAGAGATATATTGGACCTATTGCTACTCTTTGGGCTTTATGTTATGAAGTGCACTGGTAGGTAGTGCACAGCAGCCTTGAACTCCTGGGCTCAAGCAATCCTCCCACCTCAGCCTCTGAAGTAGCTGAGACTACAGGTACAGGCCACCATGGCCCATTAATTTTTTATATTTTTTACATAAAGACAAAGTCTCACTGTGTTTCCCAGCCTGGTCTTGAACCCTGGGCTCAAGCTATCCATCCTCCTGCCTTGGCTTCCCAAAGTGTTGGGATTACAGGTGTGAGCCACTGCACCCAGCCCTGATTATTATTATTTTGAGACAAGGTCTCATTCTCTAGCCCAGGCTGGAGTACAGTGGCATGATCTCAGCTCACTGCAACCTATACTTCTGGAGTTCAAGTGATTCTCCTGCCTCAGCCTCCTGAGTAGCTGGGAGTACAGGCACCCACCACCATGCCTGGCAAAGTTTTTTTTTTTGTATTTTTGGTAGAGACGGGGTTTTGCCATGTTGCCCAGGCTGGTCTTTAACCCCGGAGCTCAGGGTGATCCGCCTGTCTCAGTCTTCCAAAGAGCTAGAATTACAGGTGTGAACCACTGCACCTGGCCTAATTATATCTTAGAGTGCATTTCCCCCTCAAGTTCCAATTGTTTATAGGATTTAGCTCTGAAGTCAGGGTATTTGAGATTTTATAATCCATGTGCTGGGAAAGAGAAATAGTTCCAGAAATTTAGTTCTGCTAACATTGTCCCAAGACAAGGCTGTAGTTTTTGCAAAATAAAATGGTGTTTGGTGAGTTTTATTTTGCTTTTGATGGAATGAGTTGCTTCTTGATATTAAAGTTGGAGAAATGGGTGAGATTTTGATATGAGACACTGGATTTGTGTGATCAGTATCTGTTCCAATATCTCGTTGACTACTGAGCACATTCTTGAGTTGAAAAAACAAAGTTGCTAAGGGTTGGAATTGTCTCAATTTTGTTTTTACTTTTATATGTTGACACTATTTGATTAAAGCCATTGCACATTCAGTTTGTTTTCTTAAAGTTTGTTATAGAGGCAACTAAAGTTCTGCAGATTTGTAAATAAATTATATCTAACTGTACATAACCTGGGTTACATTCTTGGGTGAATCATATCAACACTGGCAGAACATTTAAATAAACATGCTAGGAAAGGTTAAATAGAGGTTAAACAGTTTATTCTTCCCTGCATTCCAAGTTCCTTAGGCATTTGGATTCACTCTTAAAATTTTCTATTTTAATCAGCAAAAATTTTTAAGAACAAAAAATTTTCTGATCATTCTTAATAAAAACTATTAATATAACTTGATATAAAAGCATGTTAATCTTTTGTTAATTGCTAATTTAATGTAAATAAACCTAAAATCTATAAAACTAAAAGTTTTTATAATTTAAATAAGTCATTGCCTCTTAAGTATCACGATATTAAAAAAAGGTGTTTTTTTTTCCTAGAAAATAAAGTGTTGCCCAAACGTGTCGTAAAAACTGTGGCCAGGCACAGGGCTCACACCTGTAATCCCAGTGCTTTGAAAGTGGGAGGATTGCTTGAGACCAGGAGTTCCAGACCAGTCTGGGTAACATGGCAAGACCCTGTCCACAAAAAATAAAAAATTTAGCTGGGTGTCATGGCGTATGCCTGAAGTCCTAACTACTTGGGAAGCTGAGGCAGGGGGATTACTTGTACCTAGGAGTTCCAGGCTACAGTGAACTACACTCCAGCTTGGGCAACAGAGTGAAACTCTGTTGCAAAACAAAACAACCCTGTTTGCTAGTGGTTTGTTTCTCTATATAACATCCATAGCTGTCCATGGTGGCTCATGCCTATAATCCCAACACTTTGGGAGGCTGAGGCAGGAGGATAGCTTGAAGCCATGCATTTGAGTCCAGCCTGGTCAACATCTTGAGACCCATCTCTACAAAAACTTAAAAAGAAATTAGTTGGGTACTGTGGTATGCACTTGTAGTCCCAGCTACTGAGAAGGTTGGGGCAGGATCACCTGAGCCTAGGAGCTCAAGGCTGTAGTAGGTTATCATGCTCCACTGTACTTCAGCACCCCAGTCTGGATGACAAAACAAGAAAGACCCTACCTCAAATAAATAAATAAATGAATGAAAAAAAGAAAAAAAATATCAATAGACGTTTCAGCTTTTAACAGAACTCATGAATGGAGAGGGCCTTAGAAGAAAAGGGTTATAGAGTAAATGAGAACATGGAATTTCCTCTGTGTTCCCAGTGAAGGCCAGCATCCCTAACTTCTTTTTATAATAGAACTTATCCCTTTTTGCACAGGAGTTGACGAGTTGACTCATGACCCAAGGTGGGCTGATCACTGCTCCTTATCCTCTTAACTTCAATGATTGATCCAGAATAGACACGTCACCCAAGCTGGACTAATTTTAAAATTTCCTGGAATTTTGCAGCCAGGGGCTAGAAATGATTATTTTTCTTCTTTGATCATGGAGTTATTGGGATGTGGGTCTATCACCACAGGCCACCACATTCCTCTGTGCATGGTATATTAGTCTGTTTTTGCATGATTATAAAATACTTGAGACTGGGTAATTTATAAAGAAAAGACATTTAATTGGCTCACAGTTGCACAGGCTCTACAGGAAACATGGCTGGGAGGCCTCAGGAAACTTACCATCATGGCCAGAGGCAAAGGGGAAGCAGACATGTCTTACATGGCTGGAGCAGGAGGAAGAGAGAGAGAGCTACACACTTTTATACAACCAGATCTTGTGAGAAATCACTCACTATCACAAGAACAGCAAGGGGGAAGTCTTCTCTCATGAGCCAATCACCTCCCACCAAGCCCTGCCTCCAACACTGGAGATTCCGATTAAACATCAGATTTCGGTAGGGGCACAAATTCAAACCATGTCACATGAAGATTTTCATGCTCTGCTCTGACATCTCTACCACATGAGGTCCCCAACTGGGTTGGCTCCGAACAAAAGTAGGGGAACCAGTGGCATAGAGAATAGCTGCAGTATACTGGATAGAGATCAGATAATAATCACCTAAAGAAATACCACTCTATTTTTGTTTCCTAGACAACATAGGCAAAGGAAAATACGTTATCTGCATTTGAGCCATTTGCATGACATTAAAAATGTTAAGATATTGGCTCTAGTATTAATTATCAATGTGATCTAGCTCTAGTATTAAATTCATGGAGAAGGTCCTTTTGGAGCATGAGAGAATGAGGGCAATGGCAAATAAAAGCAAAGAGAAACAGAGATAGTTATAGTCATAGGAGAATTGTGGAAAATGGAACATACTAGAGTTACTGAAGTCCAAATTATTGCTTGGCAGTAGTGTTGAGTATGGTAAGAATACGTTGTATTGGTCATTGAAGATGTTTATCCATTACATTATTCAGTGTATCCTTTTAAGGGAACACATTCCCCCCCTCTTCCTGTTTCCTTGTGTAGGGAGAGCCCCACTGTCCCACTCCTGGCCTCTCTTGCCAATTCTTACTTCTCCTGAGGCAAAGGGAGTTTCTGGGTTAATCTGTTAAGTGTGGAAGAAGGAAGAGTGCGTCCTCAGCCGACCTCCTTTCTCTTTCCTCTCTTCAGGGATCTGCCTGCCTCCAAACAGCCTGTGTTCTGGTCTGGTTTAATGATATGCATGCTGACATACTTAGAGGGGGGAAAAATAAGATGGATTCATGGATAGATGCATGTGTAATGATAGAATAAAGCAAGAATAGCAAAATGTTAATGTAGAATTTAGGTAGTGGGAAGATGGGTATTAATTGCATGATTTTTAAAATGGTGCTTTATGTTTGAAAATGTTCATACTAAAAAGGTGGGAAGAAGCAGAATGCTTTATGATGGTCTAGCTTGACACAGGCATTTGATATATATTGGGAAGCTGACAGAGATTGTATTCCTTAAGAGCCTGGTATCAGGTATTGAGTTGTGCAGATCCTATTGGTATTACAACCAATGGGGTAAGTCTAGCTGTACAGCCTCAAAAAGTGACCAAACAGGTCATACCAGTGATTGTCCAGGAGCAGCAATTCTTCTTCACTTGTGAAAGCTGTTGCTTTATTCACTGGCAGGAATTTTGAAATGCTATTCTCTTTACCAGAAGGCAAAGTAATGGAAACTGGATATTCGGGTGATTGAGGGGAGATGGAAGTGGGTGGGGTGGGGAAAAACATCTTATAATTTAATTGAAATAATGCTTATAAAATGCTTAGCATGGGCTGGGTTATGTGGCTCGTGCCTGTAATCCCAGCACTTTGGGAGGCCGGGATGAACAGATCACAAGGGCAAGAGATTGAGACCATCCTGAGATCATTCTGGCCAACATGGTGATCCCCGTCTCTACTGAAAACACAAAAATTAGCTGGGCATGGTAGCATGCGCCTGCAGTCCCAGATACTTGGGAGGCTGAGGCAGGAGAATTGTTTAAATCCGGGAGGCAGAGGTTGTAGTGACCAAGATCACGCCACTGCACTGCAGCCTGGTGACAGAGCAAGACTCTGTCTCAAAAAAAAAAATTTAAATCAATCAATAAATAAAATGCTTAGCATGTTGGCTAAGTTCTCAATAAATGTTAGCTATGATTATAATTGGCTTCTTACCTAAAAAGAAAAGCACATATGGGTGTAACATTGTAGTAGCTTGAATTGTGTCCCCCAAGAATGTATGTTTGAGTCCTAACTCCTACTACCTGTGAATGTGACCTTATTTAGAAATAGGTTCTTTGCAGATGTGAGTTAAAAATCTCAGTATAAGAGCACCTCAAATTTTGGACGGGTCCTAAATCCAGTGACCGGTTAGTGTCCTTCTAAGAGAAAAGAGAGACAGACACATGGTTGGTGGCCACAGCATGAAGATGGAGGCACAGGTTAGAGTGATGCTGTCATAGATGAAGCAAGGCTGGGAGCTGCTAGAAGCTGAATGAGGTTAGGGCTCTCCCCTAGACTGTCAGAGGAGTGCGGCCCTCCTGACATCTTGATTTTGGACTTCTGGTCTCAGAACTGTGAGAGAGTAAGTCTTTGTTGTTTTAAGCCCCCAAGTTTGTGGTAATTTGTTATAGCAGCCTAAGGAAACAAATGTTAAACCAAGAAAAAGGATGTTTAAAGGTAGTATGTCGGGTTTTTTAAAAAAATAATGGAATAGTATGGATCAGACTGGGCATGTCTAGTGGACATATTAGAATCACTTGGAAGAGGTTTCAAGGCTCCATCCCTCCTTTCCAGAGGTTGGGAGTGGGGGCACCAGAAATGGAGCATGCTCTGCTCTGAAAATCTCTACCACATGGAGTCCCCAACTGGGCTGGCTCTGAATGGAAGTATGAGAACCAGTGGCATAGAGAATAGCTGCAGTGTATTGGATGGAAATCAGATAATAATCACCTAAAGAAGTGCCACTCTATTTTTGTTTCCTACGCAACACGGGCAAAGGAAAATATATTATCTGTATTTGATCTATTTGCATGAGAATAAAAATGTTAAGATATTTTGGCTCTATTGTTAATTCTCAAGGTCTCCTGATGCCTTCTGAGAGAAATGGCTCAGTCTTTTCTTTTTTCTTTTTTTTTGAAACAGTCTCACCCTGTTGTCCAGGCTGGAGTGCAGTGGCACCATCTCAGCTCACTGCAACCTCTGCCTTCCAGATTCAAGCGATTCTCCTGCCTCAGCATCCCAAGTAGCTGTGAACGCAGGTGCCTGCAACCATGCCCAGCTAATTTTTTTTTTTTTTGTAGAAATGGGGTTTCACCATGTTTCACCCGGCCGGGCTGGTCTCGAACCCCTGACCTCAGGTGATCCTCCCACCTCAGCCTTCCAAAGTGCTGGGATTACAGGTGTGAGCTACTGCACCTAGCCAGTCATTTTTATAGTTACGTTATTTCCTGGAATGTTGGAGAAAATACCTATGTCATGTAGGCAAGACAAATGTAAATCTTGGAGCTTAGTATCTCAGTCTGAGGTGTCTCTCCGTTTCCTACCCTCATCATTCATCCATGGTCATAGTAGGGTTTAGTCATCCTCAACTACTTTATTTTTTAAATAAAAGGAAGAAAATAGTAACACAAGAAATCCATGTCCATTGTAAAATAATTGGAAAGTACAAAGCAGCCACACCTGCTTTGTTTGGGTGGCAGAGGAGATCCTCATGCCTGGAATCCTAGTGCTTTGTGAGGCTGAGGTGGGAGGATTGCTTGAGGCCTGGAGTCAGAGACCAGCCTGGGCAACATAGCGAGACCTTGTGTCTACAAAAAAAAAAATCTCCTACTTGAGCCCAGGAGTTGAGACTGCAGTAAGACATGATTGCATCCACTATATTCTAGCCTGGGCAACAGAGCAAGACCCTGTCTTAAAAAAAAGAAAGAAAGAAAGAAAAAGAAAATACAAAGCAGTCAAATGGACCTGGAACTTAAATTACTCATAATCGTGTCAACCAAAGATTGTCACTGTAAACACACTGGTGAAAATCCTCACAGAATTTTTCTATGCAAGTATAAGCATGTAGTTACAAGAATTTGATCATACTATACACATCATATGAAAAGTTGCTTTTCTCCCCTTTAGCTGTGTATTATAAGCATTGGATATATTACTAAGCATAGAATTACCTCAATCATTTTAATGGCTATATATTGTTTTGTTTTAATAATTTATTGTAACTTAATCCCTTATTGTCAGACATGTATGTTACTACAATTATTCACTATTGTAAGCAACACTGAAATCAGCAATCTTTGCATATTAACCTTGAGTGTCTACTGGTTTCTTTAGAGTTGATACCAAAATGGTCTCAAGAGCATTTATATTAGTTTACTGTCCCACCAACAGCATTTTTGAATGCCTATTCTCCCACAATTTCACAGACTGGTAATTATCAACCTATTTAATGTTTGTCAATCTGCTACGTAAAACAAATGGAATTTTCTTATTATTTGTATTTCTGCGATTGTCAATAGTTTCTTTTATTTCTTTCTTTTTTTTCTTTTTTCTTGAGACATGGTCTCACTGTCATCCAGGTCAGAGTGCAGTGGTACAATCTTGGCTCACTTGCAGCCTCAACCTCCTGGGCCCAAGTGATTCTCCCATGTAGCTGGGATCACAAGCATGTGACACTGCGCCCAGCTAATTTTTGGCTTTTTGTAGAGACAGGGTCTCACTTTGTTCCCCAGCCTGTCTTGAACTCCTGGGCTCAAGCCATCCTCCCAGGTCGGCCTCCTAAAGTGCTGGAATTACAGGTGTGAGTCACCAAGCCTGGCTATTATTGGTAATTTCTAAAAGACAATATGATGCTTGTTCCATAATTTAGGTGTATAAAAGACACTCTTTATTTTTCTGTACTCAACCTATTTTCTCAGCTTTTGAATCCTTACTCCACTGGGGAGATAGAAGCAATCTCCAGTCCCATACACTTTTCCTTGGATCACAGCCAAATTCCAAGGGACTAAGTATTAAGACATTAGGTATGAGTACTGGTGTTGGGATTGGGTGGTATCCAACTGACTGGCTGTCACCCCTTCCACATAAGAATCCAAGGTGACCATCTACCCATTGGTCCTTGGTCATCCATCCCTTCATGATGAGTGACAAGAAGATGTTCCTTACTTCTGCTAATGAGGACTTTTTTTCGGAGACAGGGTCTCACTCTGCCACCCAAACTGGAGTGCAGTTGTGCGAACTGGGCTCACTGCAACCTTTGCCTCCCAGGTTCAAGAGATTCTCCCATCTAAGACTCCCGAATACCTGGGACTACAGGCGCACACTACCATGCCTGGCTAATTTTTGTATATTTAGTAGAGGTGGGGTATCACCATGTTGGCCAGGCTGGTCTGGAACGCCTGACCTCAAGTGATCCATTTGCCTTGGCCTCTCAAAGTGCTGGGATTATAGGTGTGAGCCACTGCACCCAGCCAGATGTTTCAGTTCTGACAGTTCACTTCACCATTTCTGAGGCCCCCTTTGGGGCACAGGCATAATTCTGCTGCCCTATGACAGGCTGGCACCCAATTGGAAGAAATTATGAGGCTATCAGAGATTTCATTGGCCTAAACACACTACCACTTCCCTAAGACAGTCAGTATGTAGCACTGAGCTGTTCAAATGCAGGAAGGGCAAAGAGAGAAAGAAAATATCTGTTTAAAACATTTGCTAATATTTCACAGTATGTATCCTACCACATTATTGGCCAGTTGTACTAATTCTTTTGTGAAATGCTCATTCTCCGTTTTGGCTCTTGCCAACTACTTTCAATTTTCCCAAGCATCATATTCTCTTGTACTTCCAAATGTCTTTTTACATACTTTTTCTTCTGATTAATTCCTGCTTTAACTCTCTGTAATATCATATTTCTATTTCCCTCCATAATAACATGTATCATGCTATATTGTAATTGCATATTTATTGGTTTGTGGCAGTGTAGACAGTAAAACCTGCTAAAACAATTGTCCTTTTCATCAAAATTCTATGCTCCTTGAGGTTAAGGACTATGTCATAGACCTTTTGTTTTTCTTCATTCTGAACATATTCTAAAACAGACTTAGAAATAGTTTGCATTCTTGGTAAATACACTTGAATAAAAATAAGGATAAATAAGCAGTGGTTTAACGCATAGGCTGTAGAATACTCCACTGGACAGAATTCAGTAAGCTGGAGATTGTTATTTACTTGCTATTCAACTTTGCATAATTTACTGATCCTCCTAAGCTTCGGTTTTCTCATCTGTAAGATGAAGAGCATTATAAAGACTTGATAGGTAATTCCCTTTTTTTAAAAAAGCCTATTGCCTGCCACATAGGAAGTGTAATAGTTAGTTTTCATGCTGCTGATAACGATATACCTGAGACTGGATAATTTATAAAGAAAAAGAAGTTTAATGGACTCACAGTTTCACGTAGCTGGGAGGCCTCAGATCATGGTGGAAGGCAAAAGGCACATCTTACATGGTGGCAGGCAATACAGAATGAGAGCTAAGCAAAAGGGGAAACCCCTTATCAAACCATCAGATCTCTTGAGTTTCATTCACTACCATGAGAACAGCATGGGGGTAACCACTCCCATGATTCAATTATCTTCCACTGGGTCTCTCCCACAACATGTGGAAACAGATGAGTTTTGAGTGGGGACACAGTCAAACCATATCAGGAAGCAAACAAGTCTAGGTGATCATTACTAATATTAGGTGGAGAATGGAAAGGCCAACATGCTTACAGCTTTCCACTTTGCTGATCCTTAATGGAAAGCACTGCAAATTACTTAAATCAAGCAATTGATGCTAGAGAAGCAAACAATAGTGATTAACATTTATTTTGCTAATCTAGGTGTTAGGCTGGTAAAAACACTGTATTCTGGGAGCTAGCATGTGTTTGAGTTTTAGAGCTTCTGTATTACTTTTTTGGAAGTGGGCATTCCACAAATTTAAGGCAGGAATTGTGAATGCAAATGACTCAAGCAGCTACCACCAATGATTGAGGTAGTCAAATGTAAATGAGCAAAGAGTGACAGGGATTGTGGCAAATTGGACAGCCCCACCCCTTCCAGGGGCAGGAGGGGACAGCAGCTACTGAGCTCTGGCTTCGACAGTGCAGGAATGCAGAGCCAGCCACATCTTCCAAGTTTTCAAGACAAAAGATGGAATTCTAGGGTTGTTTCTTTTTCTTTCATGACATTTCCTAATTTCTAGACATTGGCAATTAATTCAAGCATTATTTTAAAACATTGTGCAGGCCAAAACCAATGTCTACAGACTAGAGCTGAATCACGGGTCACCAGCTCGTGACCTTTGATAGGAGATATCATTAACATTTTCAAGGAGCACACAGAAGTTTGGCCAGTTTTAGAGTTTAAAGGGATGGTAAAACATTACACAAACTTTGTCCAATGTAATATGAACTATTTGTAATATCCCATGCAGTCAATTTGCATTAAACATCAGTTAATTTTTAAAAAGAGCTCACACAGTATGTTGTACCTCCTTTCATCCTTCAACTAATTCAGTATTAAGGTTCGGCTGAATCTGTTTTCAATCTTGACCTCCCGAAGAAGCAGCCCAGGAAGTTCCTAAGTAAACTGCATTCTCCTCACAGCCCTCTGCGTGGTATTTGCTGGAGAAAGCCGTGTAGCTCAACAGGCAGATGGCAGTAAGAAATTAACTTGAATTTCAGCAAGGCTGCGGTTTCCATGGGAACAGAGGAAGCAGCCATACTGCCTGGCATTTAAACTGAATAGGAAACAGGCTCCACAGCCCACAGTCTTAGAAAAATGGCTGCATTATTCCACCAATCTCTCCCTATATATTTAGTTTTTCCCTCCTAAAGTGCTTTAACTTTAGTTCATAGCAGGATAATAAATGATATTTAGTTAATACTTCAGGTGTCTGTGAGTTAGGTTAAGATGTCTGTGAGTATCAGATAAGTATAAGCATTTCTAATTGCTGAAATCTGAAAATCATTAATAAACTTTAAGTTCTCCCTCAGGTAAGCTATATCCTCTACTAAGTAAGCCATGACATGCAGAAAGTCATTGTTTTAATTTTTACAAAGTTTTAATAGCATATTTTTTATAAATTTTATAAATTTTTATGCATTTTATATAACAAATAGACATTCAAAGAAATTTGATTTTTTCTGTCAGTGTGGTTTTCTTTTAGGAATAAAATATATAATTAATAGGTTTGTCTGAACTTCCGGGCACTCAATGAACACATGAGAAATAAGCTTCCCTGGAAGGTGCTCTGCTCTTCTGAATTAATGATGGAAGAGAGTAGGTCCCATTTGTGCCTGTCTCTCATCCAGAAGCAAATTAAGGAGGGAGCTAAGGAAGCCTGAGCTTCATATCCCATTCCTTGAATTGTCCTCTTCCAAGCCCCTGGGGAGACCCTTTGGAATGTTCACATGGCCATATATGTTTGAAAAATTTTGCGTAATTTGTAAAATATACATTAATTGCAATTGGTTAAGACTGCTGTTTCTATCCACTCAGACTTCCTCCCCATCACCATTCCCCTAGTGTGGGGTGGTGATGAAATGGTGGCAGGTATTTTTGTGGTCTGGGTAAGTGTATGTTGAGTTGGCAAGATATTAAGCATGGATTTAGTGGGATTTATTTATGTGGGTCATGGTTTTGTATGTGGGTAGGCCATTGCCGGCTGTCCTGGTGCAGGATTACCTTGCAGAAACACTCACATTGCCTGCTATGCCTGTCACTCAGCACTGTGAAACAGAAATTCTGCACCAGACACTGGATGCCCATGCCCTAGGGTGGCTGGCACTCTGGGGTATGGAATGGAGGAGAAACAAGGTTGAAATGGAGCTCAGAGTTAAGCTGTGGAAAATTCTTCCCATCCTCAGATATGTAGAATCATCAGTGGAGAATTTGGTTTTCAGTGAGTCCTGGTCAAAATGGAAGTTCTTGTCATATAGTATGAATCTGTGTCCCTACCCAAATCTCATGTTGAAATGTAATTCTCAGTGTGGGAGGACGGACCTGGTGCAAGGTGACTGGATCATGGGGTCAGATTTCTTATGAAGGTTTAGCCTTATCTCCCTTAATGCTGTGAGTGATTCTAGTGAGATCTGGTTACTTAAAAGTGTGTGGCATCTCCCCTCTCTTGCTTGCTCCTGCTCTGGCCATGTAATATGCCTGCTTCCCTTTCGCCTTCCACCATGACTGTCAGTTTCCTGAAGCCCTCCCAGAAGCTGAGCAGATGCTAGCATCATGCTTCCTGTACAGCTGCAGAACTGTGAGCTAATTAAAGCCCTTTTCTTTATAAATTACCCTGTCTCAGGTATTTCTTTATAGCATTGTGAGAACAGACTAACATATCTTCTCTATTAAGAATAGTCTTGATAAAGGAGCATATGTAAACACATTGCAGTTTTATGAACATCTTGTGATATAGAATTTATCAGAATTTCTATGATTAAATTTCTAGTTGAATTAACATGAGGTACAGACAATGAAAAAGGTAACATAAAGCTCAATATACAACTACTACCAGAACATTGATGACAAACCAGTTAAGGACTGTTGCTTCAAAGGGCATTTAAGATGGGTCACTACTAGAGAATGGAACTACAGGAAGTTTGAAAGACCTGAAATGTTGTAGCTTATATAAAAAAACTGATAGAGGTTTCACCAATTTGACAGTGATCTTAAAAATTACATCACATTATCTGCCATGGTCTGAATGCTTGTGTTCCTTCAAAATTCATATGTTGAAACCTAATCCCCAATGGAGTGGCATGAGGAGGTGAGGCCTTTGGGATGTGATTAGGTCATAAAGGTGGTGCCCTTATGAAGGGAATTAGTGCCCTTATAAAAGGGGCCCGAGGGAGATTGTTGGTCTCTTACACTCTGTCCCCAGGTAGAAGGTGCCATCTTTGAGGAACAAGTCCTCACTAGACACTGAATCTGCTGGCCTTGATCTTGGACTTCCCAGCCTCCAGAACTGCAAGCAATAAATTTCTGTTGTTCATATCACCTAGTCTATGGTATTTTGTTATAGCAGCTTGAATGGACTAAGACAAAAAATTAACTGTGAATCCAAAAGAAACTTTCTGAACCAACAGTAACAAAAGTCAAGATTTTAATATGCCATGGGCCAGCAATTCTTGACATTGTTAGTGATGAAATATTCTTCTACAAAATCTTGTTGGTCCAAGTTTAAAAGAATTACTACTGTTATTGTTGAGTGTTTATAACACAATACATGTATAAGGTTTAAATTGGCCAATTAAAAATGATTTATCCTTTATAAGCAGTATTCCAGTTATGTTTGATAAACTCCCAGTTATATGATCAACTCTAGGCATACACTGACTCACTTACATAAATATCATTTTGAGAGTAGGTTCATAATGGTTCAGAATCATTCCAGTTTACTTCAAACACAGGTTGTGTCTCTAATCTTGGTGATAATACATACCCCTGAATTTAAACAGTAGCTACATAAAAATTAAAATAAAATTTTTTTTTAGAGACAGGGTCTTGCTCTGTTACCCAGGCTGGGGTGCAGTGGTGCAATCATAGCTCATTACAGTCTTGAACTCCTGGGCTCAAGTGATTTCCCCTACATCAGCCTCCCAAGTAGCTAGGACTACAGGTATGTGCCACCATGCCTGTCTATGTTTAATTTTTCATAGAGACAAGGCCTTGCTATGTTGCCCAGGCTGATCTAGAACTCCGAGCCTCAAGTAATTCTCCTGCCTTGGCCTTCCAAAGTGCTGGATTACCGGGATAAGCCACTGTGCCTAGCCTTAAACAATAGCTTCTAAACAAACAATGATAACACAGTGATTGCAAAAATGAAGGAATAACACTTAAATTACTTCAATGCTGTTATTCTTAATGCAAATCAACCCTGAACTTTGGGGAGTTTACTTTTTGGAAGCAATTTTTTATGAGCTTTCTCCCCTTTAAAAAAATGTATTGTTGTAAGTAAAAAAAAAAAATCCATTATTTTTCCTTTTTCTACTCTAATATATACTGTGATTTTTATTATTTTATTTTAGTTAAGCTTTTTCTTGGCATGAGTGTATGTGGTTCTTCTGAATAACTGTGGTATTTGACAGTCTCTTAAAACTTATAATCTGTTTGATTTCTTTTGTAATCCTGAATAAATACTCACTTTCAAACCTAATTTTATGTTTTTAATTTGTAAGAGTTTCAGGTTCAGTAAAACTTAGATCTACCCTTCCTCTCATTCCTCCTATAAAAGCAAAGCCAGTTTTGTAAAGGTAGAATTAGAGTAAAATGAACAGCTATTGAATACAGCTTACTGAATTTTTATATAACCATGTAACCACCACCTATGAAGATGTAAAACATTTCCATCACCAAAGAAGAAACAAATGCAAAACCTCTAAATACAATCAGGTTGAAGAGGTGAATACACCCACAAAACAAGAATATTTTGCTAAGAAAAAGCAACACTCAAGGAACATAGTGAACTCTTAGAGATAAAGTTATAGTTACCAAAATTAAAAATTCAGTAGACACACTAGAAAATAAGGCTACAGAAGCCACCCAGGTCTGGGTGTGGTGGCTCATGCCTGTAATCCCAGCACTTTGGGAAGCTGAGGTGGGCGGCTCAGTTGAGGTTAGGAGTTCAAGACCAGCCTGGTCAATATGGTGAAACCCTGTTTCTACTAAACATGCAAAAAAGTTAGCTGGGCATGGTGGCACATGTCTGTAGTTCCAGCTGCTTGGGAGCCCGAGGCACGAGAATTGCTTGAATCTGGGAGGTGGAGGTTGCAGTGAGCCGAGATCATGCCACTGTACTCTAGCCTGGGTGACAAAGTGAGACTCCATCTAAAAATAAAAACATCAGGATCCACCCAGAACATTAAGCAGAACCAAAAGGTGGAAAATATGAGAGAAAAGATGCAACAGAGGAAAACCAAGAACAACTCCAGTAAATGGGAGTCCTAGAAGAAGGAAAATGGAAGGAAAGAAATTTGGAAAGAAATAAGAATTTTTAGACTTGAAGAATGACTTGACTGTTTAGATTTTGGGGTTTATTCGATGCCCAGAAAACTGATCATTGAGACGTGTTATCAGTATAATTTTTCTTGCACTTCTTTTATAAAATCTCCTTAAAATTTGTGAAACAAATGCAATTGACAAATTGAAAAGATTAAAAATATGTTAAATGTTATATGTGGCCAGGCGTGGTAGCTGATGCCTGTAATCCCATCACTTTGGGAGGCAAAGGTGGGCGTATCACCTGAGGTCAGGAGTTTGAGACCAGCCTGACTAACATGGTAAAACCCTGTCTTTACTAAAAATACAAAAATTAGCCAGGCGTAGCGGCGGATGCCTGTAGTCCCAGCTGCTTAGGAGGCTGAGGCAGAAGAATCGTTTGAACCCGGGAGGTGGAGGTTGCAGCGAGTGGAGATTACGTCATTGCATGCCAGCCTGGGTGACAGAGCGAGAATCTATCTCAAAAAAAAGTGTTATATGTATATGTGTGTGTATATATATATATATATATTTTTTTTTTTTTTATACAGAGTGATATATAAATATGTCTGGAGTGTATTTGCTTCACTATAGATTGACTAAAATTATTTGTTCCAGATTACATGTGGCCATTGTCATCCATCTATTCATCCATGCATTGATCCATCCAGCACTTACTTGGTGCTAAATAATGGGAGTGCCATTCTCAAAAAGGAGTGATTCCTAGTATACATTGAACTATAGTAGAGTATTACATATGCAATGGTAGGGGTATAAAGAAGCAGATAACTCAAGATTTCTCATTTTCATTAAACCATGTCTCTTTTTAATATACATAACACTTCATCCTGGGCTCTGCTGTCTGAATCTAATGATTCATGTATTTCATTAATTCCAGAAATTCTCACCAGTATCTTTAAAAATATTGCCTCTCCCATTTTGCCCATGTTCTCCTTCTATAATTTGTAGTAATTGTTTTGTGTAATCTTTATATTCTCTTAGCCCATCTTTGATATTTTCTCATTCCATGTAATTTCCAAACACCTAACTTCCAGTTCACAGAGTCTTTTTTCACCTATGTCTAACCTATACTTTAACCTATCCTTCGAGTTTTAAATTTATGACTATATTTCAAGTTGTTCTTTTCATATACTCTCATATCTGTGTATCATATTATTGTGTCTTGTTACAATTTTGATTAATTATCCTATGTCTTTAATCCTTTTAAAATTTATTTATTTATTTTTTTGAGACAGGGTCTTGCTCTGTCATGCAGGCTAGAGTGCAGTGGCATGATCAGAGCCTTGAACTCCTGGACTCAAGTGATTTTCCCTCCCATCTCAGCCTAGGACTACACATCAGGTGCGCATCACCATACCCAGCTAATTTTTAATTTATTTATATAGATGAGGTCTCACTTTGTTGCTTAGGCTAGTCTTGAACTCCTGGCCTCAGCGATCCTCCCACCTTGACATCTCAACATGCTGAGATTACAGGTATGATCCACTGTGCCTGAGCTAAAATTTATTTTATAAACTTAATCTGATAGTTTCACTAAATTAATTTCAGGGCGCTTAATTTTTTTTTTTTTTTTTTTGAGACAGGATCGCACTCTGTCACCCAGGCTGAAGTGCAGTGGCGTGATCATGGCTTACTTCAACCTCAACGTCCTGGGCTCAAGCAGTCCTCCTGCATCAGCCCCCTGAGAGTAGCTGGGGTGACATGCCCAGCTAATTATTTTATTTTATTTTTTGTAGAGATGGGGTCTTGCTAGGCTGCCCAAGCTGTTTTTATTTTATTTTTTTGCCTGCCTCACTCTGTCACCTAGGCTGGAGTACAGTGGCATCATCTCTGCTGACTGCAACCTCTGCTTCCGGGGTTTAAGCAATTCTCCTGCCTCAGCCTCCTGGGTAGCTGGGATTACAGGTGCGCACCACCAGGCCTGACTAATTTTTGCATTTTTAGTAGAGACGATGTTTCATCATGCTTGCCAGGCTGATCTCAAACTCTGGACCTCAAGTGATCCTCCTGCTTTGGCCACCCAAAGTCCTGGGATTACAGGCGTGACCCACTGTACCTGATCCAGGCTGTTAATTTGATTCTATGCTGTGTCTGTTGAATTTGTTTAGGTTGTATTTTTTTGTGTGTGTTTTGTGCCTTTAGATTATAAACTCATCTTCAGCAGGGTTTTCTGTGGGAATCCTTTGAGTCTTGGATTGAAGGCATGTCTTCCAAATTCACATTTGCTTCTTCCAGGTGACTTACAGGTCCTAGACCAAATTCTAAGTTAATTTCTAAGCTTGTGGAGGTGGTGTTGGGAGGTTTCCTGGATCATGTACATTTTGTTCAAAAAGAGGATTAGGTTTATATTTACACATTCTCAAGGGAGGTTTATCTGCAGTCCCCTGCCCTGCCCCTCACACACCCAGAGCTGAGATCAAGATAAAGCAGCTTTACTTGGGAGGCCGAGGCAGGTGGATTGCTTGAGCCTAGAGTTCAAACCAGCCTGGCCAACATGGCAAAACCCTGACTCTACAAAAAAGACAAAAAATTAGTCAGGTGTGGTGGCACATGCCTTTAGTTCCAGCTACTTGAGAGGCTGAGGCAGACGGATCACTTGAGCCCAGAAGGTGGAAATTACAGTGAGCTGAGATTGTGCCACTGTACTTTAGACTAGGTGACAAAGTGAGAACCTGTCCCCATCCCCCCCAAAAAAAGAAAAAATAGAAGGAAGCTTCCTTTTGTTTCCCACTGTGGTGGCAGTAGAATATCTTCTGGTCCATTCTTTCTCTGTGGGAGTAGCCTGTGTGTGTGTGTGTGTGTGTGTGTGTGTGTGTGTGTGTGTGTGTGTGTTTGTGTGAGAGAGAGAGAGAGAGAGAGAGAGACTGTGCGAATGTGTCTGTGTTTGTGTGTCTGTGTGTGTGAGAATGTGTCTGTGTGTGTGAATGTGTGTGTCTGTGTGTCTGTGAGTGTGTGTGAATGTGTGTGTCTGTGAGTGTGTCTATGTGTGTGTGAATGTCAGTGTGTGTGTGTATGTCTGTGCATGTGAGTGTCTGTGTGTCAGTATGTGTGTGTGTGTGTGTGTGTGTGTTGCTGCTCAGTTTCAATTCTCCACATAGCACAGGCCCAGGGCCTGGACTCCTAGCAGGTAAGCCCTGGCCCTAGGTTTCTGAGCCATCTTTCACTCTGTTTCTCCAGAGAGGAGTCAACGGTCAATTCATGGGCTTACTGCCCTGGCTTTATGTTTCCTTTCCTGTTTCTCTTCTGGAGATTTCTGTTCATTTCTTTTCAGCTCAGCTATGCATGCAAAGAATATTATTTATAGTTTGTGTGGCATTTATAGAGTTTTGTAGTAGGAAAACGATTCAGTAAGTCATAGTCTAGGAATTAAAATTGTTATTTGCATTATTTTTGAATGGCTTAAAAGCTTAAAGCAATGATGAATTCGGAGTAGTTTTTAAGATCTCCCAAAGATTTTCATACTACTTTTTCATGTTGCAAGTCACTATGTTATGGGAACACTGAAAAAGTGACTAATATGGACTTGGTAGCTAAGAAAGTCTTCACCAAAAAGTCTGACATTTAAGCCAAAACTTTGAAGATGAGAAATTTAGTAGATACTTATTAACATCCAACCATAAGTCTTCAAAGTATTATACATGATGACATTTGGAGTTTGTCTTTGCCCATTGATTTTTATCTCATTTTATATACTAACATTAATAAGAAGCAATCACTTTATATATTAACAAATATGCATATTTAATATGTAATGCCACCAAAGTTATTATTACTAGCCATGATTTCAATTCCAGGCAAAAAAAATAGGTGTATTAAAAGTAAAACTGAGACTCAGAGAGATTCAATAATGTTTTCATTCATGTAACAAAATGAGTAACAGGGTGAAATTCAAACTGAAGTGTGGCAGTCATAAAATTTGCCCCTCTGGGAGCTTAACTGACCAAGGGCCCCAGCTGTTGTGCTCTGAAATCCATTGTCTTGTTTGTACTGAGGCCACACTTCCCACTGGGCTTTTCCCAGCTAGTTACTGAAAATGGCAGGGACACTAAGGCAGGCCTGTTCCTGGGAGACCCAGGACTTCTCTGAGGCTGACTTTGGCTCAAGGACCTTCTGATGGCCTTGCCGACCTTTGAACTGAATGGCAGCCTAAATTCACTTCTACCCAACAACCTTCCTTCCCTCTCTTCTTCACTCCAGATCAGGCTTGCCTTGTGTTCTGACAGCTTCCTCGGTGTTTTCCAGCTCCCTCTGCATTTTCTCTCATTTAATAAAATCCTTGCGCCTTTAATTCTCTCTTTTTTTTTGAGTCTTGTTCTGTTGCCCAGGCTGGAGTGCAGTGGTGCAATCTCAGCTTACTACAACCTCTGCCTCCCAGGTTCTAGTGATTCTCCTGCCTCAGCCTTCTGAGTAATTAGGATTATAGGCGTGTGCCACCACACCTGGTGAATTTTTATATTTTTAGTAGAGGCAGGGTTTCAACCATGTTGGTCATGCTGGTCTCAAACTCCTGACCTCAAAAACTCCCACCCATCTCTGCTTCCCAAAGTGCTGGGATTACAGGCATGAGCCACCACCTTTGACCTAATTCTCTCTCTTTATTTTTTGAGATGAGGTCTCACTCTGTCACCGAGGTTGGAGTGCAGTGGTGCGATCACAGCTCACTGCAGTCTGGAACTCCTGGGTTCAAGCAATCCTCCCACTTCAGCCTCCTAAGTAGCTAGGACTAGAGGCATGCAGCAGGCACATCCAGCTTTTTTTTTTTTTTTTTTTTTTTTTTTTGTAGAGATGGGGGTTTCCCTATGTTGCTCAGTCTGGTCCTGAACTCTTGGTCTCAAGTTATTCTTCTGCCTCAGCCCCCCAAAGTGTTGGGATTACAGGCGTAAGCCACCATGCCCAGCCTAATTTCTACATTGGTGTCTGCTTCTCAGAAGACCCAGTCTAACACACTGTTTGTCTGACCTCAAAATCCATGCTCTTAAAAAAATTAACTAAAAATCGATCAAAGACCTAAATGTACGAGCTACAGCAATAAAACTCTTAGAAGAAAACAGCATACATCTTCATGACCTTGGATTAGTCAACGCTTTCTTAGCTATGACATGAAAAGCACCAGCAGCAAAAGAAAAAATAGATAACTAGACTTTATCAAAATGAAAAACTCTGGTACTTCAAAGGACAACACCAAGAAAGTAAAAAGTCCCACTACAAAATGGAAGAAGATATTTGCAAATCATATATCTGGATAAGGGACTTCTATCTAGAATATATAAAGAATTCTTATAACTCAATGATAAAAAGAGAAATAACAATTAAAAATGGACAAAAAATCTGAATAGACATTTCTCTGAAGAATATGTACAAATGGCTAAAAAGCACATGAAAAGATGCTTGGCATCATTAGCTATCAGGGAAATGCAAACTAAACCCACAACCAGATACCACTTCACACACACTAGGATAGCTATAATAAAAAACTTGGATGATTCCAAGTGTTGGCAAGGATGTGGAGAAATTGGAAACCTTATATACTGAGGCTGCAAATGTAAAAGGATGCAGCTGCTGAGGAAAAGTCTGGTCGTTTATCAAAAGATTAAATATAGAGTTATCATAGGACCCAGCAATTCTACACTTTGTCATATATGGAAGAGAAATGAAAACATTTGCCCATACAAAATCTTGTACATGAATGATTATAAGCAGCATTATTTATAATAACCAACAAGTGGAAACAACCCAAATGTCCATCAACTAATGAATGGATATACAAAATACATAGGCATGCAATGGCATATTATTTGGCAATAAAAAGGAACAAAGTATTGATACCTGCTGCAACATGAATGAACTTAATATCATGCTTATGAAGCCACACACAAAGGGCCACATATTGTATGTATCCATTTATATGAAATGTCCAGAACAGGTAAATGGATGGAGACAGAAAGTAGAGCCATGATTGCCAGGGCTCAGTGGGATGGGGTAAAATTGTGCCAAGATTAAATGTGGTGATGCTTGCACAACTCTGTGAATATACTAAAAACCACTGAATTGTACACTTTAAGCAGGTTGATAGTAGGGTATGTGAATCATATCTCAATAAAGCTATTACCAAAACAAAACAAAACAAAAAAACACCAACCAACAACCAACTTATATTCTTTGAATACACTACATCTCTAATTTGGCACTTAGCATATAGTATTTTGCCGTATGTTTTTTTTTTTCTAATCATAATCGGCTGGGCACGGTGGCTCATGCCTGTAATCCTAGCACTTTGGGAGGCCAAGGCAAGTGGATTACTTGAGGTCAAGAGTTCAAAACCAGCCTGGCCAACATGGTGAAACCCCATCTCTATGAAAAATCCAAAAAAATTAGCTAGGTGTGGTGGTGGGTGCCTGGAATCCAGCTACTCAGGAGGCTGAGGCAGGAGAATTGCTTGAACCTGGGAGGCAGAGGTTGCAGTGAGCTGAGCTCGTGCCACTGCACTCCAGCCTGGGCGACAGAGTGAGACTCCATTTCAAAAAACAAAAACAAAACAAAACAAAATAAAAACAAAATGCTACTTCAAACCCCCCAAATTGTGATGATCTCTGAATTGTGGTGTTTCTTCAAGATTTATTTTCTTCATTATATTTTCCAAATTTTCTCCAATGGTGCATATTACTTTGATATTTGAAAGAACTACATTATAGATAAATGAAAATATCATTTCACTAACAAAGTGCTATTAAGTACTATTCAGCCATAGAAAAGAATGAAAGCCTGTCATTTGCAACAACGTGGATGGAACTAGAAGTCATTATGATAAGTGAAATAAACCAGGCACAGAAAGACAAACTTAGCATTTTCTCACTTATTTGTGGGAGCTAAAAATGAAAACAGTTGAACTGATGAATATAGCAGACTGATGGCTATCAGAAGCTGGGAAGGGTGGTTGTCAGGGGGATTGGAGAGGAAGTGGGGATGGTTAATGGGTACAAAAAATAGGAAGAATAAATAAGATCTGGTATTTGATAGCACAACAGGATGACTTTAGTCAATAATTTAATTGTACATTTAAAAATAACTAAAAGATGGCTGGGTGCAGTGGCTCATGCTAGTAATCCTAGTACTTTAGGAGGCTGAGGTGGGCTGATCACCTGAGGTCAGGAGTTGGAGAGCCTAGCCAACATGGAGAAACCCCATCTCTACTAAAAATACAAAAATTAGCTGGACATGGTGGCAGGCTCCTGTAATCCCAGCTATTTGGGAGGCTGAGGCAAGAGAATCACTTGAACCCGGGAGGCGGAGGTTGCAGTGAGCCCAGATTGCACCGTTGCACTCCAGCCTGAGTTGACAGAGCAAGACTCTGTCTCAAGAAAACAAAACAAAACAACAACAAAACAAGAACAACAAAACTAAGAGTATAATTGGATTGTTTGTAACACAAAAGATAATAACCAACAAAAGATAAATGCTTGAGCTGATGGATGTATCATTTGCTTTAATGTGATTATTACACATTTTTTGCCTTTATCAAAATATGCCATATACCCCATAAATGTATATACCAGGTACATATCCACAAAATTAAATATTAAAATAAATTTAAAAATACAAAATTATTAGCTTCTAAAGAACACAGTCTGTGTTCCCTTGTGGATTTTTCTGTATCTTCCACATAGTAGGTGCTTAACAATTATTTATAGATATTATTGATAGCAGCACTAGGTTTGAACTCTATTATGGTTCTAAATCTGTGGGTCTTTGGTAGCCTTTGTGAATTTATGATTGGTAAAAGCTCAGGAAAAGCAAATGTTACCTTACGGTTATAAACCTTAAAAGATGTAAAATGTATTTTCACTGAAAGAAAAAAAAGATTTTAGTTTACATGCCAATTTCAATACCAGATATATTAGAGATATGGTCAACTTCAATACTCATTTTCAAAGGGATTCAGACATACCAGCTGGGCCAGCTGGCTTCCCCTCCTCCTTGTTACTCCATGCAGTGGAACCTGCCTGTATTAGTCTGTTCTCACACTGCTATAAAGACATAATTGAGACTGGGAAATTTGTAAAGGAAAGAGGTTTAATTTGACTCACAGTTCAATGTGGCTGGAGAGGCCTCAGGAAACTTACAATCATGGCAGAAGGTCAAGGAGAAGCAAGTGCTTTCTTCACAAGGCGGCAGGAGAAAGAGAATGAAGGAACTGCCAGACACCTTTATACCATCAGATCTTATGAGAACTCATTCACTATCATGAGAACAGCATGGGGGAAATTGCCCCCATGATCTAATCACCTCCCACCAGGTCCCTTCCCCAACAGGTGGGGATTAGAATTCAGAGTATAATTCAAGATGAGATTTGGGTGGGGACATGGTGTCAGACCATATCATTGCCAAGCCATTTTTGTACTAGCGTACCAGAGTCATTCTGTGAACTGTTTGCTTTGCCATGTTTCTTTCTTTTTTTAGATTGAGTCACACTCTGTTGCCCAGGCTGGAGTGCAATGGCCTGGTCTCGGCTCACTGCAACCTCTGCCTCGTGGGTTCAAGCTATTCTCCTGCCTCAGCCTCCCAAGTAGCTGGGATTATAGGCGTGCGCCATCACACCCAGCTAATTTTTGTATTTTTAGTAGAGACAGGGTTTCTCCATGTTGGCCAGGATGGTCTCAAACTCCTGAACTCATGATTCGTCCACCTTGGCCTCCCAAAGCATTGGGATTACAGGCGTAAGCCACTGCGCCTAGCTGCTTTGCCATGTTTCTTTATGGAAACAAGGTCATCTTCTGCCCACAGTCTTTAGTCCTTTCCCATGCTTGCCTTCTTTATTTCTTCTTTGTACACTTTTCCCTCCCTGTGTTTTGGACGGCAGGCGGGTCAATGGTCTGTGCTGAGCAACTGCTTGTTTTCTGGGTCCAGCTTTGGTCCATTTACATTCAGTCCCCTTGTTTGTACCTTTCACAATGATTCTGCTGGATGGCTATATCCACCTAATTTAACCGAGGAAACTGAGGCACACACTGAAAGTGGCAGAGTCTGGACGGGACTGGTAAGACAGCTTGGTATGCAGTTAGGAACAGATCCGGCGCCAGGCTGTCTGGGCTTGAATCCAGGCCTCCCTGTCCACCAGCTCTGTCCCCTGGTTTCCTCGTAGGGATGATAATAGTCCTATCTTACAGGGCTGGAATAAGGATTGAGTTAGCCAATTATTTGTAATGCACTTAGAACAGTGCCTAGCACAGCGTAAGTGCCACATAAGTGTTTTCAAAGTAAATAAACTAAAGTCTGTCTGACTCCAAAGCTGGTAATGGTGGAATTTCAGGCCTGCTTTTTGTTCCATTCCCCTATTATAGCAGCAGAATTGGACAAAGATTAAACTAGGATTCTGGATGGGGAACAGAGATTTAGCGTCGGAGGCACCCAGGGATTTCCTGCCACCATCAGACACCTCTTGTCAGCAGCCATTCTGAAGAGGAGAATCCATTAGCTTGAGGTCAGCCCAACAATACTGAGCTACTCTGGACCCAGCGCTGGGCTCACGCAGGCCAGAGCTCCCGGGTGGCCTAGCAGGGGATACCCAGGCAACAAATCTAAACGGTAGCGTATGCCCCTCACCCTCAACCGGGACCTGGCCTGCCTCTCCCATGCTATCATTCTCACCTGGTGCTCTCCTCGCCACACTCCAGTCATGCTGGCCCGCTGTGGGCTCCTCCACCGGAAAGCTCATTCCTGCCTCAAGGCCCTGACATCCGTCTGGAATTCTTCCCCCAGATTGCTACACAGTTAACATCTCCCTCACTCCTGTCACCTCTCCAGGCCGCCTCCTTACAGACAACTTCCTTGATCATCATTTGGACTCTAGTGCAAAACGGAAGGCGTGCTCAAGTGGGGGTGGCCGAGGAGAGTTTAAGGAAGGGTTAGTAGGAAGTGAGCCGGGTCGGGAGACCATAATGGGACGGGGAAGCCTTTACCATACCTAGGACTGGGAGGCTGGGTAGGGCAAGAGGAAATGGGGAACTTTCTGGAAACCCCCCTACCCACCTGCAGGAAGGGACGAGGTAAATAAATGGACGCCTCTCTTCAGCTCCCTGACTTTCTCCCTCCCTCCCATTAATGAAACTGGGACTCAGATCAGCCTCCCCACTGTTTATCTTCCCCCGTTTTATCTTAACACCCTCCACAATTATCTTCTTTTGATTTACTGTTTATTGTCTGTCCCGGCCCCCAATTTCCTCTACAATGTAAATACCTCGAGGGCAAGGACTTCCAGATGGGGTGTGTGTGTGTTTGTGTGTGTGTGTGTGTTTCCATCTCTGAGTCCCCAGCGCGTCCCTGACGCATAGTAGGTGCACAGTGACTGTTGGTTGACTGCATCGACAGACTAGGACACAGGTAGCTTTCCTGGAGAAGAAAAAGCTCTTCAGGGTCGTTTTATCTTTTTCTTTTTACAGAAAGACCAGGTGGCTGTGTACCTCCCGGCGCCCTGTGAGGGGCTGCCCCACCTTGCCCCCGCCTCTGCGGCCGGGAGGGACTGCAGGTGCTGCGTGGCCGGTGCCCGCGCGTCCTCCTGCCCCAATGCCGCAGCGCCAGCTCCCCTGGGCCCGGGTGTTCCCCGCGGGGCGCGCGTCTCCCACAAGCGGCCAAATCTGTCCGCCCGCCCCTCGGCAGCCGGCTGGGCGCAGGGACGTGAGGGCAGCCGGCGAAGTCCCTCTCCCCGGCCGGGTGTGAGCCGGAGGGAGACACGCAGCGCTTGCTCCGGGTTATTTTTAGTCAGTAGCTGCGCCCCCCCTCCCAGGGGCGGAGCGGCCCGCGAAGGTGGGGAGGAGAAGAAGCTCCCGGCGCCTCCGCGCTCGCTCCCGCGGGGCACTAGCGGCGCGTTGGAGCCCGGGCGGCGCTGGGACTAGCTACCGCGGCGTCCTCTAGCAGCGCGCGGCTCTCCCGGGACCTGCGCCGGCCGGGGGCGGGGAGAGGCGGGGAGGGGAGGCCGGCGGGCGGGAAGGGGCGGGGAGCGCGCTCCTGCGGCGGCCGTACTCATCCCGGCGCTCGAGCGGACGCGGGGCTGCGCAAATGGCTTGTCCCGCTCTCGGTCTGGAAGCTCTTCAGCCCCTGCAGCCCGAGCCGCCCCCCGAGCCCGCCTTCTCCGAGGCGCAGAAGTGGATCGAGGTAGGTGCGGGTGGCTGGCGGGCGGCCTTGCGCTGGCGCCGGGAGCCATGGACCCGCGCACGCTCGGACCGCAGGTCCAGCCTCGCCTCCCCCTCACCCCCCCTTTCTTTTGCCAGCTGCCCCAGGTCATCCCCCGTGCCTCGGCGAGCCGCGAAACCCTGGCCCTTTGGCATGGGAGTCCCGGGCGACGGTGGGCGTGAAAGGGGACACTGCAGTGTAGCTGCGCGCTTGAGGACAGGAAGGGATCCCCTGCGCCTCCATCCTTCCTGCCCGCCGGCCTCGCAAATCTCAGCTCCTGCCGCTTTCAGGCGCTGCCAAGGGAAGCGCAGTGCGAGCAAAGGGTTGCAAAGGCGCAGGAAGCGCAAGCCCCCAGAGCCTTCACCCCTGCTCGCATTTCGGGCTATCTTGCTTCTGGTCCCGCATTTCGCCCCTTGCCCCCCACCCCCACCCCCGCCGCCCTTCCGGAGCGGAGTTGGCAGTGTCTCCACGGAGGCGCATACCCACCGGAGCCTCTTGCTGTATCCCTGGCACTGGGTCAGGTGTGAGGCTGGCACAGCGCGCAGGGCCGGGGTAGCCTGCAAGACCCACTTGCGAGCATGCATCCACATAGACGCTGCCCAGCCTTTGGCAGCACCCGCCCCTCTCCATCCCAGCGACGGCAGGGTGGGTTACGAAGTACTGGGTACCCGACCTGGTTGGCATATTTTACTTCTTAAATGACTCGTTGGCAGGCCAGGGAAATCACTGGAGCCCTCGGCTCAGTCCAGGAAGCGCTCGCTGGGTGATCCTGATTCACGATGTTTATCAGCAGATGCAGCTTGGTAGCCCCAAGCTCCCGAAATGACCGTTCTGCGGGGTTCAGGATGCTTGAAGGGCATGAAGGGGAAAGGTGACCCCCTATGATTAGTGCAAGGAGCCTCTGCTTCAATGGATGGCCTTTCTGGAGGCTTAGTGGAAGGTATGAATTTGGCCTTGTTTCCCTTAGTGACAAGCAGTCCTTTGCTCGGTAGTTCAGAGGAGGAAGTGTACCGCTAAATCATGACCCAGCAATGTTGAAGCTTCCAGAATTCTGCCTGTCACTTAGTGACTCCCCACTCCGTTCAGCATCGTAGTTCTCAAAATGCTGCTACAGTAACAGAACTCCACGTACAGATTTAAACCTGCTGATTTCCCTGCAGAAACTACTCTCACTTAATGCTCTTCTCCTGCTCCAGCCAGACACCTGCACCCTACAGGGTTAACCTGCTTTCCGAAAGCAAGAGTGTTAAGTGTTTAGAAACATCTATATAAAACTAGGGCTTAAGAAACACAACAGTGAACTCAGGGCCGTCTTGCTGAAAGCCTGGGAGGGGGCATGTCTCTCATAATTTGATAGCTCACCATCAGATGAGAAAAAGACCTTGACTTTTTATTTTTGATATGTGGCTGGAACGGTTTGCTGTGTGACAGGTGCTCTCTCTGTGTTGCATACTTGGGCTCCCAGGATACGCAGGAAGCATTTGTAGTTACTGGCTTAGTGCAGAGTTGGATAACTGTTTTTCAGGTTCTTGAACTTTAAAATTCTCAGGAGAGATTTTGAGTGTGGGTGGGGGAAAGGGGAGGATTCAAAAGCAGAACAGTTTTACCGTTCTTGAAGTCGAGTGATTTATTCCCAATTTCCTTAACTGTGAGTAACATTGACATACTCTGCTTTAGAAAAATGTGGTCTAAGTTACACATGGAAAAGTGCACAAATCTGAAGTGTACACCTCCATGAATTTTTGACATATGCCTGTTACTATAGCCCCCACCTAAATCAAGATACAGAACATCTCCTTTGGCCTAGATTAGTTTGCTTTTAAGGGGTAGTATATTTCAGGCTATTATGCAGTGCAGAATATTAGTTTTAATATAAGTTTAAGAAAAGGAAGAAAGGATTCCTTAAGAAAGTAGAGCCTCATTAAGCCCTATAGACAGTTTGGCATTGTTCTTGATGCTTTACCATTCATAGCAATTTAGAAATTTGAAAACCGTAATGAGATGTGCATGGCTTTAGGACCAGGCAGCCCAGGTGAGCTGCATGTGCATTATTGAAGCGGCCTATCTCCTTTCAATTGTAGGATTCAGTTTCAGGGAAAGGAGAGCTTCCGCCTCCCAGGCTATATAAAAAAGGTAGTTGCTCCAGGGAAAGATAGAGACCTTTCCCTTCCTTCCCAGAGTCTTTTCTTGAAATGTAAATGTCTGCAAACCGGGGATCCCAGGAGTAGTAACAGATGGTTTTGCTTGCGGTTGCCTTGTGAACAAAGATTCCTCGGCTAATAGAGCAATAATGTAGTACTTCGGGCCAGTGAATTCCTGGGGGGATTGTTATCTCAAGACAGTTGCAGCTCCTCTAGGGGCCTCATTGTCTCTGGCAGTATCCTCATTGGTGGGGCTTTGTTTTTACTTTTGTTCAGTTGTTGATTAAATTTCCCATAGGATTTTTTTTTTCTTTCTTCTTTTTGAGTGGTCAGGAACTTCACCCTTTCATAAAAATGTTCCCTTGGGTGAGTTAATAAACAAACTTTGCTGCCTGTCTCTCCTCTGTTCTTGGTCTTCCTTGAGTCATGGATTGGTGAGAAAACATTCATTCTTAATAAAGGCTCAAGGAACCAGCTCCAGGACAGAACTTGTTAGTGAGGAATTTCTCGGCCTGCAGCCTTGGCTATTTGAGGACCGTGTTACTGGGAAGGAAATGTGGCCTGGGAACAATTCCCTCATCTCAGCACCCCTCCCCTCACTCCTTCCTTAGCTGGCAAAGGTGAAAGCTCTAATGGAGCTCTAGATGGTCACAGACCACACAGGGACAGCCCTGTAACACTCCTAGAGACTTTTTATAGCTGCAGGATCAGGCTGCACATCTTACTGTGCGTTTGGGAAGTCTCCTAGAGGAGTCAGCAAACTTGAAGAAGTAACTCTGGCTACCAGCAGGCAGGGGAGTGACTAACTTCTTTCCATACTACTTTTCTAGAAGGCCTTCCTAAGCAGAACACAGTGGGTGAGGGGTCAGACCTTGGAGCCTAACATCCTGGGTTTGAGTCCAGAGTCTGTTACTTCCTAGCTAGATGACTCTGAGCAAGCGACTTTTCCTTTCCTACAGTTCCAAATGATTTCTTTGAAAAGTAGCTCTAGCTGTTAACAACAACAAGAATAACTAAGAGTTATTGTTGACAGCATCTGCAAAACAGGTTACCAATAACAGCTCACCTATTTCATAGGAATGCTCTCAGGATTAAATAAATTAATATATTTAGAATGCTTAGAACAGTGCCCAGTACATAGGAAGTTCTGTGTGAGTGTGGTTAGTAGTATCGTTACCGTTAATATTACACTGCTGTTACTTTTACTTCTACTGTTATCACTATGATCATTATTAGTACTATTGCTATTGCTATTGTTTTTTCTGTTGTGAATAACAACTAAGGTTGATTTTGAAAGAAACGATTCAGAACACCACATTTCCAGGGTAGAAAATATGATTCAATTGCCTGCTGATTTCATCCTATTATCAACTCTGGATACTTGGTCTAGAAGTTAACTGGATGCTACCTATCACTTTAATTTGCACTAACCGTAGCTTGGGGATCAGAGAAAAACCTTTAATATCGACTCATAAAATGATCGCAGTAGTCCATCAAAGCTTAGAAATTATTCCTCAAGATTATGCCGAATATGTAAGTTGAATGTATAATCTTTGTTACCAAACTCCAAGCAGAATGTTCAATGCCTCTTCTCTTGTAGATGATCTAATATTAAGTCATTATACAAATAACGGGTCCAAATGTTCATCTAATTGCAGCAGTGTTTTTTTCACTGAAGTTGTGTCAACTCCTGCTAGGAAAAAGAATAATTCTTCCATTGAGTTTCTTTCTCTCTTTTTCACTTCTTTTATTCTTTCCTTCTTTTTTTCTGGTGGTATTTATTGAGTTACAAGAGTTTATTAGTAGGTTAGATGACTTGGATTTTCCCGAGTCCCCACTTCTCTTGGCCTCAGCACCCACAACAATATTTATCTGTTCTAATCTGTAGTTCTTCTTTTCAATGCCAAACACTTTCTGAAGAAACAGATGTCCTTCAGCTTGGTTTCGGTTATGATTTGGAACAGGTTCCCAGGCCTTTCGGGAGGGACTGGAAATTTCAACCCAACTCAGCCTTACTTCTCAACTTGTGAAGTTCCTGGACTCCTTTACCTTCAATCACAGTGTGCCCATGGGGCTTGGTGATGAATACAGTCTTATTTGTGACCTAATCCATACTTCACAAGAGTGGGAACTAGTGCTGGAAAGGATCAGTTTTTCATTTTGGTTCATTCCCTGCTGCCCACATAGAATTGTTTTCTGATTCAACTGGGACCTAATTCTGAAGATTAAAAACACTGAGGGTATCATAGCTCTCCAAGACTGAAAGATGCTTGTGTTGTTTGTCAGTAGGGAAAATTTATGAGTAGCTTTTGAGATAACTTAGCATTTAATGGCCAGTAACATATGACATTTGTGATGTAATACCGTAAGTTATATATGTAGTCATTTCTAATTCTCCACCTTTCTAGGGATTAGACTGTTGCATCTTTTTATCCCAACAGATAGTTAACTTTGCAGATGGTCCTCCAGCTCTGCATAAATTGCCAAGGAAGGGGAAGAAAAAACTTTTCTGGCTAGATTAAGGAAGGAGTAGTGGTCTGAATAGATATGTAAATGAGAGCAGGCGGCATCTTTCTCACAATGACATTTAAATAGTCTAGCTTGTTTGTATATGAGAGCAGCTATGACACAGTGCTGTCACATGGTAGGAAAACAGTGAAGTCCCACAGATTTGGGGAAAGGGGACACGGAATGGGAGGTGGAACTGGCACTTCTTGCCCCAGCATCTCCCTGGAAACCAATTGCATCAAGTGAGCTCCAAAGGGCAGGCTGAGCACTGCCTACCAAGAAAGGGAAGGCTGGGCATATGTTCCCAGCCACTGGGTCTCTTAGCCTCTTGCTCTCCGCCAATGGATGACAATAGAGCCGTGATGTAGACAGTTGGCCTTGATTCTGTGGGTGGCAGTCAGTGCTAGGTGGGACTAGGCAGCTCTAGGAGTACTAGAGATTGGCCTGGCAGCTTCTCTTTTTGCTTTAAACCATTCTGAAGCTTAAAAGTATCACAGCTGGGGATAACATGATGATAAAAGTTATGGTAATGATGCTGATGTTGGTGATGATAAAAGCTACTATTTTATTGAGTGCTTATTATGTGCCTGCTAAAGTCTGTGTACAGTTGGCCCTCCGAGTGGTACAAACTGCATTTTGTATTTTGGCCTTGATTTTCGTGGTTTAGGACAGAATCAGTTAACACTGGTTGATTTTTGACCAAACTGTTCTCACTGGAATTAGATTTTCCTTTTAAGCCCAGTTCGCAGCTCTGAGAGTTTTAAAACGGTACAATAGTTTTATAATAGAATCCCTCATGTGTTCCTCAAGATGTGTTTGTATGTTTACATTTCAGGCAGAAGAAAGGTATCAGATACGATCTCTTTTGGAGGAAGGGTAGGGTGGAAAAAGGATGATTTCAGTGCTATTAAATGAGGAAAGGACGGGATAATAGAACTTTGGTTTTAAGTGATTGAGAAATATAAAAATAGCCTAAAATAGAGGGCTAATAGATAATTTAGGGGAAAAATAGTTCTTGAAAAAAAATGATAGAATATTGGAAAGACTTCTGCCTGGACATGAGATGTTATATTTCAAGGAGGAATGATCCCATGGAATTCAGTTCTGCTGTGATAAAATTCCATGTTTACAATATTGAAAGCAACCCTTCCAAAGACATGCCCTCATGCATCTAACCCTGATGGGATGTGTATTAGTTTGCTTACACAGTGCTACAAAGATAGGACCCAAGCCTGGGTAATTTATAAAGAAAGGAGGTTTAATTGACTTACAGTTTCATGTGGCTGGGGAGGCCTCAAGAAACTCACAATTATGATGGAAGGCAAAGGGGAAGCAAGACAGGTCTTACATGGCAGCAGAAGAGACAGCAGAAGAGGGAACTACCAAACACTTTTTTTTTTTCTGAAACAGAGTCTTGCTCTGTGGCCCAGGCTGGCGTGCAGTGGTACAATCTTGGCTCACTGTAACCTCCATCTCCTGGGTTCAAGTGATTCTCCTGCCTCAGCCTCCTGAGTAGCTGGGATTACAGGCATGAGCCACCACACCAGAGGAATTTTTATATTTTTATTAGAGACAGGGTTTCACCTTGTTGGCCAGGATGGCCTCAATCTCCTGACCTTGTGATCCACCCGCCGCAGCCTCCCAAAGTGCTGGGTTATAGGCGTGAGCCACCTCGACTGGCTATGAACCACTGTGCCTGGCAGCCAAACACTTTTAAAACCATTAGCTCTCGTGAGAACTCACTCACTCATGAGAACAGCATGGGGGAAACTGCCCTCATGATTCAATGGCCTCCCACCAGGCTCCCTTCCCTGACATGTGGGGATTAAAACTTGAGATGAGATTTGGGTGGGAACACAGAGCCAAACCATATCAGGATGGCTGCCCTATCTCAAGGAATTACCTTCGGAATCAGGAAAAGGACAGATGATGTGGTCTATAAGAAGCACCTAAGAAATAACTTGACTGATACTTTTTCCCACCGTCAGGAAAACTGTGCTCTGTGCTGAGACGTTAAGAATAAAATATCGGTTAGGTTGAGAAAGCACCATGTTTCCACTGCCCTGCATTTTGTCTGTGAGAGTTACTCTAGCGTGGCTCTTGGAGGCTGCAGTTTGGCTCCTGGTCAGTGTAAGTTAGGGCCTGTCCCACCCATTTTTCCTTGCTTTGGAAGTTCTTGAATATTCCTTGCAGGCCACTCAGACTTTGCATGATGCTCCACTGCCCATTTTACGGCTGAGGCACAGATAAATTAAGAACTCACCTAAGAAAAATGCGGAGAGGACTTTGGGGTTTATGTTTGAGTCTAGACTCTGGATTAAAAATTTTGGACAATATAGAGGCTGTAGAAGAAGCTGCACTCCACTCTGAGTAAGAGGGGGCTGTGGGAAACCTGCTTGCTTTCCACTGAGACAAGAGAGCCATTTTGTGTTAAGACTTTGGGTGGTGAACCACAGATGTCTTCTCATTTGGGAGCTTTCTCCAAATTCTTCTAAAACAGGGGGCTTTGTAAACTAACAAAGCCAGGTGTCCTTTGGGAGCCTCAGAAATGGTAAACTCTGGAAGACTCTGAGTAAGATTCCTTTCAGCACTTGAACCCACCATTCTTAGACCCCCTCCCCCATCTTCACAGTCTAACATGACTACTGGAGAGTCATAATCACATCACTCTTCCAGGAAGCTGGATGAAGGCAAGGGAAGAGTGCATCCTTCCCATGTCAGGTGCCTTCTGGGAAACCCTTTTGGACATATGGGCTACTATTTTATTGCCCAGAATTTCAGGAACATTGCCCTTTTTGCGTGTAGGGGAGACCCTGGAGAAGGGTTTTTTTTTTCCAGGCAGCAGATAATATTCTTGAGTTCTACTCTTCAGGAAAAAAGGGAGACTGGCTGTTAGGGTAGCCACACCCTGGAATGCGCCTTCTCCACTTCTCCAGGGACATATTCTTTCAAGACAGAGCTTAAACATGACTAGCTCTGCAGCACAGAGAATCAGCCCCTGATTCCTCTAAGCTCATTAATACTTCCCTTCTCTTAGAAAAGTTGCCGTATTTCACTATCACGAATGTTTTTGAGTGTGTCTGTGGGGAGATTTGCCTCCTTTGGTGAACCCCAGAGCCCTGTGGCCAAGGACTGGGTCTTATCACCCAGTTCCCTCCTTGTTTCAGTCAGGCTGCTCCCTACCAGGGCCCCACGCCACATTTCCCCACTGCCTGAGTGCTTTCTCAGTGAGTCTATGCCCAGCTACAGTTGCCTGATTGGCACTTGGGATAGGCTGTGGCAGAGAAAATAGACTCTGTTGCTGCCCTGACAGGAAGCAAAGTGTTGTTTTTTTTTTTTTTAAGAGTGATTAAAAAAAGCAGTTTACCCAATAGTTGCCTGGAGACAGTCGGCGATTGGACACTTGGAAGGTGATTTCTCTTTTGGCCCTTGGGCGAAGATATTCTTTAGGGCACTAACCCTCCCCTCAGGTTGGACTGGGTCAGGGCTCATTGAACTTGGAGTTCCTGGCTGCAAGGCTGGAGAGCAAACATCTCTTTTCTTTAAATAAACATGCCCCCAGCTTTTGGGCCTGGGACTTTCACCTTCCCTTTCTTTCCCTACATCAAGGCAAACCTCTCTTTCACCTGTTGTAGAAGGACAAGGGAAAGATAGAGTACTTCCAATGATAGTGAATCTAAAAAAGAGCATGGAACAATTTTTATTATAGTGGTCACCTCTATGAGTTCTTTTTAGACAGATTTTTTTTTTTTTTTTCTGAGGCAGAGTCTCACTCTGTTGCCCAGGCTGGAGCACAATGGTGCAATCTTGGCTTAGTGCAACCTCTGCCTCCCGGGTTCAAGAGATTCTCTTGCCTCAGCCTCCGGAGTAGCTGGGATTATGGGCATGTGCCACCACACCTGGCTAGTTTTTGTATTTTTAATACAGACAGGATTT
Organism: Sapajus apella; assembly: GCF_009761245.1. NCBI lineage: Eukaryota > Metazoa > Chordata > Mammalia > Primates > Cebidae > Sapajus > Sapajus apella. The sequence goes on from NW_022436945.1 coordinate 30,625,498, forward strand.
CACCATGTTGGCCAGGTTGATCTCGAACTTCTGACCTCGTGATCCACCTGCCTCGGCCTCCCAAAGTGCTAAGATTACAGGCATGAGCCGCTACACCAGGCCTAGACAGGTATTTTTAAAGAAAAAAAACCCCAAATGACTGACTAGTAGCTGGTGTCAATAAATGACCACGGCTGTGACTGTTAATTGTCATGACCCAATGGGAACACTGAGAAATAGCATTCTCTCCTCCTTTCCTATGGAAAATTAAAAAAAAACAAAAAAACAAAACAAAAAAACAACATTCAGCCTGTGGAGCTGAATGTTGTCATCGGCCAGCAGATGTGGTTGCCGCCTGTTCCCCAAGGGACCATGCAAGATGTCATACATAGGAGGGGCCAGTGACAAGTAGAAGCCTGATTCATTATGCTGTTAGAATTGACAGAGCATGATAATAGAAAGTGATAAAAATGGCTAGTTCAGTGCCAAATAAAAATAGTAACATGGAACACACTTCTGGAACACTTACCATGTACTAGTGCTAGTCTAGATGCCTGCTTGAGTTAATGAGGTGGTATATTATATATACAACAAACACCCAGTACAGTGCCTGACATGTACTTCTCAAGCAAGCACCATTTATGTCCATTTTACAGATGGCAAAATGGGCACACAGAAATGGTAACTGATTTGCTTGAAGTCACACAGCTAATCGGTGACAGAGCTGGGATTTAAACCCAGGCAAACTGGTTCCAGAGCTTGGACTGGTGACTGGTGTGTCCTGCTGCCTTATCCTCAATAGCTGTTCGGTATATATTTATTCATTGGAAAAAGTACCTTTCCAGAGTTAGTATGGGGGACCCTTTAGAAGTAAAAGCGAAACGTCTAAAAAGATCATGGTCCCAAGTAAGTATCTAAACAAGCAGGTGACCTGCTTTCTCCTTCTCCCTTCTCATTCCCTTAATGATTGAAGATGCTGTTTATTGAGCATCTTCTATATACATAGCACCATTAGTTGTGAGGAAACAATTTCATCCTTATGGCACCCAAGCACATTCTCTGAAACTGGAGCCCTTTCAATGTTTTTTAAAAGATAAATGTCAGGAGGGTGGTTAGGACTATGATGAAAAATCATTACAGGAGCCCAGTGAACCATTGTCAATGGGTGGAACCATTTTTATTCCCTTTCACTTCACACATCCCCTTCCCCACTCTTTTTCTCATTGATTGGGACCTGACTCCCCCACTGGATTCAAATAGTCCTGAGATCCAGACTGAAATGATTATAAACAAGGGGAAGGAAATCATGGATTTAGGGTATCTCCCTGCCAGGCACTGTTAGGTTCTCTGCATATGGTATTCTGTTTAGCCTTTGCGTAACACAGGTATCTGCTGTCCCCTGTCACAGCTCGAGGTTTTCTACTGTGTCTGTTTCAAGAAATTTCATTCATGTTAAGACTGGCAGGTGGGCTGGCCTGATCCCACATGGCTCGTGAGTCCCCACATTGTACCTACATGACGGTCCTTCTTTTGGCCTCACCTGGCACCTCCCAGCTGCAGCTCCACTCATAGACTACTCATGTGTCATGGGCTCTGGCTTTCTGAACAAATACAGTTGGCTGTTTTATAATGTAGGTTTCTGTAATGAGGATTATTACATATGCGATTGGGAAACAGGAGAAGCATGCTTCATAATGTGCAAGTTGCGATGGTTTGTGTGGGGTTTTTTTTTTTTGGGACGGAGTTCACTCGTGTTGCCAGGTGGAGTGCTGTGGGATGATCTCAGCTCGCTGCAACCTCTGCCTCCCTGGTTCAAGCGATTCTCCTGCCTCAGCCTCCTGACTAGTTGGGGACTATAGGTATGCACCGCCATGACCAGCTAATTTGCGTATTTTTAGTAGAGACAGTTGGCCAGGATGGTCTTGATCTCTTGACCTCAAGATCCGCCTACCTCAGCCTCCCAAAGTGCTGGGATTTTTCATGTGAGATTTTTAATTACCACTTGCATATTTTGTACCACCAAATAGCAGTGGTTGAAACCAAAATAGGACAGTAGAGGTGAACACAACCAACCAGGGAGGTGAACACCGCTGTTCTTGCTCTTGACTCCATTTGGCTTTGTGCTGATTCAAAAGTCTGGTTTTCCCAGATCTTTCTCCATTTTCCTCTTACCTCTGTAACACAGCAGCCTTGGTCTTTCCTCACATCCTTTCACCATGCACTCTTGTCCTCCGCCTTTTTGTGAAATTCCTCTTTTGTTCTGTAATAGGAAATAGAAAACATATTTTTATCTGTGCTGGTAATTTTTAGTGTTCTTGTTTTTGTTAGTGCTCTAGTTACAAAGTTGAATAGGGTTTGGGCCGTTTACATGAACTCTGTATTTTCCATAAGCCCTGTTATTTTCAGTGTGTGATTTTGTAGAATACAAGATTTTTGGCTGTCTGTCTTAGTTTGGTACATTATTCATTCATTTACAGGAATATGGATACTGTTTTATGGTAGAAATACTTAGATACTAATATTTTGTGCAGACAGTATCTGTCACACACTCATATACAGATGAATAAAACAGTATTTTGAAGAGTCCCAGTGCTGGAGTCTGGGATCTTGGGTCATGTGGAAAACATTTTTTAGGAATTTCACATTTCCTATCTGCTCTCAGAAGACCTTGGACAACATTTCCAGGAGAAGCTTCTATCGCCTTTGGAGGAGGTAGTGAATGTTGTCTGTGTGTGTGTTTTTATAATTTTTCTTTGGGATTTTGTGCCTGGGCACTACGTAAAGCAGCACTCTTTTCCCCAGGGAAGCTACAGGAATTACTTATTGTGAGTGAGAAACTCTTGCAAGTGAGTTGGAAATGAGGAAATGGAGGCTTGATGGTTGATTTGTCTGAGGGTCAGTGACTTCCAGGCTGCGATTATTCCTGTTCTCTGGAGCCCTCATGACACCAATATATGAGTATTGGCAATCTGTCTCAGTTTGGGACATTATTCATTCATTCATCATACCTGATGAATATATGAATTATTGAGCATGCCCTGGTTATTGAGCATGAGAGACAAACATGGGATTTGTAGTCCACCTGAAAGGATGGATGCTGAGCACAGAATCATGCTTGTGATGCGTGAGCAGGTTATTCTGAAACACAAAGAGGGCAGGCTCTCCTTTGGTCTAAGGGGCTACAGGACAGCCTCTCTGAGGAAGTGCTATGTAAGCCGAGACCCTAAGGACGAGCAGGGGTTGGCCATGCAAAAATGGGCAAGAAATCATGTTCTAGGTGGATACTGAAGGCTGTATGGAGACTTGTGGAAGAGCTAAAGGAGACCAGTGAGGCAGGAGCTTTGGGAGTCAGTATGAGGCCTGGGCTGTGGCTGGCTTTGTCTGGGAGGACAGCAATTGGGTTTTCTCCCAACTTTCTCAAATTACTATATGACAAAATAATGGAAACTTAGCTAACAGTTATGAGAGCTTATGGCCTGGCAAACCCTGTCCTAAGCACCTAACTTTTCAACCATCCTATGAGCTAGATACAAACTCGTATTACTCTTATTAAACGTAGAAATGAGTGAATGGCTAAGGGTTGTACAGTTATTAGGTGGTAGAACTGATCTTCAAACCCATGCTGTCTGGCTGCTTTACCTGTGCCCTTAGCTTAACCACCATGCTACAGGGTGTGATATGGTTCGGATTTATGTCCCTGACCAAATCTCATGTTGAATTGCAATCCCCAGTGTTGGAGGAGGGGCCTCGTGGGAGGTGATTGAATCGTGGGGGTGAATTTTCCCTTTGCTGTTCTTGTGATAGTTGGGGAGCTCTCACAAGATCTGGTTGTTTAAAAGAGAGAGCAGTAGTACCTCCCCCGCTCTCTCTTCCTCCTGCTCCTACCATGCAGGACATGCCTGCTTCCCCTTCTGCCATGATTGTAAGTTTCCTGAGTCTCCCCAGCCATGCTTCCTGTAGACCCTGCAGGACTGTAAGCCAATTTAAACTTTTTTTGTTATAAATTACCCAGCCTCAGGTAATTCTTTATAGCAATGTGAGAACAAACTAATACAGGGTGCAAATGCAGGCTGTTGACCAATGGTGTCTGTGAGGGATGTAGATGGAGGGGAATAGCTGTAAAGAGCTGGGGGTGGGAGGGTGGAGGTAGGGGGTGCCTAAGGGTGCTGGAGGCCAACGTTGGCTTTAGACATGTTTTCTATGTTTTAAAAGAAACTCCAAAAATAAGTCCTCTCACCTTGACAATTGTTGCCACCTGGGAAGGAGAGCGATTATATACAAAGAGGGCTCCAGGCATCTCCCCAACCCCACATTCTTTTTTTTTTTGAGATGGAGTCTCGCTCTGTCACCCAGGCTGGGAGTGCAGTGACACTATCTCAGCTCACTGCAGCCTCTGTCACCTGGATTCAAGCAATTCTCCTGCCTCAGCCTCCCAGGTAGGTGGGATTACAGGTGCCCACCATCACGCCCAGCTAATTTTTGTAGTTTTGGTAGAGTGGGGATTTCACCATGTTGACCAGGCTGGTCTCAAACTCCTGACCTCAGGCGACTTGCTCACCTCAGCCTCCCAAAGTGCTGGGGTTATAGGCGTGAGCCACTGTGCCCAGCCCCCAACCTCACATTCTAATGCATGGGAACTCTGGTTCCCAAGCAGCCTGATGAACGCTGGTATTGCTCTGCGATGATAGGCCACTCATTTTTAACTTCCATCAAGAGTTGTAGGTAGTATGATATATTTTAAAATGTACTTATTTATTTGATTTTAAACTCTGTGTGTGTGTTAAATAATTTTTTATTCTTTTTTTTGGTTTTAGTTAGCATTCTTATGGTTGCAAACAACAGAAATCCAACCAAAATTAGCTCTAAAAAATAGTTCATTGCTCCTTGACAGTCTGGAGGTAGATCCCTACTTCAGACAAAGGCCAACTGAGCAGCTTAGTGATATCAGTAAGGACCTGATTCTCTCTGTCTTTCCACTGTGCTGTGCATTGTGTGGCTTTATGCTCTGGCTTTATATGGGTCCTCCACACCTGTCCTATCCCGCTTCAGAAGGTTCAGGCTTTTCCACTGAGGGCTGGCTGGGAAAGAGTGACTGCAGTCCTCAAGTTCTCTTTACACACACTGGGCAGAGAAAGAGGACACATCCCTCATTCATGATCCCCAGGGGAATAGATGAGTTGATTAGCTTAAGCCAATCAGACTTCACCCTGGTCCATCCCTATCAAAGATGCTGGCTGCTACCCAACAGCGAAGCAGTGAATTCCCTAGAGGAAAATCTGGGTACTTTTAATAGAAGAATGGGTAAAATGGATACTGAAGAGGTCACCACCAATTGTTACTAACATTTTCTTAAAAGTGTGGTAATATACAAGAACACACACAGATGAAAAGGGAAGGAAGGAAATAATTAAAATAAACTATTCAGAACAGTGACTACTTCTTGGAGGTGGGTATAAGATTATAACCCAGGAGTGGTTAAAAAAAGGCATTAATAGATTGTTTTATTCCTATTTTTATAAAACTAGAACAGTGCTATGTTTAGAGGTGTCACTGAATATCAAGTGCCCAACCCACACCTAATTGGTTCTACTAGGTGTAAAAATGCGATTGAATGAACTGGATTGATTTTTGAACTATTGATTAAAAACATCAAAATGTTCATCCTGGGTACTTCAACTCTCTTTTCTTCCCAATATATATGAACCTTTAGGCTGAATTATTTTAGCTTTAAAAAAATGTTAGAAATGAAGGTATCCAATACCAGTATCTGATTTGTTTTTTCCCATTTAGTTTCATATTTCTCAGGTAAAGATACATATTTTTTGGAGCCTGAAGCCTAGAAATAGCAAAACCATGCAGTTGCTGTTCACTGGACACTCCGGGTTCAGAGGGTGTGCAGCCCCGTGCCTGAACAGACTCCAGGCATGCGGAGCCTTTCTAAAAGTGGATACAGCGGCTGTTGCCCACTGATCCTCTGTGCTGAGCGACCCAGATTGGCACAGCGCAGCTGGGTTCTACCCAGGGCGAGTACGGGAAAGACGAGTAAAAATAAAAACTGGTTGGACAGCCTAGGTGGAGTCAGGATACTTGAAAGCTCACAGGTTACTTTGCTAATTCTTGGGCAGATTTTTCCTTTTTTATTTTGTGAGGGTATAGTAATGATTCCAATGACAGTTTTCTAGGTTTCTTGGATTGGGCAAAATAGTTTCATATAGAACAGCAAAATGAAGTGAGGGTTGCTTTTTCTACATGTAGAAAATATGTTTTTTGAGATTAGAACATTTTGCCCTTGACATGAGTTTCTTAACATTCAACTCTTTAGTAAACTTTTCCCCAAGGGTATCTGCTTTATGGAGTTGCTTTCTGAATTAAGACATTTCTCCCTTTTTTTGTTAATAGAATGAAATGTGCTTGTCATTATAGTTTCGATATAGATTCTTTGTTATCTAAAAAAAAATGAGTAACAGTGTTTAGGTATGGTGTCAAGTTATCTACCCAGAATAGTCATTTAATCTCTGCCACTATTTGTGGCATTTTGACATTTGTGGGTTTTTTAAAGTATAGATTTGCTAATTTTTGAATCTTTGGTCCTTACTATTAGAAATTTTGATATTTTATTTTTGGTGTTTGACCAAGAGGTATTTTTTTATTTTTTAGTGCAAAAGCAGAGTTTATATAATGTTTGTAATGTTTTTCCTCAGGTATGGATAGCTTTGATAAACTGTATGAAATTTTTTTTCTACTGAATGCTCTGTGGATTTTATGTAATCATCTCTCTGATCTGTAGACCAATAATTAAATCTCCAAATGGCCTTGCAATAACAGTTAAAAAGAGTATTTAATATTTATATTTAAACTATATGGGAAATGAGGGTATAACTTCTTTTAAAGATTAAAATATCCTCAAAATACCCCACTAAGACACATTTCTGGGGAAAAAAATTCCCACAATGTGTACATCATGACACTAATTTGAAGTAAGAGTCCTTCTAAGAAATTTCTTACATTTTCATTCATTAAGTTATTTACAAAATCTATTAAGAGACTGCTAATAGCTATGGGTTTCTTTTTGGGGTGTTAGAAATGTTCTGGAATTAGACGGTGGTGATGGTTGCCCATATGTAGTACTTACTGAAAAACTAAAAATCTTTAGTTTTAAAAATAAAGTAAAACTAAAAAAGGGTGAATTTGATGGTATCTGAATTATATCTTAACAAAAAATCTGCTAAGAGCTCTTAATGTTTTTTTTTTTGTTGTTGTTGTTGTTTGTTTGTTTTCTGGAGACAGAGTCTTGCTCTGTCACTCAGGCCAGAGTGCAGTGGCCCAATCTCAGCTCACTGTAACCTCTGCCTCCCGGGTTCAAGTGATTCTCCTGCCTCAGCCTACTGAGTGGCTGGGACTACAGGCACACACCACCATGCCCAGCTATTTTATTTATTTATTTTTTAATAGAGACAGGGTTTCCCCATGCTGCTCAGGCTGGTCTCGAACTCCTGAGCTCAAGGAATCAGCCCGCCTCAGCTTCCCAAAGTGCTAGGATTACAGATGTAAGCCACCATGTCCGGCCGAGCTCTTAATGTTTTAAGCATGATTTTGAGCTCCCAAGATATGTAAACAAGCATATGAAATTAAGACTTCCAGGTGTATGTACAATAATGCAGCATAACAAACCACCCCCAAACCCAGTGGCAGATAGCAATGGTATATTTTATTTTTCTTGGTCATGGGTTGAAGAATCAGCTTGAGTAGCTCTGCTTTAAGCTGTGGGTTGGCTGCACTTGGCTAAAGGCTGTGGGTTATGTTCCAGTCTGTTTCATGTATATTCTTTCTTCTTGGAGCAGAGGCTACCTGGGAGATGCTCTCTTTATGGCAAATGAATGACAGGTGCACCAGAACCCAGCCAAAACCATGCAACAAATGGATTTAAAGTTTCCACTTGCATCGCATCTATTCACATTCCACTGCAAAAGCAAGTGATATGGCCATGTCCAAAGTCAGTTGGGCAGGGAAAGGCATTCTGCTCACAGTGGGAGGGGAGAGAGGAGTGGATACTTTTCCAGTAATACTCTCATCTACCACAAAGTCTGTTCAGGGTTCCTTGGTGCTACAAAGGAAGATGTGAGTGTTCTTCCTGGGTATTGGAAAGTTTGAAAGATGGGTATTCAGTTCCTTGGTATCTTGGTTTGTTTTCTGTTGCTTTAACTAAATACCACTGACTGGGTAATTTACAAAGAATATACATTTATTTCTTACAATTCTGGAGACTGGGAAGTCCAAGGTCAAGGGGTGGCATCTAGTGAGGGGCACTCTTGCTAGTGGAGACTCTGCAGAATGCCAAGGTGGTGTGGGCATCATATGGCAAGAAGGGCTCACTAGAGATGGCCAAACTGGTTTTGGTAAGAGACCCACTCTTGTGATAACTAACCCACTCCCTTGGTAACCCGTTAATTCATTAATTCATGAATGAATTAATCCAATCATGAAGGCATAGTGCTTATGACTAAATCACCTCCTAAAGGTTCTATTTTTCAAGACTGCTGCACTGGGGACCAAGTTTCCAACACGTGAATTCTGGGGTAGGCACATAAGTCATAGCACTTGGGTTGAATCTTGAAAAATTAGCAAACATTGTCAGCTGGATGGGGCGGTAAGGATGAAGAGAGGTGACAGTGTGGGCTAGACCATGAAGGCAGCATGAACAGAGGCATGGAGGTATGTGGTAGCACAGTGCACTTGGGAAGCTGCAGAGCTGGGACTTAGCATGTGGAGAGTACTGCTGGAAGAAGACACACTGAGTCACATCAGCAGAGGCCTTGTGTGCCATGCTTGAGGGTTTGGTGCTGGAACTAAATGGGCTGGGCTCAGAGCCAGCCTGAATTGCAAATTTGGCTCTGCTATTTACTAATGCTATGAGTGTGGGGGAAGTTATTTGGCCTCTCTGTGCCTTACCTCTTAATCTGTGAAATGGTAAGGGTATTTTCAGCACCTACCTTGTGAATTGTGGTTAGAATTAAATAAATTAACATACACAGTGCTTGATATAAAGTCAAGTGCTCAGTAAGTGTTGCTGTTAGTATTTTTTAATGGAGTTTAGATTTTATCTGTAAGCAATGGGGTATGACTTAAAAGTACGAAAGGGATGTGATATATTTTGGCAAGATGACATTGGTGGTAGTGTAGGGGATGATTATGACGGCCAGCATGGAAGCAGGGAGGCTGTATGGTTGTTGCAATAATAGAGGTAAGAGGTGATGATGGCAACATCAGTGGGAATGAATGTGAAAGATGTTAAAGTTTTAAAAATGATGAGATTTAGTGACTGAATGGATGGATATGTGATGCGAGAGAAATGGATAGATCCAGGGAAAGGAGGAACATAAGATTGTAGTAGGATTTGTTTTGCTCTATATTTAAGGATGGGAAAGACTTGGACATAGAAGGCTTTGACAAAGAAGTAAGAGGGAGCCGACTGATTATATGACAATGAGAAGGAATGATGGATAAAACAAGTTCCTGAGACATTAAGAGAGTGAGTTGGGAGTAGATGTGAATAGTAGAAGGGACGCTTTAATACTTGTCAAGAAAACTTAAAAGTTTTGTGATGGTGATTTAGTTATCTATTGGTGCATAATAAATTATCCCAAAACATAGTACCTTAAACCAACAAATACTTATTATTTTATAGTTTCTGTGAGTCAGAAATTTGGGAACGATTAGGTAGATCATTCTGGCTTGAGTTTTTCTTGAGTTTGCAAACAAGATGTTGGCTGGGGTTGCTGTCATCTGAAGGCTTGACTGTGGCTGAAGATCTGCTTTGAAGACGGCTCCTTCATGTGGCTGTATGCAGGAGGCCTCAAGATTTTGCTGGCTGTTGGCAGAAGGTATTAGTTCTGTCATCTAGGTCTCCCTGTAGGGCTGCTTGTGTGTCCTTATAACATGGCAGCTGACTTCCCCTCGAGTGAATGACTCAGGAGAGCAAAAAGGAAGGCATGGTAGGACCTGGCTTCAAACTTCACATGTCACCATATCTGCCAACTTCTCTGCCACTGTATCAGCCACAATTACTTCCTAAGAAGTACAGCCCATACCCAAGAGGAGAGGAATTAGCCTCCACCTTTTGAAAAGAGGATTATCAAAGAATATGCAGATGTATTTTAAAACCATCATAAGTGACTACACAATCAATACATAATTTTAACTGTAACTGGTTATTTATCATGTTTTATATATAAGGTATTCAATATTAGATATTCTGACACTAAGTAATTTGTCCTAGTCTGGTCTATTTAGATACATGGTAGGGTAATATATTCTATCTAGATATTTTTCCAAATAGGTCTAGTATTTTTTAAATGTATTTTTATTTTTTTGAGACAGAGTCTCGCTCTGTCACCCAGGCTGGAGTGCGGTGGTGCAATCTCAGCTCACTGCAACTTCCACCTTCTGAGTTCAAGCGATTCTTCTGCCTCAGCCTCCTGAGTAGCTGGGATTACAGGCGCACACTATGACACCTGGCTAATTTTGTACTTTTAGTAGAGACAAGGTTTTGCCATGTTGGCTAGGCTGTTCTCAAACTCCCTGACCTCAACCTTAGGTGATCCACCTGCCTCAGCCACCCAAAGTGCTAGGATTACAGGCGTGAACTACCATGTACAGCCAGGTCTAGTATTTTAAATACCACCACCCACCACCACTGAACAATATGGGAATAAAAATGCTTCTACTCTAGAATTCCACATGTAATCACTGGTAATATGCACTATTTATATTGAAACTCATGTTACTGAATCTTCTGGTTAATTCTAGAACCTTTTATTCAAACAAAATCTTACAGAGATTTGATATCTTCTTTTCTTTTTCCTTTTCTTTCTTATAGAGGTGGGATCTCACTTTGTTGCCCAGGCTGGCTTTGATCTCCTCCTGGCTTTAAGCAATCCTGCTGTGGCCTCCCAAAGTGCTGGGATTACAGGCATGAGCCACCACGCCCAGCCTGATAATTGGATTTGATATTTTGTTTTCTTTCTTCCTTTACTTTTCCTTCCTTCCTTCCTATTTTTTTTTTTTAAATAAGCATGTAATAATAATCACTGCCGCCCTTCTAGTGGAGAGCTCTGGCTCAACAGTTCTCAACTCTGGCTACATGTTAGAATTATTTGGGAGCTTTTGATTTAAAATGATCTGGATCAGGGCCTGAACATTGTTATTTTATAGCAGTTTTCCACCAAGTGATTCCAATATGCAGCCAGGGAACCCAGCAGATGACAAAACAAGTGAGTAAGTTGCACTGGGCGATATTGGCAGATCTAAGATTTAAAACTTTTTGGAATGATTATTTCTTTGGGGATGTGTGAAGAGATGTGCATCCAGGGGATATAGTTATATTTTGTCTGCCAACAGCATCATTCCTAGTTCCTATGATGGAATAAAATAATCAGCATTTTGTGGTACACTATGAAGAGCAGTAGAAAGTTCTAAATATCTGAGCAAATTTGACCACAGCTTCTTTAGGAGAATCTTCGTACTTTCTGCACTGAATCACAGTGTAAGGTCACATCACAATCAGTCATTCTTCTTTGTATGAATGTCCTCATTTATTTATTTTTTCAATAAACAGATCTTGAACACTTACTATGTGCCAGGTAGGTACATTTAATGTCCAAGGCACTGAATGCCCAAGGTAGAACTTAACATTATTATTATTATTATTATCTGAGATGGAGTTTCACTCTTGTTGCCCAGGCTGGAGTGCAATGGCACAATCTCTGCTCACTGTAACCTCCCCCTCCCAGGTTCAAGCAATACTCCTGCCTCAGACTCCTGAGTAGCTGCGATTACAGGCATGTGCCACCATGCCTGGCTAATTTTTTATATTTTTAGTGGAGATGAGGTTTCTCCATGTTGGTCAGTCTGGTCTCAAACTCCTGACCTCAGGTGATCTGCCTGCCTTGGCCTCCCAAAGTTCTGGGATTATAGCACGAGCCACTGCGCCTGGCCCAACCTTATTCTTAAACTAATATCTTAATGTATAGATTCTAGCACCAAGTGAGTAATTCTCTGTCAGAGTAGAGGAGACGAACAGGTGCACAAATAAGTGGAGGCCAAGGTAAGGAAACTTTAATAACTGTACAGCACAGCACCAACCAGTCAGAGCAGACCCAGTCACAGTAGCACCTACCACGGTGAATACTGGCTGTCTGTCAGCCTTAGTATAGGTAACACCAAGTGCAATATTTTAAACAAAGAAGAATGTAAACAAGAGGGAGCAGAGAGAAGGGAACCACTTTTATAATTCCAAATTCATGTTTCCCTCGCAGAGGAGCTGAATTGGTATGGATGGCTATTCCAGTTTTCCATCCTGTCCCGTATATGCACCCCTTGCCAAGTGACTTCACTTTTTCTCCCTGAAGAGGTGGAGTCTGTGTCCTGACTCCTTGGATCTGGGCAGGCCCTCTGACTTGCTTTGGCCAGTAGAATGCAGCAGAAGTGATGAGATGCCTGTTCCAAGCTTAGGCTGTAAGATGCTTTGAGTAATTGTGCTTGTTCCTGCTCCTCTGCCATCACTATGACAAGATGCCCTGGATAGCCTGCTGGAGGAAGAGAGACCTGGACAAAGCCAAGTTGCCACACTTGCCCCAGACAAAGCTATTCTAGATCAGCTAATAGCCAGCCAGCACCTGCAGTGAAGTTCTCAGCAGAAGCACTTTGATGTTAGGGGTTGGATCATTGTTTGTTATAGGGAGCTGTTCATTTTAGGATGGTTAGCATCATCCCTGGCCTCCACTCTCCAGATCCCAGTAGTACTCACACCCCTGCCAAAGGTGTGACAACCAAAAATGTCTCCAGACATTGCCAAATGTCCCCTAGGGGCAAAACAGCCTCTGGTTGAGAACTTATGCTCCAGACTCATGTGTCCAGCTAAGCTCGGCAGTGCTACCTAGTTCCTGACCGCAGATACATGAGCAGTAAATGCCTAGTGTTGTTTGCCACTGAAGTGTGTGGTTATTTGTCTCATAGCATTATTGTGGAATAGATGGCTAATACAGTGACCAAAAACATGGAAACATGGAAGTGGGAGATAGAACTGCACAACTGGAAGTAGGTCCATGGGGTGGTTGTAGGTAGAGTTCGGTTTGTGTGAAGTATAGACCCGCCTAGAAAGCTAGGGTAGGCTGTATCCATGGAGACTTTAGGTGCCTTGGTATGAATTGGGGACATGATTATTCATGGATGTGGGGACGGGTGCTATCAGAGGTTTTAGTTATGTATTTATAGCAGAGGAAACAGGGTTATCAGTCCGTACTGAAGGCAGCAGTAGGGAGGGAGAATTGGAAGCAGGAATGAAGGTTCTGCAGTGGTTCAGTTGATTCATACATAAGGCCTGAATTAGGGAATTAGAGAATGACCATAGGTATAAAAGGAGGGGAGGGCTACCAGGTGCATTTGGTATAAAATTGAAACAACTTAGTCACCTGTACATTGCTGCCTTTGCACATTTGATTTCCCCTGTCTCAAAGCCTTCCTCTTCTCCAGTGATGCTCTACTCAGCCCTTAATACTTAGCTCAACACTAGGGAAGTCTTTTTGGTAGTCTTCCATGTCTTATGAAGGCAGAGCTTATATGGCAGTCACCATTTTTTTTTTTTTTTGTTTTTTTTGATACAGAGTCTCACTCCCATCTCCCAAGCTGGAGTGCAGTGGCACAGTCTCGGCTCATTGCAGCCTCAACCTCCTGGGCTCAAGCAATCCTCCCACCTCAGCCACTCAAGTAACTGGGACTACAGGTGTATGCCACCACACCTGGCTATTTTTTGGTATTTTTTAAGAGGTGGGGTCTTGCCACATTGCCCAGGCTGGCTTTGAGCTCCTAGGCTCAAGCAATTCACCTACCTTAGCCTTCCAAAGTGTTGGGATTATCTGCATGAGCCACTGTGCCCAGCCATGCTTATCTTTTTACCATTGAATTGTCCATCTTATATTTGAACTAATAATCAGTTGTAAGTCTGTCTCTTCATATTGTCAGCTGCTAATTCACTTATTAAGTGCTTTTCCTGGGTTTGGCTTGGTGGCAGGTGCTTGGGACACAGTATTGAGTTAGAGAGATATATAATTGCTGATTTCTTGAAGCTTATGGTCTAGTGGGGAGCCACCCAGATAAACAGGCAATTACTGTACATGCTGTAAAGTGGGAAGTAAAGATGGGTGTAGGAACATACAGGACAGACAGTCTGGAATGTGTGGGTACCAGTGAAGATCTCTTGAGAAGTGAAGTGATGAAGGGGTAGGATGTGGTATGGGAGGAGTTAAAGCCAGGGAACTATGGGCTTTATGGCTCTGGGTTAAGAGAAAACAGCACATTTGAGGAAAAGAAGAAAATTCAACGTCATTGTAAAGGGTCTTGTAAACTATGATGAGAGCTGTGTTGGGACAAAATCACTCCGATTGATTTTCAATCCTGGCTGTACAACAGAACCACTATATGGAGCTTTTAATAATAGAGAGACCTGAGCCCCACTCTAAGCCTGTTTAATTACTATGACCAGAGCGTGCAGCTCAGATACATATATATACATACATATATATGTATGTATATATATGTATACATATATGTATACATATATATACATACATATATATGTATGTATATATGTATGTGTATCCATGTGTTTAAGGTGCCATGGGTGATTCTGGTGTGTGACCAGGGTTGGGAACTGTAGGGCTACAGTGGAGAGCAAGAACGAGAGTAGAGGAGCAAGACTGGAGGCAGGGACACCAGAGAGACAAAGAGTAATCCAGGTGGTGATTCTGGAAGTTCAACTTGGAGTGGTTTAAGGGGGCCTGGAGAAAGCATGTATAGATTAAGAGATATTAGGAGTTAGAACCCATAGCACTTAAGGTTGATTGAATGTAGGGGGCTGGAGGGACGGAGTACAAGAATGGCTCCTAGTTTCTGGCACAGCCACAGAGTGGAAGGTTGTGCTCTTCACCGATCTAGGAAATATTAGAGGAGGAGCAGTTTTCATGAGAAAGGTGAGGTTTTCAGGTTTTAGGTGAGTTAGAGATCCTCATGGAACTTCTAAATAGGATTGTCCATTAGATTATTGACTATAAGAGTCTGGAGTTCAGGAGATGTGTCTAGCCTGGGAAACTGTAGATAAGTACCATTCCTCTGACACTGGAGCCCATAAAAGTGAATGAAATTGACCAGTGAGCAGGTGAAAAGTAAAAAGGGAACTGTGAAGAATGACATTTAAGGGATGAGTAGAAGAGGAACCTGCAGAGAAACTGAGATAGGGAAGTCAGAAACATAAGACAATTAAGTGGGAGAACTAGTTGTTAAATGTTGAAGACAACTAATAGTTTCAGAAGCTAAGGCAAGAGTAGTGTTCAAGAAGGAAGGGAGGGACACAATTGTCAAATGCTGCCAGGAAGGCAAATAAGGAACTGAATATGGCCAAAAAGATTGTTAGAGATCTTGGCTGGAGCCATTTCAGTGGAGTGGTGGGGCAGAAGCTAGACTGTAGGGGCTGAGCAGTGAGTAGGAGGTGAGAGGAGTTAGACAATGAGGGTCCTGCACATTACATCCTGCTTTCTGGGTCATCACAGAATCCTCAGCAGTCAATAAACTTTGAATAAGCCAAAGTGTGGGTATTGGGAGAGTAAGGGGTTAAGGTGATACAACATTTTTAGCCTGGCTGGTTGGGCACATGACAGTGGCATTTGCTGGGATTTGAAGCAAAGCCAGAAGAATGGGCTGAGCTTGGTTTTGTGTTTTAGATATGCAAAGGAGAAGATGCTAAGTGCGGTTCTAGATATAGTAAGTTTGATGCTCTTTTTCTGATTATTCTGTAAGTACAGCATTGTTTTCAAAGTCCACACTAAATAATACCATGTAGTACTTGGTGTTGATCAGAAGTAGCGTTTCCCCTCAACTTTATATACTTGAAAATGTGATAGAATTAATAAAAAAATCTAGGAATTTAAGAAAAAAGTATGAACAGCATCAGTTTGGGCTATAAGTGAAGTAGAACTGATGGAGAGGGGAGCACATCCTGTTTGCATGAGGGAGTTGGACTAGCTTTACCTCTGTTATGGCATTTAAAAATTGTATATTTAAATTTTCAGTGTATTTAACTTCTCTTTGTCCTCTTGAAGTTGGGAGCATTCAGTTGTACTCTGAATCAGTGGATAATTGTGACCTGGCGCTATGCCACTTGGGCCAGCTTTTGTTTCCTTAATGAAAGCACTTCCTTCATCTGTTAGTGATAAGCAGGCAAGTGAAGAATTCTTATCTGCATCTATCGATTGAACATCTGTTTCTATTCCACTGTGTTTCAGTTTTAACTTCTTTGCTTAGAAATTAATGTGAGCAAGTGAGCCCCCTCTTTTGTAAAGCCATTTTGGATTGAGAGTATTTGAGTACTTTATATGCATTAAATTGATAGTTTAGATTTTTTTTCCCAATACTTTGAGTGATGCAGAAATAATCATCATAGGGTTTCCTTAAATGTCTGTGACAATGGGTTTATTAAAAAATGTAATTTTGTGCATAGTGATTATTGGAAGGATACCATATTTATCCTTTGGGTGTTCAATTTTGTCAGAGTTATGATACATTTTATTCTGTGTATTAAAAATGTTCCAGAAAGGAAAGCAAAAAATCACCATGGCAACTCAGTAGAATGCCCTTATTTTGTTTTTCTGAAGGGAAAATTCTAAATCTGAGTAATGAGGTATAAAAAATGAGCAATGCAGATTGTGTCTCTGGCTTCCAGGAAGTGAGCTCATAAAAGAATGGATTTGATGCCCTGGGTGGCTCAGTGTTATTTAGGACCTTGTTTCTCTTTTCTCATAAGGAAGAGCTATAAAAAGGTAGCTCATATATTGACAATACTAAAGCAGATCTGCCAAAGAGCCTGTTGAATTTTTCTTTGTAATGGAACTTTTTGGAGCCAACTGCGTGTCAAGGCTAAGGATGAATGGAGAGCTGCAGGGGTTGGTGGGGGAAGGTTCTTAAGATGCCATCACATCACTTTTGACACTTCAGCACTGAAAGAGTGCTACTAGGGTGACTTTGATTAGAATGATTTTGGGTAAAATGTCGAAAAAGAAATAATACATAGTCGATGAATTGATACATGGATCAATAGTAAAAGTAGAATCAAGCCATGCACCATTTTTATAGATAGACTGGTGGGCAGATCAGTTGTCAAAATGGCATCCAGTTGTAGCACCAAACTGGTCTTCTAGAACTCAGTGTCTGATCTGTAAATGGTTGCTATACCAGGGCTTCTGTTATCCATCTTGGAGAAGCACCAGAGGATCCACAGGAACATCAGTATTCTATGGAGAAGAGGTGAAGTGCTCAGGCATAGGGCTTGAGTGACAAGGCTGGAAGTAGCTTGGGAAAGTTACTTAACCTCTCCAAACATCAGTTTCCTTATCTATGAAATGGTTATGATAATAACACCTATCTTACAGCATTGTTTTGAGGAATATATGAGTTAATATATATGAAACATTGAGAGAAATGTCTGAAACATAGTAAGCACCAATTATTAGCTCTAATTATTCAAGAATCTACAAGTGGTGCTGTTTTTGGCTCTGACTCTTCTAAATTGGATATGTTTATGAAATGGACAGGCAAACAATTACTTCTGTTGTTGTTCTTTGGTAATTACTTTGTAATAAGTTAAAATGGGATGGACATAAATAGGGAGGGGATATATTGAAACCCAATTTTCAGTCACATGGGGTCATGTGGAATACTGAGAGATAACTGACACATGGAACATTCTGGCCTGTAGCATTTAGGGAAAATATGGATATTCAGCAAAGATGTATCTAAGGCACAGCCTGGGTAACTATCAGTTCAAGAGCGAGGTTTCTGATGTGCATGACATCCAGGGGCAAGATTTCTGCTGCTGTGCTGTAGGAAAAGGAATTGCATGCTATTTTCTTTATTTTAATTGTTTTTAGCCAAAGTAGCTGTTATAGCTGTATGCCATGGTAAAACACTGCAGCTCTTGGTTGTTAGGAAACTGTTGGGTTATCTGGGCTCTTTTTCCCAAGTTCTGAAGATGAAGAGCTGGCTATCAGAAGGCACAAAAAGAATAAAACAGTTTGTGACTCTGAGACATAAATTGTTATCCATGACGGTAAGTAAATATTCATTCATACAGTATTTTTAAAAAGTTAAACAAAATTTATATTCATTTGTCTTATTAGAAGTGATAAAAATACAGAAAATGAGAACATACATATACATAAGAATGAGTTGTATGAGAACATACAGATAACATACATGAGAACATATGTTCATTCTACAAAGAACAAGGCTCATATAATCTTTTTGCACAGAAGTCTACTTACTTGAACATTTCCTGGGTACATACACATTGATGTAAATGGGGCGCTATTTTAAAGTATATTATAAATACATTTCCTTTACAATGAATATACATCTCCCATATAATTGAGCAATTCATAAACATAACCAAAGGATAGACCAAAAAAAGTTTGAATCATTATTCTATTATCAACATGTAGATTATTTCCAATTTTTATGAATAATTTCTTAAATAATAGGACTGGACACTTGCCAGCAGGGCAGAACAATGAGCCTCCTTCAACCTAAAGGGTTATGTATTTTAACAGAGCCAAGGCAGCAGCTTCTCTGTGCATATGTACCTCTGGGAAGACAATTTTCTAATGAAGGCATGGTTTCATTCAGCATTTGATGACAAATCCACACTAGTTTAGTGAAAGAGATACACTCATGTTCAGTGATACACCAAGGAAGGGCAGATTATTACCTTGGAAGTCTACATTTGGCAACTATTTCACAACTTTTGTCAGTCAAAACTTGCTGTGAAGAAGATACTTACAAAGTTAACTTGGTCAGGCACAGTGGCTCACGCCTGTAATCTTAGCACTTTGGGAAGCTGAGGTGGGTGGATTGCCTGAGCTCAGGAGTTTGAGACCAGCCTAGGCAACATGGCAAAACCCGGCCTCTTATTAAAATTCAAAAATTAGCCGGGTGTGGTGATGCATGTCTGTAATCCTGGCTGCCGGGGAGGCTGAGGCAGGAGAATTGCTTGAACCTGAGAGGCGGAGGTTACAGAGAGCCGAGATCGCACCACAGCACTCCAGCCTGGGTGGAAGAGCAAGACTCTATCTCAAAAAAAAAAAAAAAAAAAAAAAAAAAAAAAAATTAACTTACCACAGACCCAGCAATTCTACTTTTAGGTAGCTACTTTAGAGAATTGAAAACATATGTACACACAAAAACTTGCTCATGAATGGTCCTAGAAGCATTCATGTGGTCCAGAATGTTCATAGTAGCCCCAAAGTAGAAACAGCCCAAATGTCTATGAACTGCTGAAGGAATAAAGGTGGTATATCCATACAATGGAATACTCTACTACTTGGCAATAAAAAGGAATGAATCACCGAACCTCAAAAACATTATGCTAAGTGAAAGAAACCAGATGAGAAAGACTGTACATTGTGTTATTCCATTTGACAGAAAACAGAGTTGCCTGGGCTACAGTTGGGTGTGATGATTAACTGTTCATGGGTAGGAAGAGTCTTTTAAGGATGATGGAAATATTCTAAAACTAATTTGTTGTGATGGTTGTACAATTCTATAAATTCACTAAAACTTATGGAATTGGACTTTTACAGTGGGTGAATTTTGTACTGTATGCATCCATAAAGCTTTGTTTTGTTTTGTTTTGTTTTTTTGATACAGAGTTTTGCTCTTGTTGCCCAGGCTGGAGCACAATGGTGCTGTCTCAGCTCACATCAACCTCTGCCTCCCAGGTTTAAGTGATTCTCCTGCCTCAGCCTCCTGAGTTGCTAGGATTACAGGAGTCCAGCACCATGCCCAGCTAATTTTTGTATTTTTAATAGAGATGAGATTTCTTCATGTTGGCTAGGCTGGTCTCAAACTCCAGACCTCAGGTTATCTATCCGCCTCAGCCTCCCAAAGTGCTGGGATTACAAGTGTGAGTCACTGCACCTGGCCCATAAATCTGTCTTTTTTTTTTAAACTTACTGAACTGTATTTGATTATTAAAACATTGAAAAGGAAATTGGTAAGTTATCTATAGTACTTTTGTGTTTTTTGGCTGGGAGGAGGCCAAGGTGCAACTTTCTTTGGTCATCCTGTATCCCGGTTCCTCTGATACCAGCTGCCTCTCCCATACTACCTAAGTTTGACCCTAGTGAGATCAAGGTTGTATATCTGAGGTGAACAAGTAGCAAAATCAGATTCGCGTCTGCCCCTGGCCTCTGAGATCAGCCCCCTGGGTTTTTCCCCATCAAAGTTGGTGAGGACATTGTCAGGGCAACCAGTGATTGGAAATGTCTGAGGATTACAGTGAAACTGATCAGGCCCAATTTGAGGTGGTACCTTATACTTCTGCCCTCATCATCAAAGCTCTCAAGAAACCGTCAAGAGGTAGAAATAGAAAAATAAACTTGGCTGGGCACGGTGGCTCATGCCTGTAATCCCAGGACTTTGGGAGGCCGAGGCAGGCGGATCATGAGGTTAGGAGTTGAAGACCAGACTGACCAACATGGTGAAACTCCATCTCTACTAAAAATACAAAAATTAGCCAGGTGCAGTGGTTTGTACCTATAATCCCAGCTACCAGAAAGGTTGAGGCAGGAGAATCGCTTGAACCCTGGAGGTGGAGGTTGCAGTGAGCTGAGATCATGCCACTGCACTTCAGCCTAGGTGACAGAGCGAGACTCCATCTCAAAAAAAAAAAAAAAAAAAAGAAAAAAAAAAGAAAGAAAAATAAACTTAGTGGAAATATCACTTTTGATGAGATTGTCAACATTGCCTGACAAATGTGGCAGCGATCTTTAGCCAGAGAACTCTCTGGAATCATTAGAGAGACCCTGGGGACTGCCAAGTCTGCGGGCTGCAGTTGTTGATGGCCACTACCCTCATGACATCTAGATGACATCAACAGTGATGTAGTGCATTGCACAGCTAGTTAAGTACAAAGGAAAGTATTTCAGTGAGGATCATTTGACAACCAACCAACCAACCAAAAAAATAAATAAACAAAAGGACATCAACAACAGAAGTTCCCAACCTGCCTGCTCATCAGAATATTTTGGGAAATAAAATTAAATAAAAAAAGAGTCCTGGGCCTGACTCCAGCCTTAGGGTTCCTGTTTTCAATGATCTTCCTAAATTATTGGCCAGTCAGTTTGGAAACCACTGCTCTTTGTGAGCCATTGCTCCAGATCCTGAGCTATTCTGAAAAATACCAAGACAGACGTGGTCAATAGGTGCTGATCTCACCTTCCCTTTTGGTTTGAGCTAAATAGATGTCAAATCCCCTAGCTCCCCATGGTTTACCTTGAAAGCCTCTCTTCTCCTACTTAAAGCTAGACTTGATGCTTCTCTACACTCACCTTAAGGAACTGACTCACTGTAGAAGCATCAGCAGCACCATTTTTTTTAAACTGGAGAGACAAAAAAAGCATTAGTTACAGAGCAAACAACATTCCTGCCCTCTCAAGTTCTAGGTGTTCCTTTTTGTGACCCTTCTGCCATCTTGCTTTCCCATGTGTCTCACTCCACTACTTTCTGAAGCTTGGGTGATCCTGTGTTGTCCAATCTTCTGATCTACCTGCATCTCAGAGAGAGAGAGAGAGAGAGGGAGAGGGCTTCTCCTGCTGGGTAGTCTCTCTGCCTTCCTGGAATTCCAGGGAGTACAGTTTTGTTTATCTTGTTGATGAGTTGTTTGTTTCTTCTGTGTTTATGTGTTCTGCTTAGTTCAGCTCAAGTCATCAAATAGTTCCAGAGTGGATGTAGTGTGTGAGGTCTGCCATGCATGGTGTGTGATGTTACTAAGAGATGCATTATCAGATCTATTAAGGCACCTATGGTTTGACAATTAGGGTTGCCAGATTTAGCAAAGAAAAATACATGATGGCCAGTTAGGTTTGAATTTGAAATTAATAACATTTTTATTGTAAACATATCACTTTATTCAAAATTACAATCTAATGTTTTCCCCTTTCTTTTATTGGACATTCCTGAAGTTTCCATCACACCTGGCTTTTCCACTGGTTACTTAACATCTCTAAACTTTGGTTTCCTTATCTGAAAATTAGGGCAAATATTACCGGTAAGTGTGGGCTTCCTTCCTTCTCAGTGGATTCCAAGCTCATGGGAAACAGTGGTTAGCCCTGCATGCCAAGTTTAGAATTTATGCTTACATTTTATTGTCAGAAATGTAATCAGATAGCCACACCTACCTCTAAGAGTAGCTTGGATATGGTCCTTATTCCGGGCAGCCATGTAACTACCAATTAGGGATTCTCTTACGTGGGAAGAACTCAGGGACAATTAACAGTCTTTACCACGTACTTTTTTTTTTTTTTTGGTCTGCAATACTGTTGAATAAATGCTATTGATTAAACACATTTAATAGAACAAAGGTCACTACCCAGTTGCAACAATCAAGAAATTGTTTGGATCATTGCCAAGGATACAGAATAGGGGATTATTCTTGGATTCAACTCACTAGTTGACCTGTCCTGCCATATTGGAAAAATATTTTAGTCCTTAAGTGCTCTAGTTTTTTCATTTGTGTGAAGTCTATGTTGACTAGGGTCACAGACATAATTGCATTATATAGCTAGTTACTGATCCAATTTTTGGCAGTTTCAAAACGTGTCACTTGGATTTTATATAACTCATGTTTTCCTGGTGACTGAGTTAAAGTAGAGGTGCATTTTTGCAGAAATTAGGTTCTAACGTCAGCACATAGAACAAACATTGTGTGTAGCTAAAATTACTGAATGTGGGCTGATATAGTGACTCACTCTTTACAGACAGACTAGGAGAAGGGAAAAATAATAACTTTACAGTGGAGAAATCTGGCAGACACCACCTTATCAAGTATTCAAGATTAACTTCCCCAACAAGTCATGCTGTTTCATATGCCCTCTGAAGAGCACTTCATCTCTGTGGTATTCTTCCCCCAAATCTATACCCTAGATTAGTCATGAGATAGCATCAGACAAGCCAAACTGAAGGACATTCTACAAAACATCCAAACAAGTACCCTTCAAAAGTGTCAAGGTCATAAAAAACAAGCAAAGACTGAGAAGCTATTACAGATTGATGGAGACTAAGAGGCCATCATAACTAAATATGATATGGACATTAGTGGAAAAACTGGTGAAATCCAAGTAAACTGTAGTTAATAGTGTTGTACCAATGTCAGTTTCGATAAATGCACTGTGGTTAGATAAGATGTTAATATTAGAGGAAGCTGGATAAAGAACATGCGAGAACTCTCTTTGCAACTTTTCTTAAATCTAAAGTTATTCCAAAAAAATTTTTTTAAAAACTACTCCTGAAATTCCTTGGAAAATGCCTTATGTTGTGAATGAGGACCATGTGACACCTTGAAAGAAGATTAACATGTCTGGTTTTATTCCAGCATTAGGGCAGATTACTGTTTTCTTAATAGATATTGAACATGGATTTTTCTGGTGCTGGTAATACAGCAGTGAGAAAGCAGTTAAAAAAAAACCTGCCCTCCTAGGGCTTACATTCTAGTAGGGATGTAATAAAAGAAATAAACAAAATGTATTACACGTAAAATAGTATTAAGTGCTATGGAAAAAAAATAAAGCAGGAAAGAAAGTAAGTATTGGAGGGTTGATAAAAGTTTAGAGCCCCAAAGATGTTCTCCCTAAGAAGATGACTTTAATGTGAAGACATGAAGGAAGTGAGAAAAAGAGCCATATCAAACAAACATAACAGATACTTTGGAGAAAAGCATCCCAGATAGAGGAAATAGCATGTGCGAATGACTTGCCTGGTATATCTGAAAAACAGCAAGGGATGCCGTTTGCATACTTTATCCACAGATAGAGTAGCTAGTTTTCATCTGGAGTCATGTTGTAGGAAAACTATGTATCTTTGAATCATGCTCAGCTTGGGGAGTTGCTTACATTATGAGAGGCATGTGGGAACGCTGCCTGATTGAAGGGACAGTCTTCTTCCATCTTGTCTAGGATCATATGCTTATCCCGTGAAATGGAAGGCTAACTCTCCACGGTATTAAAAATAGGACGAACGTGGTGGCTCACACCTGTAATCCCAGCACTTTGGGAGGCTGAGGCAGGTGGATCATATGAGGTCAGGAGTTTGAGACCAGCCTGTCCAACATGGTGAAACCCCGTCTCTACAAAAACATACAAAAATTAGCCTAGCATGGTGGCACATGTCTTTAATCCCAGCTATTTGTGACACTGAGGCAAGAATCGCTTGAACCTGGGAGGCGGAGGTTGCAATGAGCCAAGATCACGCCACTGCAGTCCAGCCTGGGTGACAGAGTGAGACTCTGTCTCAAAAAAGAAAAAAAGGAGAATGTTATATCTTTTTTATTTTTTGGTCCAGCACATACAATTTATTTTGAATTTGTTAAAGGCAAATAAAAGATGTTTACTTTATGTGCTGACTTTATGATATGACTACAGGGCCCATTCATGATGAAGATGCTGAGTGTCCCTAGGAAAGGCTGACTTACTCCTTTTTGGCTGCCTGTTGTCTCTGGCTTTCCTCATTGAATGCTTACTCTCCTACCTGCTTGGGAGGAAGTGGCCAGGAGGAGTGTGCTGTGTCTTTTTTCTCTTTGGTAGACAATGTGGCTTCTGCTGGTTGTGGTAAATTATGATGGTTCTACTCTGCCCTTCATGAATGTCACTGTCACGGCAATAAAGTGTGCATTAGTAGAGAAGGGGATTGTTGCACTTGGTTTTAGAATGTGCTTTGATAAAGAAATCCTTTATTATAGGTCCTAAAAGGCAATCTGTTTAAAAATACCTTTCAAACACTGGGCCATTTATATGGATGTGTGTTCCAGTTACCCACATACAGCTAGATAGTCCCATGGTGGAGACTATATGGCTGAAAGCCGGCTAGAAATAGAAAAAAAATGAGAGTCTCTCCTACAGAATAGAGCACTATAGTTTCACTTGGAGCTTTAATGTCTTATAACAAATACCATGGCTTTAAAGCCATATAACAAAAGGAAAAACACTTTCATCTGGACCTCTTTAACCTATAAAATGTATCCCTCTCTTAATCATCTAGAATTGTATACATATAAATATGAACTGTAAAATTGGAAAGACCTGAAGATACTTGAATAAAAAGAAATAAAATTTTCTTTTATTCAAAATGTATCATTATCATCTGGCTCAGATTTTTTCATTTTTAGGAGACGTATAAAATGAAACCCTTTCAATTGAATTATCTCAGGAACTCTTTTTACTGTGTCATTAAGAAAAATAACAGTTTGGGAATAATATAAAATATCCTTGAGTCTGAAGTATCTGGGTTTAAGTAGAAACTTTATATCATCTGGGGGCAACTTTTTACTTTTGGGATTGAATTCTTTGTCTATGTAAACTTAATGTAGTTTTAAAGTTACTACATAAAGAAATTTTCCTTCCATTTCCATAGTATGCTAGGCCAAAATTGGTTCTGTTTTATGTCTTATTGACAGTTTTGATTGAAGTGCTACCATACCTTTCAGGAAAAAGATTGTTGAGTTGGTTGCAGTGGTACATTAAGGAATGAACACTTTCAATAGGACCCTCCTTGTGGTATTCTGATAGAATCAGAAGTTAGATTCTTGGGTTACATTTAAACCCTCCAAATGAAAAGGACTTTTTATTATACTATGAAATGAGAATGAAATATTCATTTGCTTGGAACCTGTTAAATTCTTAAATTTCATATAGGAGTTACAGAATAAAGACCTATTGTTGACTAAGGCTAATCTGAAAATCTCTATCATACTTCTCTGCAAGCTGTAAAAGCTGTGCAGCTATATTCTGGGTCTTGGTATTTAAAATCTTTGGATTTCCTGAGATTGGTAGTGGAAGGGAGTGTAGAAGTGAAAATGCCAAGAAAATTACTGCTCTTCTTGATCTGGGATTGTAGGTACTTCTGTGACCTTTAATTCAAGATTTCTTATTATGAGTCACCTTGATGTTCCCCTGGAAATCACATGTCTTGGGGAACAGCTAAATAGCTCGCTTCCTTCTGTAATTGGGGAGTAAGTAGGGAAGGGTAGATGATTCATAGAGCATCTCTCATGGTGGAGGAATCTGAGTGCAATTCCATGCCTCAGCCTCCAAAGTAGCTGGGACTACAGGCACCTACCACCATGACCAACTAATTTTTGTATTTTTAGTAGAGATGGGGTTTCGCCATGTTGACCAGGCTAGTCTCAAACTCCTAACCTCAAGTGATCCACCCACTTCAGCCTCCCAAAGTGTTGGGATTACAGGAGTGAGCCACCACACCCAGCCGAATATTCTTGGTGGTGGTATAATTGTGTTTACTTTTGGCCTCATGAGAGAAAGGAAAATGTACTACTCTATAAAATACGTTTTGGCAGCTGGGTCTCAATTTTCCTGCTCTTAGTTCTGGGCATACTTTCACAAAAGTCTTGAGTGTATTATTTTCCTATTATGGCTCCATCTCACCCCCATTCATCCATTCAGCAAATATTTATTGAGCCTCTACTATCAGGAACTTTTCCAGCTCCTGGGGATTCCAGCCTTCTGGGAACTTAGATTCTAGAGGGTAAAGACAAAAAAGAGGTAAGAATATACATCAGACGGTGGTAAGTGTCATGGAGAAAAATAAAGTAGGGCAATGGAGACAAGGATTATTTGGGGAAGGGAATGTGCTGTGTTTTAAGGTGGTCAGGGACAGTCTTATTGAGAAGGTGACAGTGGAGCAGAGACCTGAAAGGAATAAGGACGAAAGCCATAAGAACACCTGGGAGAAGAGCCCCCTGGTAATGGGAACAAGGGGGCCAGGGTGGTACCATGAGTGAGAGGAAGAGCAGTAATAGAAGAGTGTTTGTGGGGCCAGATCTGGAGGATCTCGCAGCCAAGAGGAGGCGTTAGGATTTTTTCCCAGTGTGAGTTATATCCTAATACAATTGCTGATATTTCTTATGCCTAACCTGTTTCATTTTCCTATGCCATTTCTGGTTGTTTCGACATGTAGACTTGTGAAAGTTTCAAAAACAAGCAAATATAACCCAAATAACAATGTATGAAATGCAAAAGATTGAAATCTACATGTCTATTTCTATTAAACCACTCTTCATATGTGCCATTTGCTGGGGAAAGCAGCATTTGCTACTGACCTATTTAAATATGCTGAGCTCAGTGGCCTTCCCAGTCCAGCAAAATGTACTTAACCCTCCATGGGAATAGAAGGTTGATATATTGTTTGATGATTGCATTGTGTGTAGGGTTTTTTTTTGGTTTTGTACC
The DNA here is from genome assembly GCF_009761245.1 of Sapajus apella. NCBI lineage: Eukaryota > Metazoa > Chordata > Mammalia > Primates > Cebidae > Sapajus > Sapajus apella. The sequence goes on from NW_022436945.1 coordinate 30,652,818, forward strand.
TGACTTTGATATTTATCTGTGTCTGGGAATTTTTTAGAAAGTAAGCTCTGAAGGCTGGGCATAGTGGCTCACTCCTGTAATCCCAGCACTTTGGGAGGCCGAGATGGGCGGATCACTTGAGATCAGGAGTTCTAGACCAACATGGTGAACCCTGTCTCTACTAAAAATATAAAAATTAGCTGGGTATGGTGGTGGGTGCCTGTAATCTCAGCTACTTGGGAGGCTGAGGCAGGAATCACTTGAATCTGGGAGGTGGAGGTTGCAGTGAACCAAGATCATGCCACTACACTTCAGCCTGGGTGACAGAGCAAGACTCTGTCTCAAAAAAAAAAAAAAAAAGTAAGCAAGGTCTGAGAAGACAGGTGTATGTGGAGTATACTGGTTACTGTGGTTGATTCCCTGACACACAGTCCACCCACTGTGGTCATTTCAGTTGACTCCCTTATCCCAAGTTCCTCCTACTAAGCCACTCATGGCATTCCTATGCTCCTTGTCAGTTATTTATTAGTTAAGGATTGGGCCATTAGCTTGGTCATGACTAATGTTGAGGGAGCTTCTGTGAAGGGTTTCCTTGCTTCTAAGAAAGACATGGACAGAAGGTTGCCTTTCTTCCTTTGGTCATTGCTGTGTCTGGATGTGATGCCTGGAATTGCTGCAACTATTTTGCTGTCTGCCTGAGAATGAAATTAGTATGTTCTCAGCTATAGAATTATCCAATTCTGGGTCTTTTTATGGCATGGGATATATATCCTCGTTGTTGTTTACAGCTGAAAGCATCCTAACTGATAAAGATGTATTCATTCCCTTCCCTGAAGTTTTTTTTTTTTTCCTGAATACATTATATAGATTTACATGTAGTGTTTTTCAGTAATATTTAGCCCTGTGGATTCAAAACTTGCTGAAATAATTTAGAAGGTTAGAGTGGGAATGTAGTGACATTAAGTTGCCTCTGTTAATGTCTGGAGTTTTGTTACATGAAAGCAGTATGAAAACTTTGTGTGTTTAAAGAGCTGAAAAGGGAAAAAAAAAGAACTGCAGATACAGAAAAAAACACAGTTATTAGACTGGATTGTTCAAATATCATGTAGCTGTACTAATTTTTGTTGGCATATTTGTAATTGAATGTACTGTATTGAAACCTCCCAGTATGATGGTGACTTTGTCAATTTCTCCTTACAATCTTATCTATGTATTGACATTTATATATTTATATTTCTCTAGGTTATTTTTTTTAGATGCATAGAGATTTTAATGGCTATGTCTTCTTGGTGAATTAAAATTGTTATATTATGTAAAAAAAATAAAATAGAGAGCTGAAAAGACCCTTTAGACCACATTAATTTATTTTAATGATCATGCCCTGCTCTTTAAGTTAGCAACGTCTGAACTAACAGTAATAGAAAAGAAAGGTAAATTGTGTGATACAAACCCATGTCCATGTACCAGATTCATCATAGCTATTCTTACACCAGCCCAGATACTTTAAATTAAAAAAAGGAAATGTTGAAGAACTTGGAATTCATCATTTTATCCCATTCATTTATTAAGAATTTTCTTAAGCACAGGTAATACTAGCAAATTGAGACATTAATATTTGAGGGTTTTAAGGTGGCCAGACTGTGGGATCATCAATTTCCATACTTTTCCATCATCCAACTGAGTTTAGTGGGTGAAGAACGTTACCATTTTATTTATTGTAAAGCAACATTTTTGGTATTTTTGTCTCACATATGTCTTTTATTTCTTATAAAGGCTAGGAGTAGAACTTTGCTGCTCAAATGGGGAGTAAGCAGTAAAATTAAAAGGTTGGCCAAGACCCTGGGAAAATGCAAACAGTGAGTGTCTTTTTTGCATCTGAGCTGAAATCTGAGAGGTTCCTAGGTTCTGTACAAGGTAGCTTTGTGCATATTTCTCTGATTGCTGAGCCTGGAGTGAGCTACCTGACAGGCCTCTGATAATCAATTCCAAAGCACACACTATTCTCTTTCAGCATCTTGTAGGGAAAGGTGGACAAAGAGTGTGAAATAAATATTCCCTTCTCAAGCCTCCCATCCCAAGTGCCTCTGAGGTGGGATACTGACAAAGTCTTAAAAATACCCATCTTGCTTGCCCGCTTCCACATCCCTAAATACAATAAGAAGCAAACAACCCCAAATGCCTAACAGGAAGACAGTTCCTTTTTAATTTTGGCAAAATCTAGGAACTCTTTGTGCTGTAGTGTCCAGAAACATAAAAGGAGAATTCTATGAAAAGATTTCAGCTAATTAACATTTACAGGGTGCCCATTGCTATGCCACCACGTGAGGTGTTATTTAAGCTTTGCAGAGGTAAATTAAAATGTGCTTTTTGTCACCTTGCCTGCTTAAAGGGGAAAGCAGAGGCATGGGATGTTATAAAGTAAGGAGTTTGATTTCATGTGAGGCTTAGTGCAAATCAGCCTGTTGTTTATTCTGAAAAGCATGCTGTTTTTTTTTTTTTTTACAATACAGATTTCTTTATTTATTTGCTTGTTTGTTATATTAAGCTTTTTAAGTGGGACAAATAAGGAAAAAACCCCATAAGAATAGAAAGCATCAAGGGGGCAGAGAAAAGAGAGGGAACTCAGAAGGTGAAGAAATATTGTGGTTTTCCTGAGGGAATCTGGGAAGTTAGGAGATGGAAGGTGCAATTAAAATAAGTGAAGACGGTTGTCAGTTAAGAGAAGTAAGACTTTCAAATTACGAAGATCTTGCACATGTAACTGGTCAAATATTATAGATTCTAGATGGACATTTCAAGAGAAGACGTAATATAATAAAATATTGGCTAATTATGACTGCTTAACATGTATGTGTTAAAACTGGTGGAGAACAAGACTTTATATATGTTATTCAGTTAACCTTACTCTTAACAGGTGGATACTCTTTTCATTTCCTTTTTTTTTTTTTTTTTTTTTTTTTGGAGGAAAGTGAAAGAGAGATTACATTTCCTAAAATCTCAGTTAGTAGGTGATAAAACCAAGGTTAGGACAAAGACTGTGCCCCTAATGGCTATCCTATACTGTTTCTGAATACCTGAGGAAATGAAGTAGAACATACAACTGAAATCATTTAATTTTTTTTTAAAAACAGTAGCAATAGAGGCATAGAATTTTAAAGTTTAAAAGGTCTTAGAAGTCAGATTATAGGAAAAAAATGGAAGTCCAAGGAGAGTTCCTAAACTGTGTCATGGGGTACCTTGGAAAAATTTTTACCTTTGTATTGTCATTTCCCAAAAAGTGTAAAATGCATAATTGGCTGGGCGCGGTGACTCACTCCCGTAATTCCAGCACTTTGGGAGGCTGAGGCAGGCAGATCACCCGAGGTCAGGAGATCGAGACCAGCCTGGCAACATGGTGAAACCCGGTCTCTACTAAAAATACAAAAATTAGCTGGGCAGAGTGGTGGGCATCTGTAATCCCAGCTACTAGGGAGGCTGAGGCAGGAGAATTGCTTGAACCCAGGAGGCAGAGTTGCAGTGAGTTGAGATTGTGCCATTGCCCTCCAGCCTGGGTGACATGAGCGAAACTCTGTCTCAAAAAACAAACAAACAAACAAAAACTCCCCCCAAGAAGTGATTTACTCTGTCTATTTTTTTCCAGTTTTTTGTTCATTATGAATGTCAGGGCAGGTATCTATTTTAAATTGGGCTCTGTAATGAGTAATGCTTGAAGACTTAAAGTACAATTAAAAAAAAAACTAATAAGATATTTCATAAAAGGAATGCAAGAGCTGGACACTGAAAGCTATAAAATATTGTTGCAAGAAATCAAAGGTCTAAATAATTGAATAAATGTTCTTGTTGAAAAGGCAAAAAAAAATTACATGTTGTGCTTGGCAATTTGTACTGCGTGAAAAGCTGGAATGTAGGAAATTTTTTCTGTTTTGTGCTCTCTCTCTCATTATGTGTAGGATGAGGAGAATGGAGCTCTAATGTGGTTGATTTAGGAAGTGTAGTATACCAGCAGTAATTAAAATGATTATTATGCGATAATGTCAAGGGCTGTAGAATAGCAAAATTACTTGATGTTTTCTAGATAGACCTTAAAATAGATATCAATATAAAACAAAATGGAAGGTACAGAAAGTTAATCTTAGAATGTCAGTTCTGGATATATTTTGATGAGAATATGAGAAAGTAGCCACAAATCACACCTTGCACCATGAAATTTGCAACACAAATTTCAAAGCCAAATATATTTAAGTGTTCTTGGAGCCCACTTTTTGTTTTATTAAAAAAGATCTATCCAAATGCTGAAAATGAAACTAGTAGAAATTATATAAAGATGAAATAACTTATATTGAGGATTTTACATAGTTATCATGACTTTGATATTTTTCTCTTCAAAAAATAAAAAAGCCTGGAACCATATCTAGGAAAATAGAGTAATGCTGTAAAAGTGCCTCAACTATTCATTAGACATTTTATTACTAAAATTTCTCCTGGGGTGGTAGGGGAAGATGGAATTTTCTAGTTGATTGATAACATGAAATTTAAGATGCAAAGAACTATGTTGCTCTTTCTATTTTAAGGGACCCATCAGGCTGGGCGTGGTGGCTCATGCCTGTAATGGCAGCACTTTGAGAAGTTGAGGTAGGCAGATCACTTGAGGTGGGGAGTTCAAGACCAGCCTGGACAACATGACGAAAACCCTGTCTCTACTGAAAATACAAAAATTAGCCGGGCGTGCTGGCATGTGCCTGTAATCCCAGCTATTTGGGAGGCTGAGACAGGAGAATCACTTGAACCTGGGAGATGGAGGTTACAAGTGAGCTGAGATTGTGCCACTGCACTCTAGCCACAGTGAGACTCAGTCTTAAATAAATAAACAAATAAATAAATAAGATTAAGAGACCCATTAGTGTTGGCTGGGTGCGGTGGCTCACGCCTGTAATCCCAACACTTTGGGAGGCTGAGGCGGGTGGATCATAAGGTCAGGAGATTGAGAACCCCCTGGCTAACACGAGGAAACTCTGTCTGTACTAAAAACACAAAAAAATTAGCCAGGCATGGTGGTATGCGCCTGTAGTCCCAGCTACTTGGGAGGCTGAGACAGGAGAATTGCTTGAACCCGGGAGGCGGAAGTTGCAGTGAGCTGAGATCACGCCACTGCATTCCAGCCTGGACGACAGAGCAAGACTCCGTCTCAAAGAAAGAGACCCATCAGTGTTTTGTGTTTGGTTACTCGCCAATAGTAACTTTGTAATTTCCACCGAGCTCCTGCATTGATGTTGTACTTTTTAATCCAATGCATTTTGGTTGGTCTACTTGTACACTTAATTCTCATAGCAAGCCTCATTAATCTCATTAATGCCATGCCCTAGTGAACTGCTGAAAAGGAAAGTTGGCATTACCATGAATTCTGTCAGATGAAGGGATGGAATGGTGGAAACCACCTTCCTTTTCCTTCCTCTGTCTCTGTTTTGCCGCTGTCCAAATATTTTACATCAAAAGACTATTATAAAAAACAAATTGATTTCAGATATTTGAGGGATAGCATACTTGAGATTTGGTGTATTTGGGCAACTGAGAAGTGTTTGATGTGAGGTAGGGGTATAAGGAAATGGGAGTGGGTTTTATATGCATAATAGTGCATGGCAGAGCTAGGGTAGGCTAGAGGCTAGATTATGTGTCAGTTACAAATGACCCCCAAATCTCAGTGGCTTGCATCTTAGAAGTTTTTTCTTGCTCGTGCTATATACATCCAATGTGGGTTGGTACCCAGACTGACAGAGACTTCCTTTGCAGCATCTCCAACCATGACCACCCTTACAGTGGGGAGGGAAAGGAGCTTTCTTTGGGACATGACTCATGGGTCAAAGCAAGTCTTACAACAATGCCTACCTGCAGATGGGCCGGGGAAGAGCCATCAGACTTTATGTCTCAATAGGAAGACCAGAAACCAATGACAGCTAGTACTGTTTCCTAACTTCTTGAGAAACAGCAATAACACTAAAGCATTAAGATAGGGGCAGTGCCACCCTCTTTAGTCTTCTGTTGTTTCTCGGGGAGTATCTTCTTTTAAAAAAATCGATTAATAGGCTGGGCACAGTGGCTCACACCTGCAATCCCAGGACTTTGGGAGGCCAACGTGGGTGGATTACCTGAGGTCAGGAGTTTGAAACTAGCCTGACAACATTATGAAACCCCGTCTCTACTAAAAATACAAAAAATTAGCCAGGCATCGTGGCAGGTGCCTGTCATTCCAGCTACTCGGGAGGCTGAGGCAGGAAAATCACTTGAACCTGGGAGGCAGAGGTTGCAGTGAGCCAGGACTGCACCACTACACTCCAGCCTGGGTGACAGAGTGAGAGACTGTGTCTCAAAAAAAATAAAAAATTGATCAACAATATTGCATATGGAGGCAAGGGCCCAACATGTGATCTTAGGGCTTGTTAGTTTATTCTCTTCTTCATTCTTTTGTTCCTTCACCCCTTCACTAAATATTTATTGTATGATCACATATCAAGTACATGATGTAAGTGCTGATTTATTTATTTTGCTTTTGCTTGTGTAATCCTTAGTGATTCTTCTTTAACCCATTTTTGCTGTCTTGTCAATTTTTAGTTGCACTCAGGAGCAACTAAATGCATGTTTATTTTGAATCTATTGTTTTTTAAATTCCTTCGGGGTGTGGACCTGATCTGTTTTCGCTACCATACTATCCACATGTATTCTTAGCAAATATTTGATAACGAGAGAGAAAGCACAGTTTATTGGTTGTACCTTTTTTGCTATTTCTATGAAGCAGTTCTGATTTTAAAAAACTTTCCCAGTCTATTAACATTTTAATTAGCATCTTGAAATTTTATCTGTAATACACAGGTAGAATTTTTCCCTTGCTGTTTTACTTGTGGAGTCAAATGATTCTAATATGTGTCATTCAGGTGACACACAAAAAAAACCTCTGCATGATGAGTAAAATTATCCCTGAGGAAGGAGCTCATTTAGGCCGTGAAAAATACTGGGGTCCTTGAGTGCAACAAAAATTTCCTTTCTGATTAATCACTTGGTTCATCTTTGCTTGGTCTTGTGTATTTCCACAGCATAGTTTGACTTGTAATGTAGTTCTGCTGTTTTGTCTTAGAATTGGGTGATCACAGGAAGTGTCTTATTTATCTTTGTAGCCCACTCCTCCTCCTCTCATCCTGTAGGCCTTACTCAATAACTTGTACATAGTAGCTGTTCAATAAAAGCTTGTGAAATATTAAGGTGATGGATATCCCAATTACCCTGATTTGATTATATGAATGTATCAAATTATCACATATACCCCTAAAATATGTGCATCTATTATGTATCAATAAAAAATAAAATCTTGTTAAAGGGATTTAATTTTCAGTGATAATAGGGGCTGTGCTTTTGAGGTGATGCAAGGCTAAGAATAAAACTGTGATTGCTTAATACAGAAAGTAGTTGCAGAACAGAGTCTGAAGAGAGACAGGACAATAGGGCCTGCATGGAAGGAAGATTTTGTGCATAGAATGTTCTAGCCTATTTAGATTGCCTTGACTTGTGTCAGGGTAGCAGTTTGTTTCACTTTGGCTATATAAGGTTAACGCTCCTGAGATGAAAAAACACACAAAAAAGGAGCTTTTTGATGTAATCAAGTATCTATGAATCACTTCTTGCTTCTTAATAACTTTTGTATCTTCCTTTCAGGAGAGCAGTTGAAGTGAATTCTTCTGGGACCAAATCCAGTGTTTCTGCCTTGAAGAAACAATTAACTGACATTTTAAAAGCCACTTTATAGGCATGTTCTGACTCTGGGCAAAGGACATTACTTGATTTATAGTTTATGAAAAGTCTACTTTTAGAATTTGAGTATGTTTTATGGTAGCTCTTTTAGTTGATTACTTTCATTTTTCTTGGGGAAGTTATCTAGAGTAGCTGTAGTGATATCATCAGAAGCTTGACTTTTACCTCTGTGTGCTTAGAAGGCTGACTGACGCACAGGGAAATATTTCACAGTGAACAGTGAGGTTAAGCTTAAGTGTGCAAGAAAAGGTAACTGCATTGCAAGCAGCTTCCCCCTCCCTCCCTCTCCAAAGAGGGGATGGTAGCTATTATTAACTGATTTTCCTCTTACCATGGAAGCCAAGGGTTTCCACGTTAATGGAAAAAAATTACTGAGATGTCAAGAATTTTATTTTGTGTCTTGGGTTCCCTGAAGCCTAGGCTGAAGAGATCAGCAGTGAATTACAGTGTTGCATTGTAAAGATACTGACAAGATTTTTGTCATTAAATTTAAAAATATTGCAACAGATTGCCTGGGTAATCAGACCTTCCTTTAATATGTGTGTTAAGAATTCTTATTCAAGGGAACTGAGGTGGGATATATATTCATTATTAGAGACTCCAGCATGGATATGATTTTAGGTTTCAATGTAAAACTTTCTTCCAGAATTACCATTCTTCAGGAAGTAGGATTAAGCGTTGATGACTTCTGTTCACCAGTCACAGACATTCTTGACAGTTTGAGAGCATGGGTAAAAGTGATCTCCGTTCTTCTAGTCATACGCACCTATCATTGTTGGGTCTCCCGAGGATCTCATATGTCAGTTCAGATCCATGCGTCTGGTGGCTTTCATCCCTCTGCCTGGAGCCCAGCCTCTCTTTCATGATAATGAGTTCCCTTCCAGCTTTGTAATAAGGAGGTTTCGCGTTAGTCCTGTGTTGGTTCTTGGGATATAGGTAAAAGAAAAAAAGTCATTTGAAAGTCTACAGGTCCACGCTGGGTGCTTCCATGTCATATTTTTCTTTCTTGAGGCAGTGTCTCACTCTGTCACCCAGGCTGGAGTGCAGTGGTGCAGTCATGGCTCACTGCAGCTTTGACCTGCTGGGCTTAAGTGATCCTCCCACCTCAGCCACCTGAGTTGCTAGGACTGTGGACGTGTGCTACCATGCCTGGCTAATTTTTAAATTTTTTGTGGAGAGGAGATCTCACTATGTTGGCTAGGCTGGCCTCAAACTCCTGGGCTCAAGTGACCCTTGCGCCTTGGCCTTCCAAAGTGCTGGGATTAGAGGCACGAGGGCATGAACCACTGTACCCGGACCCCAATCATCTTTATCTTTCAAGTGAAGAGTCCTGGAGGGAATGGTCCATGTCCATAGGTGAGGAGTATCAGTATTGTTATTTGGCTGATCCATGCCCTCTGTGGAAGGTACTAGACTAAGAAAAATATATTAAAACAAGATAGGTTGGGCGTGGTGGCTCACACCTGTCATCCCAGCACTTTGGGAGGCCGAGGCAGGTGGATGATGAGGTCAAGAGATCGAGACCATCTGGCCAACATGGTGAAACACTGTCTCTACTAAAAATACAAAAAATTAGCTGGGCATGGTGGCACACGCCTGTAGTCCCAACTACTCAGGAGGCTGAGGCAGGAGAATCACTTGAACCTGGGATGTGGAGGTTGCAGTGAGCTGAGATCACACCATTGCACTCTAGCCTGGGCGGCAGAGTGAGACTCTGCCTCAAAACAAACAAACAAACAAGAGTAAACCAAGCAAACAACCACTAACTTTGCCTGTTCCATAGCTACCACCTGCCCCTTCCTGCCTGCTTCTTATCATAGTATCCCTCATTGAGGCTTGGAGGTTTGAGCCCCAGGTCTAGACTTGAGTACTTGAGCATGTGAAGCCAGCTGCTGCAACTTTCTCAGGTTCTTGCAATTTCAACTCTGGGCTGCTAGTGCTCTGGACACAAAATTAGTCACTCAGTGGATCAACTAAGTGCATATTGCTGGACTTAGTTTTGTAGATATCATTTAAAAATTCTTGGAAACAAAATAGTAACTATAAAGTTATTGATCTTTTGCCAGCATAGTTCCATATAGAATATGAAACTGGTTTCATTTCATAACTCGCCTCACTCCATGCCTTGTCCATAGTTAGTGTTCAAAATATCAGGTCGAATGAATGAGGAGTGAGTATCAAACAGATTTATTAATGGAAGGCAGCAAAGTGAACAAGGACAAGTAGGCAGGGGTAGGGGGACAAGCCTGGGAGGGCTTTAAGATGTCAAGGAAAATAATAGATTTTGGGGGCTGGTGAAATGAGAGATGGTTGAGTAGAGATATCTGAGTTAGAACAGGATTCACCTAAGGAGCATCCCACTCAGTGCAGTAAAATGTTTGTCCTGAGAAATGCTCATGTGAACTCCTTTTGTGCGGTCTGTATGGTTGGATTTCTCTAGCTTTATGCAAATATAACATGACTCCACTGTGAATGTGTTGGTGCTTTCAAGAAGCTGCAAAACTCTTAACTACTATCCCCTTTTAGATGAGGAAATGGAGAGTCACAAGAGTCAAGAAATCTGCCCAAAGTCTCATAGTTGGAGTCTCTCTGCAGACCCTCAAAATATGCATACGTATTCCTCTGTAAAAATGTGATGTTTTCCAGTGTTCCTCCTATACCCAACTGTATATTGATTTGCCCTGAGTGAAAGTAGGGAGGTGACAAGAAATAGGAACTAAGTAAGGTTGTTTCTTGTGTGATTTTTTTGAACCAGAAACGGTAGTTGAATCAACAGGTTTTGCTTCCACCTGGAATAACATCTTCATTTTGTTCCACTCTTTGTTAAACATCTGTAATGGTTTAAACTTTTGGGAGGTCAGCTGGACTATATTGCGGGTAAGTTTCCAAGATGGGACAAGTATTGGCCCCAACAAACTACTGCCATAGTATCTTCTAGCACTTCAGTTAATCCTGATGTTTCTCATAAATTCTAGGGATGATCAGCAATTTAGTCTTGGAAATAGGCATTTTAACTTTAGTTGCAGGAATCAATGACCCAGAATTATTTGCAGCTATATCCTGATTTGAAGTCATTTATAAAATTTGCTCATCCTGACTCTCTCTGTACATGGGCTGTGTATAGATCAGTGTGGGAGTGTGTGCTTGCTTCATTTTGAGGACTTTTTATTACATAAGCTGAGGAACTTGACTTGAAATTCTATGATATAACTGTTTATTCCTGAAGGGATACCAGGGCTTGGGTGATATTTCGTGCCAAATTTAAAAAGTAATATTATTTATAAGCAATTACATTTTACCATGCATAATCTGATTGTTTGATTCATTATGACTCATGAGCAGCTGAAATGTGTGGGTTGAATTTTGAATCAGTTCATTAGGGAATATTCAGCCAAAAAGCATTTATTAGGGTTCCTCTAGGCCCAGAATATCAAGGGGATTAATGCTGCCAGTGGTAGAGATGACTATTAATACTATGACAATTCAAATTTGAATGATACACTATTGAGGTGAGTCAGAAAATGTATCCAGTGATAACTAGTAATAGCTTGACATTGGGAAAATATTGGCTGCTTTTATTAATCTTTAAAAAATATGGACATTCTTGCTATAATTAAAAAGCTGCCATTTGTACTGAAATGCATCTATGTTGGGGAAGAGGGATGATTTGATAGCTATAAGCTGGTTAGGTCTTTATTCAGAAATTGTGTTGACATTAACTTAGAGCAGTTCCTCTAAATGATGTCCCGATATCGTAACACTGTACTCATCTTGTAGAAGTCCCCTCTTGCCCCTTTTTGTCAAATAATGTTGCCAGACTTTACAGCTGTACTGTGATTTGAAACACTGTGAAAACTGTCCTATTTACTGATTCCAAGCCAAAGGACTAATGCTAAGTTAGTTTTCTTGTCACAAGTTGATTAATAGCCAACTTCATTCACTTTTCTCTGGTTCTTTTTATTAAAGCTTTTCTTCCTGTGCAATCATTTTGATTTAAATTCTTTAAAAACAAAAGAGAAAAAGCTCTAACAGTTACTCCTTTATCCTTTATGTGCCTCAGAATAGCTAAGAAAGGTTATGTTAGGAATTCCTGAAAATGGGGTCATATAAGGGCTTTATATCTTATGCTACCCAAATCCTTTTATGTAAACTGGAAAAAAAACCACACACAGACACATCAGATTCTGAATGAAAGCACAGGGAAAAAGAGTTAGGGCTGATTTTAGCAGAGCAGCCCAAGAGGATGAATGCGTTTTCATTGTATTGCCTTCCAGAAACAAGGGAGGTAGTGACTCAAGACCTAGCTGATACCTGTGTACTTTCCCAGGAGGCTGTGTTTATGATTTTTAGGGCCTGTTTCTAGGGCCTGTAGATCATCTTAAACAATATTGGATTCTGCTCATTTCTGTTGGTTAATTCAGTCTTCACGTTCTCCAATGTAGCTTCTTTTGGCTCAGTTAAGATTTGTATACTCTCAGTTTACTTCTGTTCTTCCATTAAGGCTTATGCCATGGGCATTGTAGGAAAGAATGATTTCTCCCTGTTCCCATTACTGTTGTTTTCATGAATGGTCATTCTTTGCTGTCCCCTGAAGGATCTGCCCTCAAACCACTTTACATCTCAACCTAGGTGTGATGGCTGTGCCTGGATGCACTTGAACAAAATGTGGGGGGAAATGGAACTCACTCATTGTGCTCCCTGCAAGATAGCACCCCTCGCCTGCACTGTCAACTCTGCCAACAGTCTCCTCTCCTGTCCATCGGATCCAGTGAGAGGTATTTGGGTCCCAGATGTTTTAGGGTTAATTTGTGTACTGCCATTTCTGCTACTTGCTGGTTCATTAGCCTGTCTTCTGGCTTTCCTCAAGCCCATGCCTAGATTAGTGAAACTGTTTCTCTGATTTTTCTTTACACTTGACTTCCCATCTCATTTTGCTGGGCCTTGCTCCCCACTGGGCTGACCTGGCCCTTACCTAAGCCCCACACTCACACCTGCTAGCTCATCCAGATAAATGAACTCCATTCTGTAGGCTTGCTGTTTGTAGAGGTTTACACAGCTCAAGACATTTTTCGCCACCATCAGGTTGTTTCTTCTCCCTTATTATGTTAGACCCCATTTAAGACTCTCAGTCTTCTCAAACTCAGCACTTGAATGATTGCCTGTCTTTGTAAAGCATTTTTACAGTGTGTATTTTCTTTATTCTTTTATTATACTTTAAGTTCTGGGGTACACTTGCAGAACGTGCAGGTTTGTTACATAGTTATACACGTGCCATGGTGATTTGCTGCACCCATCAACCCATCATCTACATTAGGTATTTCTCCTAATACAGTTCCTCCCCTAGCCCCCCACCCACCAGCAGGCCCCAGTGTATGATGTTCCCCTCCCTGTGTCCATGTGTTTTCATTGTTCATCTCCCACTTATGGGAGTCGGATATGAATAATGAAAACACATGGGCACAGGGAGGGGAACATACAGTGTTTGGTTTTCTGTTCTTGTGTTACTTTGCTGAGAATGATGGTTTCTAGCTTCATCCATGACCCTGTATAGGGCATGAACTCATCCCGTTTTTATGGCTGTATAGTATTCCATGATATATATGTACCACATTTTCTTTATCTATAGTATTCCATGATATATATGTACCACATTTTCTTTATCTAGTCTATCTTTGATGGGCATTTGAGTTGGTTCCAAGTCTTTGCTATTGTGAACAGTGCCACAATAAACATATGTGTCCATGTGTCTTTATAGTAGAATGATTTATAATCCTTTGGGTATATACCCAGTAATGGGATTGCTGGGTCAAATGGTATTTCTAGTTCTAGATCCTTGAGGAATTGCCACTACAGTGTGTATTTTCACCTAGAATGTCTCATTTACTAATGTATCTAAAATGTATTCAGGCTGGGATTTGAATCCAGGCAGTCTGACTCCAGAGCCTATGTTCTTAAATTACTAAGTTTTATATTTAGGGTAATAGAAAGATGAGAATTTGGACACAAACCTTTATATATAAAACCTGTTCCTTTGCTGGCATGTTATTCTCTCTCATCATGGCCAAAATTATCAAAATTTGTTAGCCAAAAATTACTATGTTGCTGGGTTTTGTTTTTGTTTTTTTTGTGACATGGTCTCATTATGTTGCTCAGGCTGGTCTTGATCTCCTGGGCTCAAGCATTCCTCCTGCCTCAACCTCCTGAGTAGCTGGGACTATAGGTGCTGGCCACTGCCCAGCTTGCTGTTTTCCATTTTATCAGGAAGTTCCCTTGAAGCTTTAAGAAACCAAACCTCACTTTTTCCTCCCTCACCAATGGCTGGAATTCATTGCCTCACTGACCACTCCACCACTCACTCTTGTGGTCCACCATCTGCCAATGGACTCAGCTTCTAGGAAAAAAAAAACGATAGTCTAGACACAGGTTGAAAACCCTGTTTTAAATAGATCACAGAGAACGTGCATTTTTAAAAACCAGCCCTACCAGCAGAGATTATTAGCTATATGCGATGTAAGTTCCCTTTTAAAAATATGTTTTCTTCTGTATTAAGGCTGTGACCCACAGTTCTCATCCTCACAGCGAGGCATGGTAGTTGGTGCAGCTGAGCAGCAATTTGTTAAAGGTACAAATTGAAGATTTCATATGGCACTTGGTCTTCCTCATGCCTCTTGTAACCAAATTTATATATGTATATATAAATTTTATTGCATTTTAGGTTCTGGGGTACATGTAAAGAACATGCAGGATTGTTGCATAGGTACATACATGGCAATGTGGTTTGCTGCCCCCATCCTGATCACCTATATCTGGCATTTCTCCCCATGTTATCCCTCCCCAACTCCCTACTCCCCACTGGACCTCCCCTAGTCCCCCACCACAGACCTCAGTGTGTAGTGCTCCCCTCCCTGTGTCCA